>NC_087286.1:18593264-18893264 GCF_015220805.1 Pogoniulus pusillus | reverse complement strand
CAAGAAGGTCACCTGGGAGCCTCCTCTTCTCCAGCTTGCACAGCCCCAACTCTTTCAGTCTGTGCTCACAGCAGAGCTGCTGCAGCCCTCTGAGCATCCTCCTGGCCCTTCTCTGGACACACTCCAGCATCTCCACATCCCTCTTGTAATGAGAGCTCCAGAACTGGGTGCAGTACTCCAGGTGGGGTCTCAGCAGAGCAGAGTAGAGGATGAGAATCACCTCTCTCGACCTGCTGACCACACTTCTCCTGCTGCAGCCCAGGCTCTGCTTGGCCCTCTGGCAATCCTGTCCTGCTCCTGCCCAAGCAAAAATCCACAGCAGTAAAGACATCCTTTGTTATAAAGCCTTTATTGCCACAAAGAACCACTCTTTCACACCTTGCACTTGTGCTAGAGACAATGGTGTCAACCTGGGATTCACCCCTGGCCAGACATCATTGGGTGGGTAGGAGGATTCAGGATAAGATTCCCCCCCCCAGCACAGATGCTCAGCTGTCAGATGAATTGGCTTCCCAGTTTGGTGCTCTTCATTTCTCTATGGTGCTTCAGCTAAGCAACTTTTTTGTGTGCAAGTATCTGGTTGCTGGTTGCACCTGTGTGCTGTTAGGTAAGGCAGGGCTGTTCTGAATACTAAACAGCTGAAGATGGAGAGAGAAACTGATAAATTACAGGCTGAGCAACAGAGGTGGGTTGGTTTTTTTCCCCCTCTGTCTTTAAAAAAGACCTTCAAAGCTAACTTTAACAACTGAAATCACAGACAGATATGATTGAAAACTATTCTGGGCCGGTTAAGCTATTTTTGACAATGCAAAGGCTTTTATTAGCTTAACATACTCCTGCAGTGCACACGAGTGAAAACGAAGCGTGGCTTCCTTACCCTGCCAAGATTATGCACATTTCCCTCCTGACTCACCACCACACTGATCATAATGGCTTTAATTGATATTCATGTGCATGCCATATTTACTTCTGCAGAGTTCCCGTGTAATTGAGCAATAGTTAATGGGCACTTAGGACTCTATTCACAGGAGATTACAAATGTGTGTGTGCTGGGGAGCTTTTCCCCGCGGAGTTTCCATGTGTCTGGCTAGGTGCATAATCAGCACGCCAGACAGAGCAGCTGACACTCGTGGCCCTGCTGAGGACTCCAGCGAGACACATTCTCAGCCTCTGCCCAATTTGGGCCGGGGAGGGAGCCGGGAGCTGCATCGCGGGCGGAGATGGTTATGCATGGGGGCTGCTCAGCAGAGCTGGAGCTGGCACCCACAAAGAACCGGGGCTTAGGTGAATCGCGGCTCCAGCCTTCTGCAGACCACAACTGTTTGCCCTCTGCCCTGGGGCAAACGAAACTCTCCTTCGTTTTCTCTGGTTCAGGAAAGCTTGGGTGGACCTTCCCTGTGCTGCAGGCGTCATTCTCACAGAATCTCATAGAATCTCCTAGAATCAGCCAGGTTGGAAGAGACCTATGAGATCATCCAGTCCAACCTAGCACCCAGCCCTAGCCAAGCACCCAGACCATGACACTAAGTGCCTCATCCAGGCTTTTCTTCAACACCTCCAGGGACGATGCATCCACCACCTCCCTGGGCAGCCCATTCCAATGCCAATCACTCTCTCTGGGAAGAACTTCCTCCTAACATCCAGCCTGTACTTCCCCCAGCACAACTTGAGACTGTGTCCCCTTGTTCTGTTGGTGGTTGCCTGGGAGAAGAGGCCACCCCCCACCTGGCTGCAGCCTCCCTTCAGGGCACAGCAGCCAAATGACCTGTTTCCCCTCACTTTCAGTCTTTAGGCAGAGACAGGCGCTCATAGATGCACTTCCAAAAGCATCAGAAAAAGCAGAAGGGCTGGGACTCAGCAGTGCTCCACTGCGTAACCTTTAAGATGTAGCAATAACACAGCCAGATAGCAGAATTCACTGAGTGGAACCCCAAAGCACTTTACAAATTAGAGAGAGAGGAATCATGTTAACTCCCTCCTGATCTGCTGTCATTCCTGGTCTGCAATGCAGCAGCTGGTTCGCAGCCCTCAGCTGCACTCTGCAGTGGTTCTGGACAGGCAGCAGGGCTCGGTACAGCAGCCAGTGGCACGGCAGGAGAAAATAAACCAGACATAGTGTGGCTCCTTGGATTGCACAGGGCTTTTCATACGTGCATTTGGGGAAGGCTTCAAAGGAGGTTGAGTGTGATGGGATGGAGACTTCCCTGGGATTTGTGAGTTAATGGAATGAGGGAGAGGAATGAATAAAGATGAGTTTGCTAACAACATTGCCACATCAGTGTGTTAAGTGGGAAAGAGTTTTTCATTTTCTTTCTCTTCCCCTGCCCCCCCATTTCCCTCTCCAGAGTTCATTCTGCTCTGGTTACTGGGATTAATACAATAAAAGCCTTGAGGTGATGATAAGGGAACTGGTACTTAATTTTTTTAAGTTCCCTTCCAATTTTGGGTGTCAATGGTACTGAATATATTGTATGCTTTCAGAATGCTTGCCTCTTGCAGTGCTGCTTCTCAAGCTGAACACTATCATTTTTGACTCTGAAACTTGCCCTTTCTTTGTGATAGTCAAAATATTGAAAACTAAATGACAGGAAAAAAAATTAAAATAATAAAAAGCAAAGCAGGTCTGCAAAATGAAAAGAAGACAAGATGGGAACTCACACTACTGGCTTGTGAAATGGACCCCAACAAGAGCTGTGTGAAAGCCCAATAGATGCCAGTTCTGGAGAAAACACAAGATAGCCTCTCAGGTCATAGCTCCTGCCACAATTTAGAGTCATACAATGGTTTAGGTTAGAAGGGATCTCAAGGATCAGCCAGATCCAACCCCCTGCTGTAGGCAGGGACACCTCCCACTAGAACAGGGCACTCAAGGCCTCATCCAACCTGGCCTTCAACACCTCCAGGGAGGTTGCGGGGCACAGAAGCACCCAATGTGATCAAAGATCAAAGATCACATTGGGTGCTTCTGTGCCCTGCAACCTCCCTGGGCAACCTGTGCCAGTGTCTCACCACCCTCACTGCAAACAACCCTTTCCTAACAGCTACTTTCAATCTCCCCTCTGCCAGTTCAAACCCATTCCTCCTTAGAATCATAGAATCAACTACATTGGAAGAAACCTCCAAGATCACCCAGTCCAACCTAGCACCCAGCCCTATCCAGTCATCTGGACCACAGCACTAAATGCCTCATCCAGTCTTTTCTTCCTCATCCTGTCATTACAAGACCTTGTTAATAGTCTCTCCCCAACCTTCCTGTAGGCACCCTTCAGATACTGGAAGGTCACTCTGAGGTCTCCTCGAAGCCTTCTCTCCAGGATGAAGTTTGGAATTTCATGAAGTTTGAAAGCTGCCCCAGTCACACATTTTTCTTCTCCCACCAAATACACCTGGGTTACTGCTAGACAGAAGGGCAATATTACCTGCTGGTACAGGTTGTGCTTATCAGAAAATGGGATGCTGCTTTGTCACATAAGCACAGTTTAAATTAGAGTGTAGAAGCAGTGGGCTGCTGGGCTGCCTGTGACACAACCACCCTCAGCAAAGGGGGAGCACCCACCTGTGGAGAGAGCTCAGAGTTCCTGGAGATGATACAATTTCTGCATATTTCAGAATCATCTTTTCCACTGCTCAGGTAACAGGGAAGCTATTTCCACCCTGGGAAAGGTAGGAGAAAGTTATCACTAGGCTTCAGAACTGCATGGAGTTGATGTGATCTAGTATGATGTGTAAAGAGAAGCATAAACCCCTTTGCTCTCAGAGTTAAAATACAAGGTAGCCCACAAGAAGATTCCTTACACATGGATTCCCCTGATATAGGGATATGGTTAACACATTGCACTCATGTGATGACCATCTGCTGTGTGATCTGGTATAGGAGATCCTGCTCCATCAGGGGGGTTGGACTAGATGATCTTTTGAGATCCCTTCCAGCCCCTGATATTCTGTGATTCTGTGCTCTTCAGGTAGAAAAGCTCTAGCAAATAAAAATGAGTATGAGAACCCTTTCTTACATTGATCATGACAGCAATGCCTCTACTGCTCTAAAGAACAGCATTTCTTGCTAGTGCAGGTAGTGCTGTATTTATCACATCCATCACGATGCTAAATGCAAGATCAATGTTTTGTAGATCTTTCCAAGTCCAAGATTTGATTGAGAATGAAACCACTGACTTCACATATCAAAATCCTGGCTGGGTGAGATATTGTTATGGCACAAAAGCATTTAGGTTTCATTCAATAAAAAAGACTGTCAATGATTTTTCTTCGCTCTGAGAGCTGCAGACTTGGTTTCAGGGCAGGCTGTTGTGTAATGTCTTTCTCTGCATTAGAGCATTTCTATCTTCTCTTCCCATTTGAATCCTTCACTCCCTGAGGCAGAAAGAATTCTAGGATGGGGTTTTCTCTATCCACCCTTTTGGAAGACCTCATGAAGACTAAGCTATTCACTTAGTATTATGGATTCATTGGCAGTTACAACCATCCATGTATGAATTAGATATTGCAGCATTCAGGAATGCAGTGCATACAGCACCATCTTGGATGTGTCCAAAAGTCCAGTGACTACACTCTGCTGAATTATATAATTACTTCATTACTATCTGTAGTAGAGCTTTTGTGTAATACTGCATGCAGGGTTTAATGGATCTGTCCCACAGATGAAGCCCATAGAAACAACTACAGGGAGCTACTACTGCGTTAGAGAGGCACTGGAGAGCATTATCCCCCAAAATAAGGGGGAAAAGGCATATGACTCATCAACCCTACAGTCACCTAGGTGTGTTTGGCTGTCTGCTCCACAGAAAGTGGTTATATAAGTGTGCTGCATCCTTAATAGCAAATTGTTGCATCCTTAAAAGGGACAGAAGGAAGGCATCCTGCTTTGAAAGTACTTGTGTGCTCTGGACATGGACTACACCATGCAAAGATGATCAATTATCCTTCCTGAAGGGAAGCTGTTAAAACTGCAAACTGGAACTTGTGTGACATGCATGGACATGGAGTGTGGCAGCTCAGCACCACACAAAGTCATGTGGGGTTGAATGGTGTCCACAGGTAACCCCAACCTCTTTAGAATATAGTTACAAAGCTTAAAGAGTTGAAAGAGCTGTATAAGTTAGCATAAAGACAGCACCTAAAACACTTTTCCTACACTTCTACCTACTCATTTGTAAGCATTTGTAAATGTATACAACACAGCCAAGAGGGAAAAAAATCATCTAATGTTCTTTCTTTGTATGAGGGTGTGATGGTTTTGGACTTACCTGTCCCTCCACTCTTAGGAAATCACCAAGAGTAGACTCAGCTGGCTGGGAGTTGAGGAATGAGGCTTTATATTCACAGCTTAGCACAATAGACAATACACAGAGAGTTACAATATATCACAAATACATACAGCTATATACAGAAATGCAGGATCTGTCCTTATGAGGAGAGGCTGAGTGAGCTGGGGGTGTGCAGCCTGCAGAAGAGGAGGCTCAGGACAGAGCTCATTGCTGTCTACAACTACCTGAAGGGAGGCTGTAGCCAGGTGGGGTTGGGCTCTTCTGCCAGGCAAGCAGCAACAGAACAACGGGACACAGTCTCAAGTTGTGCCAGGGGAGGTCTAGGCTGGATGTTAGGAGGAAGTTGTTGGCAGAGAGAGTGATTGGCATTGGAATGGGCTACCCAGGGAGATGGTGGAGTCTCTGTGCCTGGAGGTGCTGAAGCCAAGCCTGGCTGAGGCACTTAGTGCCATGGTCCGGTTGCTTGGCTAGGGCTGGGTGCTAGGTTGGACTGGATGATCTTGGAGGTCTCTTCCAACCTGGTTCATTCTATATGATTCTATATGAAATATACAAGTAATACAGAATATAAAGTAATACAGAAACACAATAACCCTCCCCGAAATCAGAATCCCCAGGAGGGGCACCTAACCACCTTTCCACCTTCTTTCCACCCCTCTGCCTTATCCCAGAGCTTGCCTTATGCTCCAGGTGAGTCTGGAGTATTGGCAAGGGCACAGAATTAGTTGAGTCACACAGCAAAGGCCCAGGGAGAAAAGCACAGGCACTGACTCTGACAGATGATCTTGGAGATCTCTTCCAACCTGGGTGATTCTATGATTCTATGATAGAGACTCTCACACTCTCTCTTATCTGTGTTAGTGTTCTTGTTTTTATCCATCTCAGCAAGCCTATGAGTGCAGCAGACATCACCATTGTTTCCTTTTCACAGCCTAGCATCTAATTTCTCTCATTAGAACATTCCAGCTTGCCTCAGACTAGCACAGAGAGTCGACTCCCCCAATGAGTGAACATTACAGAATCACAGGCTCACACCTATATGTGTATAGATGTGATATATTTGTCGTGGTGTTTTAAAGCTACATTTTATTCATGCCTTTGGACAGTCCCTGCAAGCCTTCAGACTTGAGCCAGGTGGATTTAGGGGCAACAATGTGACAATGACAAACCTTAACCCGCTGTTAATCGGCCAAAGTTGGTTAAGAGTAATTCCAAAGCCGTCATATTTCCAATTAAAGTTTGAAAGTGACACACAACAAAAGGACTCAGAGAAACTTTAATTTCATATTCCAAACTAGTTAGGCCTATTTGTTTGCTTTGAATCACTCATTTCAATAAGGTGAAAACTTGTGTTAATCCTCCATTCATCAGTTGCCTGGGTGCGTGTGAAATGAGTCATGTGGACAAAATAAACCACCGCTAGCCGCAATATTCCATTGTCCCTTAAGCTTCTTCAAGGGGCCTCTTCACAGGTACCAAAAAGCCACTCTAGACACTTCACATAGTTTTGAAGATCCTCCCTTCTTTCACATCGTGCATTACTCACTCATTGAAGAATAGCAGAGAACAGGCATAAAACGAAGGAAAAGCTGAAGTAGACCAAACTCATTTTCTACACAGAGAGAGATAATTGGCCCTGCAGTGATTTTGGAGAACTGAATTAAATGAATAAATTGTGACATGGGAAAAACTGAAAAGGACAACAGTTTCCTGGCTTGCACATAATGGTTACTTTGGAGGGCATTTTTCTTGGAGACCAATTGATAAAACAGGACAAAAATGTTTTTCCCATTAATTGCTTTCAAACATTGTCCTGCTAAATGCCCAATTAAAAGGTAGAAGTGTGAGCTGCTTTTTTTTTTTTGCTTATAATGACCACATATTGGGGGGAAAAAAATCAGTAGCAACGTCCTGGCATTTTCTTTTGTGGATGTGGGATAAAAAGATCAATGGAAAAAAGGTTCTTAGCTTACCTTAAACGAAAACAGCAGCCTCAAAACCTGCAGATCAGCGTGGGGCTGAGGATGAGGTTGTGGATAGTGGGACACATACAGTACCACTGCCCTATTCTGAAACTATCATTTCTACCAAAAGGCTTTTATTTCACAGGAGGGTGACATACACAACCAGAAAAGTTCATAAATTGCCAGAATGATATTTTGAGTGAATTATAAATGGGGTTATTTCATGTCTAAGAAATAAACCCTTTTATATAAACCCTCTACTCTGCTCTGCTGAGGCCCCACCTGGAGTACTGCACCCAGTTCTGGAGTCCCTATTACAAGAGAGATGTGGAGATGCTGGAGTGTGTCCAGAGCAGGGCCAGGAGGATGCTCAGAGGCTGCAGCAGCTCTGCTGTGAGCACAGACTGGAAGAGTTGGGACTGTGCAGGCTGGAGAAGAGGAGGCTCCCAGGTGAACTTCTTGTGGCCTTCCAGGATCTGAAGTGGGCTACAAAAACGCTGGGGAGGGACTTTTCAGGCTCTCAGGTAGTGACAGGACTGAGGGGAATGGAGCAAAGCTGGAGGTGGGGAGAGTCAGCCCAGCTGTGAGGAGGAAGTTGTTGAGCATGAGAGTGGTGAGAGGCTGGAATGGGTTGCCCAGGGAGGTGGTTGAGGCCCCATGGCTGGAGGTGTTTAAGGCCAGGCTGGATGAGGCTGTGTGCAGGCTGCTCTAAGGTAGGGTGTCCCTGCCCATGGCAGGAGGGTTGGAATTGGGTGATCCTTCTGTTCCCTTCCAACCCTGACTGATTCTATGATTCAATATACAAATCAAAGTTCACCTCCGTTAGGTTTTTAAGAAGCACTAGCTGTAAAGGCACAATTCTGTGACAACTGAAAAACATTCTATAATGAGTCAAGCCAACAAAAGGCACTGCAGTCAAAATTATCTCTGAGATACCTCCACTGAATTCAAAGGGGGTTAATTCATCACCTTCTTATTAGTTGTATTGCCTGAGCTCTTAGAGCTGTCACTGCCAGGCAATGCTATAAACATTAATTACTTCTTGCAATGCTACTTTTAACAGCAGATTCACTGGCAGGAGGAAAATCTTTTGCTAGATGGGATTAACTTAAATCTAGCAAAATCATTTTAAAAGCAACATCTTGATAATAAAGTAGCTTTTATCTGTCCATACATCTTACCTGCACACCAAGTAGTGCCTATATGTTTCACGAGGCTTTACAACCTAGAATCATAGAATCAATCAGCTTGGAAGAGACCTCCAACATCATCCAGGCCAACCTAGCACCCAGCCCTAGATAATCAACCAGATCATGGCACTAAGTGCCCCAGCCAGGCTTGGCTTCAACACCTCCAGGCACAGCGACTCCACCACCTCCCTGGGCAGCCCATTCCAATGCCAATCACTCTCTCTGGCAGGAACTTCCTCCTAGTTGATTTGACAGGGCTGGGTGCTAGGTTGGACTGGATGAGCTTGGAGATCTCTTCCAGCCTGGCTGATTCTCTGGTATGGACAGCTTCTGAAGGCTGTGGATGAGCAGATATCCCTTTTAAGCAAAAATCTGTTGAACACAAAATGAGCAAAAGTTCAGTTACAACTTACCATTAAGGCCTCCTGTGCCATCAGATCTATTCCACCTCAATAATTCCTCCTGGTAGAGCTGCAGAAGGCTGGATTTCCATGCAGATTGTATATCAATAACAATCATATTAGCCCCTGAATTTATTGCATGTCCTTAACAGTATCCTGAGGGATGTTATAGCTTCGATGGGAATATAAAGCAGACAATTTGTGTCCCCTGAGCAATTTATACAATACCCTTCTTTTTTAATGTCCCTACTACTTTAACTGGAATTAGTGAAGGCAGTATGTTATCCTCAGCCACTATCCACCAGAAGTTACCTTGAAATTGATTACAGTATTACTTCTTTTAAGTACTGTTGGCCTATTTTCTTTCAAACCTGTTACACATGCATGTAGGATAAAATCTACAGTAGGAACTATGCAAGGATATGGGATGAAATTTGGGCTTCTGCACAGAACATAGCAGCTGGATATTTACCAAAGAGCAACTTTCTGAATGCTCAGGAGCTGCTCCTAGGATCTAATTTTAACATCATACTGGACGGTGGAAGGATTCTTAGGGATGAATATTTCTCTTTCCAGCCTTCATACTCTTCTTTTCCTCATTCTCCTGGGTTTAATATTGTTCTGTTTCCTGCCATCTCTCTTTGTGACTACAGGCTTTAACTGCTTTTCAAATTTCTTTCCATAAGGATCATGGCCTGGGGCAGGGTTCACAGCCAGAGCAGGCTGCCAAAACGAAGGAACAAAACAACCAAACCTGACCATAAATGTCTTTTTCATCTGCCCATCCATCCATCCATCCACCCATTTTCTACTCACACCCACTCTCAGACAGCAGTGTACTGCTGCACAGACTGATTCCATGACTCTGTATCAGCATAAGGTAGCTCACTAGATTTCATAAATTGCATCCTCTACCTTTTTAAACATAACCTAGCATCACAGAAAATAACATTACCTGGATGAGGAACACCTTTTTGACCTGGGTGATGAACACCTTTTTGACCTGGGTGATGAACACCTTTTTGATGAGACTGAAAATGCTGTTCACATGGCAACTCACTCACAAAACAATTGCTCCCAGGCCTCTCCTGCCACATCCAGAGGCTGTCCAGATGCTCTCTTGCGTGTTCATCCTTTTGCTCAAGTTAGAAATGAAAGCTGACTTGCTTGTCAGCAGAAAAATCAGTTAATAAAACCTCCATCAAATAAACCACTGACTTCTCTATAGTCCTTTTGACAGTGACTTCTAGCAACAGGATAATGATTGTCTGCCTCTTCAGTCAGTAATGAAGAGGAGTTTTATAGCAAAACACTGATAAATTTATGCCTTGGTAATGGTGAAAGAAGGAGAACAGGACAATGTCTGATCCTGGTGAGTATGAAAATAGGTTTGAACTTATTCTGTAGGCAGAATGAGGACAGGCTACAAGAGTTGGGGTTCTTCAGCCTGGAGAAGGCTTCCAGGAGACCTTAGAGTGGCCTTTCAGTGTCTGAAGGGGACCCACAAGAAGGCTGGGGAGGGACTATTGACAAGGCCTTGTAATGACAGGACAAGGGGTAATGGGTTTAAACTGGCAGAGGGGAGATTCAAAATAGCTGTTAGGAAAGGGTTGTTGGCAGTGAGGGTGGTGAGACACTGAGAGGAGAATTTGAGACTTTCCCAGTGAGACACTAATGTAAAATTAAATTATTTTACTCTTGAAATGTAAAGACATTGATTGGACAGGGCTGGGTGCTAGGTTGGACTGGATGAGCTTAGAGGACTCTTCCAACCTGGTTGAGTGCCATGGTCTAGTTGATTGGACAGGGCTGGGTGCTAGGTTGGACTGGATGAGCTTGGAGGTCTCTTCCAACCTGGCTGATTCTATGATTTTATGATTCTATGACATTATATATATTTCTTTTTCTCTCTTATTTCCTTCAACTGTCAGTTCAGTGAGAGTTTGTAGGTTTGACAGGCTACCCAAGCACTGTCAAACACGCAAAAAAGTCTGCCTGGGTACTTGGCAGACACAACCATGAGTAGGTTTTTTAGGGCAGGTTGGACAAACATCTGTCAGGAATGACGCAGGTAGACATGTTCCTGCCTTAGGGCAGGGAGCTGGACTAAATTACCTTCTGTGGTCCCTTTCTGCCTTTCATTTAATGATTTCAGTGCCTTGGGGTAAGGTGACACATTGAGTCTGATCTTTTTTCCTGGAATATCTGCAGTATTTTACATTGGTTGCATGTGGCTACACAACATCATAACTTTCTGGCCACTACTTCTCTGTTGCTCCCTCTTTTATCTAGAGGCTACACACAAGCTCACACCTGTTTAAGCTATTATTAAACCTTTCAAACTGTAACCATAATGACGCAATATGAATATTGGGGATTGACAATGGTGTTTGGTACTCCAGCCCTATTGCTGCCTGCTGGAGTTTGGGGTCATTAAAGCTATTTGCATTTGGGATTTTGACACGTTTTTTGCAGTCTGCAGTGCTTGTGAAGTCTTCTGGCTGGTTCTTACAGTTTGTTTTGGAGAGCTAAAGGTTTGTGTTGTGAAATGCTAGGAGACAGAAGGCTGCGACTGGGTGAAGGTAAGGTGTTTGTCAAGGGGACTCTCTAAATGCTGCTTCTGCCCTCTTTTGGAAGAATTCATGCATTTCTAATGTCTGGAGTTCTTTAGGTGCACAGCACTGGGAGCAGAACCCCAGATCTCACTCACACTGTGGGAAAATCCCTCTCCTATCCTTATGATTCCCAGCACTGTTTCCACAGACTTCAGGGTCTTCAGCAAGTTCGACTCATGCTGCTTTTCCTACTGAGTTCAGCTACTGCCAACACACAACTGCCACTAAATCCCACAGCTTCACACAAGGCCACGCTGCAAGCAGGCAAATGAAAGCAAATTAAAGTCAATTAAATTAAATTAACCAAAGCAACCTTTCCAAACACCCCCATTTTGTACAACAGCTATGCATACAGCAGCTGTGTACTTCCACTTGTTGAGTACCTGTTCGTGAGCACATCACCAAGAAGGGACCTGCATCACACTGCTTTCTGATGAGGGTTTTGGCTCTACCTGATCTGCAGTCTGTTCACCTTCAAGCACATGGTTATGAATATTCAGTTTTCACAGATACTCTCTGGTACCTGAGCACTCATTCTGGGACTGGATTGTTGTGCTAGTTTGAAGCTAGCTGGAATATTTTGGTGAGAAGAATTAGATGCTAGGCTGTGAAAAGGAAACAACGGTGATGGCTGCTGCACTCATAGGCTTGCTGAGATGGATAAGAACAAGAACATAAATATAGATAACAGAGTTGCTCTCTGGCTTTGGCTGCCTCCCTTCTCTCTTTATCTTGCAGTCTGTGTGACTAATCCCTCTGCTTCCTAACTCCCCTGGTGGCTTCTCCAAACTCACCTCCCTTGCCCTGCTGGCCACACTTCTCCTGCTGCAGCCCAGGCTCTGCTTGGCTTTCTGGGCTGCAAGTGCACACTGCTGGCTCATCCCCCAGCACCCCCAAGTCCCTCTCCTCAGGGCTGCTCTCCAGAAATTCACTGCCCAGCCTGCATTTGTGCTTGGGATTGCCTCGACCCAGATTTGGGACAGAGAAGCTGGGAAGACATAGCCTTTTAGCATGTGTAGGAGAAAGGACAACAGAAGAATGGTGCTCACTAGAGAGCTCACAACTCTTGCTGATTTTGCCACTTGTAAGTGTTTACAAAGTACTTTTTGAGACTGATTTAAGTTCTCCAAGTTGTGTCTCACTTCTTCTTTGTAAGTATTCACCAGGTGCTCCTCTGGCCGAACTAGATGGGGAATCTGAAGCGTGGAATTATTCCTGCTCCTTGGCAAGACAACTTCCATTATTTAAAAAGAGGCAATAAAAAACGATTATCAAATGAAACAGTTTGCCTACCACTTGTAAATATTCATTCCTGGCTCCTATCCATGAATTCTACAGAATACACAGTGATTTCATGGTCATGTGAACGACCATCTGAAGATTCTCTAACACTCTGGATAGCAAGGAGCAGAGGAGTGAAGTGATTATATTTATGTGCTTTATTTTTCTTCCTTCAATTTGCCCATTTGTCAACGAGCTCTGCTTTTTAAAGTGTGACAAAAAGACACACAGATGCTCTGTATGCTTATTTTCTGTATTCCTTCACATTCTAAAGAGCTCAGTGGAAAGGCACCTGCATAAAACAATATCACAAAGAATGGTCAATAATGACTGGAAATGGTGTTAGTACAGGTGTTGTATTAATATCTTTGATCTTGAAAGCTCTGCTTCTTTTAAAAGCTTTAGGAAGAATGAATGTGTTCAAGTCAAAGAAAGAGCCTATGAGTATTGTTTTCTAAAGTAGACAGGAAGAAAAATCACTGACTTTACTCAAATACCTGCTACACTGCAGCAAGAATAAAGGCTGAAAAGGAGCTAAGGCTTTTCATATAGATAAAGAAATATGAGTGGATGAATTCAGCTAGCACTGCCTCACCAGGGGCAAAAGAAGTGTGATGCATTATTCATAACACATAGCCTCAGAAGTGTAATTCCTAGAGTAAAGCCAATGTAGCTCCCCTTCTCTAGGTTCTCAGCTGCTCATTTCCTAGTAGTTTGCAGAGTGGGATAGCAGATATGATTGCTCCCTGAAATGCTGACCCTCTTCCTGAGGTTACAGTGAGAACTGCAGAGGTTCTTTGCTCTTGCAAAGATCTCTGGGCTCATGTTGTGTCCTCATGGAGGCTGATCATAACCATGATCTCCAGAAGTTCATTTCCTGGAGACAGAAAGAAAATGCAGGTGTGGAAATATCTTCTTGGCTTGTGAAGAAAGGTCTATAGCTCCTTAAGAGCACATGGGCTCAAATCTCAGAAGACAAGACAATCAGTTGGAGGTGTCTGTCCAGGAGGAACCTTATCTTCTACAAGGGAAGGCCTCAGTACATGCCTGAAGTCAGGCATCCAAACACTGAAGACAGATGCCTGCATGCCCATTTTGGGGTGGTAACACGCTCTTTAGTGCATTGCTTTGCTGGTAGCTCGGTCATAAGGACATGGTGCAACCACTCACAGCACCTGTACTGCAGTACAGCACACAGGATGGATTTATTTTTTCTTTCTTTCTTTCTTTCTTTCTTTCTTTCTTTCTTTCTTTCTTTCTTTCTTTCTTTCTTTCTTTCTTTCTTTCTTTCTTTCTTTCTCTCTTTCTCTCTTTCTCTCTTTCTTTCTCTCTCTCTCTTTCTTTCTTTCTCTCTTTCTTTCTCTCTTTCTTTCTCTCTTTCTTTCTCTCTTTCTTTCTCTCTTTCTCTCTCTCTCTCTCTCTCTTTCTCTCTTTCTCTCTCTTTCTCTCTTTCTTTCTCTCTTTCTCTCTTTCTCTTTCTCGCTTTCTCGCTTTCTTTCTTTCTTTCTTTCTTTCTTTCTTTCTTTCTTTCTCTCTCTTTCTTTCTTTCTTTCTTTCTCTCTCTCTCTTTCTTTCTTTCTTTCTTTCTTTCTTTCTTTCTTTCTTTCTTTCTTTCTTTCTTTCTTTCTTTCTCTTCTCTCCTTCTCTCTCTCTCTTCCTTTCTCTCTTTCTTTCTTCCTTTCTCTCTCTCTTTCTCTCTTTCCCTCTTTCTTTCTCTCTTTCTCTCTCTCTTTGTCTTTCTCCCTCCCTTTCCCCTTTCTTTCTCCCTTTCTCCTTTTCTTTCTTCCTATCTTTCTTGCTTTTTTTTCCTCCTTTCTCCTTTTCTCTTTTCTTTTCTTTTCTTTTCTTTTCTTTTCTTTTCTTTTCTTTTCTTTTCTTTTCTTTTCTTTTCTTTTCTTTTCTTTTCTTTTCTTTTCTTTTCTTTTCTTTTCTTTTCTTTTCTTTTCTTTTCTTTTCTTTTCTTTTCTTTTCTTTTCTTTTCTTTTCTCTCTCATATCCTGTTCATTTTCAAGCCTACACTGATACCTTTCTTCAGTTTGTTTGTCCTTATAAGCCAAGTGAAACACCAGAAGTTAAAAGAGACAGAGTAGCCAGTTCAGGGCTAGACCCTGGGCACTCAGCAGTAACCTGTAGCTCCACAACATGTCATATCAGAAGGCTGATTTGAAGACAAAAGTTACTATCTCCCTTGAAGAGTGAACTCAGTTTAATTCTAACATCCCTTAACATCAACTTTGGCCGGAGAATAAAGGCAGAGGCCTTCTCCTAAGTGATTTGACCCTTAATTTTAGTAGCTGAGATTAGGAAACAAACCTAAACCTCAGACCAGTGAGCCTAGAAGGATTTTTATTCACTCTCTGTTCAGACAATCTAAACCCCAAAATGCAGGGGAGATAAAAATAAAAGGCTGCCATTCATCAATCTTTCCTGTAGTCAAACTTCAGATAAGAACCTCCTAGATGAAGCTGCTGTTAAGAATGTGGATATTGGTACTTCTTGAAAAGGCATCATTAAAACTGTACATGCAGCTGGAATTGGCTGAAATTCATCCTGAGTTAAGAGGGATGGCCAGAGCTTCCGGAGAGAGGCAAAGTTACCCACCAATGACAGTGTCTATTAGAAAGAACTAAACAGATTGATTTGGTTCACTGCCACAACAGATCAGTGAAAGGTGCAGAATGTCTCTGTGCTGAGACCTGCCAGCAAGTTCCAGAGTGATGTGAGCAGGAAATGCGACCTACCAGCTGATGTTTCAGCTGAATTTAGCCACTACTGAAGTAATTTGGCTTTAGAGGGAAAGAGAGGAGGTCAGTGTTGGAAAACATCAGCAGTGAGTCAGCAGCTTGTGAAGCTGGCTAATAAAGATCCTTTTTTAACGAGCCAAAGTTCATTTAAATGAATTTCTTGTGATGATTTTGTTAGTGTTGGTGCTAAACTGTGAGGTTGTAGCCTCGGTACAGCTTAGAACTAAGTTTGATCTTTTTAATACAGACAATAACACAAAAGAAGCAAAGGACTTTGTATCTCTGGCATTCACTTCAGAAGGGAAGGCAGGTTGGAAAACAAGAAATCAATTAGTTAAGCTTTAACACGAACTAGAATTGCCAACTAATTGCTTTTGTTGCCTTCAGAGCTGACATTTAAAACCTGCACTCTCCTGCATAGTTCAAGGAACTCCTCTGTAAGTTCCCCTGAGAAGAGACACTGCTTTTTAGGTTCCCAGTAGTAACTCTGCTCCATTGTCACACTAATCCTCAACAATGAGATCTTCAACCTCAATAGCAGGAGGAAGGTTTTTACACCAGCAAATTTTCCCAAAACCAAAGTGGCTAAAAGCTACTGCAGCTCCACATTCCCTGAGGTGTCTTGTGGAAACATTTAGAAGCTTAGCACCCTACTTAGCCAAGGGTTTGCTAAGTTTTGTCTGCTCAGCCCATGTCTGCATTAAAAGAAGCAGTCAGCATCTTGGGATTACAAGAGCAACAATTAAAGTAAAGCCTAAAAGCTGACCTCTCTTCAGAACCTTGAGCTATTGCTGTGCAGGAAACTATTTTATACTTAGGTGCCAATCTTTGCATAAGCCTTAAGCTTCCCATAAGCAAACAAAGACTAAAGAAACATTCATCTCCACCAAACACCAGTGGCAAACATAAACATAGAGGGGTTTTGTGTATAGGGTGAAAAGATGGTTCAGGAACAGACCCATAATTCACTCTAATTGCCAGATCTGACTTCTGCTCTTTCAGAACAAAAAGATGAATTTGAAGCCTTACAATCTCTTGGGTCAACTCACTTGCATCAGACATCAGACACTCTCATTTTCACATAGGCTTGTGAAAAGTTTAGCTTGAAAGTGTCCTTTAATGTCCTGGCAGAGAAGAGAAAAGCAAAGGGAAGAAATATCTCTGACACCTTAATGCCAGGCCTCTTAAGGCAAATGGTACAACAAGTAAAGCTGGAAATATATCCCAGGCATTGGCATTTCAAATCATATCTGCATATGATATGAGGCAATTTTTATTTAGAAGTCCTTTATAGATGAGTCATCAAAGGCTCTAGGAAAATCACCTTTTACTAATGAGATGGAAACCTCACACAAAAATATTGTCACTGCAATACAATGACCAGGGATAGAGTCTGCTGAATTGCAGATGTCAGTGCTGGAGAGATATGAATTGGTTGGGGTAGCCCTGTCCTTCACAGGGTGATGCTGCTGGGTGTTAGGTTGGACTGGATGAGCTTGGAGGTCTCTTCCAACCTGCTTGATACTATGATTCTAAGAATCATAGAACCAGCCAGGGTGATAAGTTGGGCTGGATGAGCTTGGAGGTCTCTTCCAACCTGCATGATTCTATGATTCTAAGAATCATAGAACCAGCCAGAGTGATAAGTTGGACTGGATGAGCTTTCTAAGAATCATAGAACCAGCCAGGTTGGAAGAGACCTCCAAGCTCATCCAGTCCAACCTAGCACCCAGACCTGTGCAATCAACCAGACCAAGGCACTAAGTGTCTGGGCCCTTGGCAGGGGGTTGGAACTAGATGATCTTAAGGTCCCTTCCAACCCAAGCCATTCTGTGATTCTTTAAACCTTGTGCATTTCAAGCCTTGCATTGAGTCTCCTCACATCCAAAACTTATTGAACAGAACTGAGAGCTGGGCAGTGTATGAGAGGTATCTTGCCTATACTTTGACTAGTTGCATTTCACAGCAGGAGAATGAGTGACATAGGTTACTCTTGTGTTGTTTTTTCTTTCTTCTCACAGCTAAGGATTTCATTTCTCTCAGTAAAACACTCCAATTAGCCTCAAACTAGCAGATGGAAGATGAAGGAGGGTGCAATGATCCTCACTCAGAGTACCCCTCCTCACTCCAGAAGAATGACCAGTGAGATGTCTTATTCTCCCCAAGGATTTCACCCTGCTCACTCTCTTCTTGCTTGAGGAGGTAGAGCAGCAGGTAGAGTAGATACAGCCACCAACATGCTGGGCTTTTGGAGCAAAGGCAGCATTGACTACTTACTAATTGAATTGCTTAAATGCTATTTCTACTGTAAAAGTTTCAGTCTGAGAAACATGCTATAAACATTTTAAAACTGTGAAGAAAAGTCTGCCTCTCCCAAATGTGGTGGAGCATATTGAAACAGTCTGGCAAATCAAGCAGACAGCTAGGAGGCCAATGGGCTAGCAGTATCTGACTAGTTAACAAGTAGAAAGGTGGGCAGAAAGTGAGAAAAGTGAGAGGAAGGAAGAGAAAACACTCACATGAACAAAGGATGCAAATAAGAGCATTTCCTCCCTCCCACTCTGCCTTTCAGAGAAGCAGCCTCTAATTTTTTACCTGGAAGTTATAAGATTTAGAAGCCATGCTTTGAAAATTAATGGGATGTCCTTGTGCTGCTCTACTGCCCTTCACATACATAAACTGATGAAGGCTGGAGCACTAAAAGATGTGGCATGTGGAAGTAATGCCTATTTGCATATTTACACACACACACACACATGTATATGTATAACCATAGAATCAACCAGGTTGGAACAGACCTCCAAGATCATCCAGTCCAACCTAGCACCCAGCCCTGGCCAATCAACCAGACCATGGGACTAAGTGCCTCAGCCAGGCTTTTCTTGAACATAGAACCATAGAATCAACTAGGTTGAAAGAGACCTCAAAGGTCATCCAGTCCGACCTATCCAACCAAGATCATCCAGTACCCAGCCCTATCCAAAACTAGGCCATGGCAGCATCTCAAGGGACGGCGACTCCACCACCTCCCTGGGCAGCCCATTCCAATGCCAATCACTCTCTCTGACAACAACTTCCTCCTAACATCCAGCCTAGACCTCCCCTGGCACAACTTGAGACTGTGTCCCCTTGTTCTGTTGCTACTTGCCTGGCAGAAGAGACCAACCCCACCTGGCTACAGCCTCCCTGCAGGCAGCTGCAGACAGCAATGAGCTCTGCCCTGAGCCTCCTCTTCTGCAGGCTGCACACCCCCAGCTCCCTCAGCCTCTCCTCACAGGGCTGTGCTCCAGGCCCCTCACCAGCTTCCTTGCCCTTCTCTGGACACCTTCCAGTCCCGCCACATCTCTCTTGAATTGAGTAGCTCAGAACTGGACACAGCACCCAAGGTGTGGCCTGACCAGTGCTGAGTACAGGGGAAGAACAACCCCCATTGTCCTTCTGGCCACACTGCTCCTGAGCCAGGCCAGGATGCCATATACATACATGCATATATATATATATATATATATATATGCTCACTAGCATCCATTGGTTTTGGACAGCCACAATTTCTGGCTGTCTGACATAGCATCTTCATTAATAAGTTTGGAAACCTTCCTACTCCCCCACTGAATCGCACCTGACTGATTGATTCTATGATTCTATGATGACTCAAAAAGTGCTGGGTATGGTACAGCTTGCAGAGGTGCCTCAAGACTGGTCAGCTTGTTGTGGGAACAGAAGGATTGGTATCTGCCTACAGCCAGCTTTGTCAAGGTACCCTTATGATGACATTCAACTCACAGACCGTGAGGTATCTGTAAGCTAAACCTCTATTTCAAGCTAGGCTGCTTCTATAGCAGTGAAGAGAGAAATGCAGCTATGATGAACAAACAAACTTCTCGAGGTGCCAAGTTCCAACTGTGACTCACTCATTAGCTACTAGTTTAAAATTAAGGAATATTTTCATCTTGTCATCTTTTTATGTGGCATCTAGACAACATTAGATTTTGGATTTTTTGGCAGGGTGATCACAGATTTGTTATGCAAAGCAATAGCTTGAACAGATTTTGTCCCTAGGTACTGCAGAAGAAGATGATGAAGTCAACTTACTGCCATTGGCTCTTAATTCAAATCATGCAATCCTAGAATCAACCACTTTGGAAGAGACCTCCAAGCTCATCCAGTCCAACCTAGCACCCAGCCCTACCCAATCAACCAGACCATGGCACTAAGTGCCCCAGACAGGCTTTGCTTCAACACTTCCAGGCATGGCGACTCCACCACCTCCCTGGGCAGCCCATTCCAATGCCAATCACTCCCTCTGACAACAACTTCCTCCTCACATCCTGCACCTGGGTGGGCACAATCCCAAGCACAGCTCCAGGCTGGGTGGGGAATGGCTGAGAGCAGCCCTGAAGAAAAGGACCTGGGGGTCTGGGCTGATGAAAAGCTCCACAGGAGCCTGCAGTGTGAGTGCAGCTCAGACACAACCCTGTGCTGGGCAGCAGCAAGAGCAGTGTGGGCAGCAGGGCAAGGGAGGGGATTCTGCCCCATTGCTCTGCTCTCCTCACACCCCACCTGCAGTCCTGGGGGCACTTCTGGAGCCCCAACACAAGAAGGACCTGGAACTGTTGGAGCCAGTCCAGAGGAGGCCACCAAGATACTCAGAGGGCTGCAGCAGCTCTGCTCTGAGGACAGGCTACAAGAGTTGGGGCTGTGCAGCCTGGAGAAGAGAAGGCTTTGAGAAGACCTTAGAGTGGCCTTTCAGTATCTGAAGGGGACTACAGGAAGGCTGGGGAGGGACTGTTGACAAAGTCTTGTAATGACAGGAAAAAGGGTAATGGGTTGGAACTGGCAGAGGGGAGAGTCAAAATAGATGTTAGGAAAGGGTTGTTTGCAGTGAGGGTGGTGAGACACTGGCACAGGTTGCCTTGGGTGCTTCTGTGCTCCACAACCTCCCTGGAGGTGTTGAAGGCCAGGTTGGATGAGTCCTTGAGCAACCTGTTCTAGAGGGAGGTGTCCCTGCCTATGGCAGGGGTTTGGAACTGCCTGATCCTTGAGATCCCTTCCAACCTAACCCATTCTATGACTCTGTGTTCAGAAAACAGGGGGCCTGCTATGGACAACATTGCAGCTCACCAGCAGGTGGAAAATTTCCTGTACTATGGCTAGGGTATTAGCTTTTAATAAACCCTAAAAGTGTCTGTATAGAACAGGTAAGTAATTAAAATTCTTAGCTGCAGAGTCAAACCCATACAGCAGCACATTGCCAGCTACAGACAAAAGTAAGGCTGTACAAGTCTGAACATGCAGCTATTTATTAAATCTTATTTAAAACACTGAAGTGAGAGCAGTGTCTGATGAAATATTTAGGCTGTTTAAACGTGCCACAGCTGACAGAAAGCTCCTTTTTTTCCTCTTTTTCCCCCTACTGGCACAAGATTGTTTTGGTTTGCTTTTCCCTCCTCTTTTCTTGCAAAAAGAAAGAAAAACCAACCAAAAAAACAGAGAGAAGCTAAATTATTTGAACAACATCTAAGTACAAGGTAGGATTTTCATGCCTCTAGTTTCAGCATGGGGCTTTCTAGAAGTGTTGGTGATTAATTGAATAACTCTGGTTTGCTGGATTTAAAGCCACAGAATTGCCTTTGTATTGCTAAAGACACAAGTGTTTGCATATAATATGGCATTGTGCTACTTAATATCACTGCATAGCTCTGGAGTTGGCCCCAAGTATAATTTAAACCTAGGCAAACTATGCCTTTGAAGTGGATGTCCTGGTAGAGTTTCTGGCAAAGCACAAAAAAAGGATGCTGTGCTACGTAGTTCTTTGAAATACATAGGTCTTAGTCCCCCCTGTCCTTCCTTCAAGCTATAGAATTATAGAATCATAGAATCAGCCAGCTTGGAAGAGACCTCTAACATCAGCCAGTCCAACCTAGCACCCAGCCCTAGACAATCTACCAGACCATGGCACTAAGTGCCCCAGCCAGGCTTTGCTTCAGCACCTCCAGGGATGGTGACTCCTCCTTCAGGCAGCTGCAGACAGCAATGAGCTCTGCCCTGAGCCTCCTCTTCTGCAGGCTGCACACCCCCAGCTCCCTCAGCCTCTCCTCACAGGGCTCTGCTCCAGGCCCCTCACCAGCTTCATTGCCCTTCTCTGGACACCTTCCAGCACCTTAACATCTCTCTGCAATGGAGGAGCCCAGAACTGGACACAGCACTCAAGGTGTGGCCTGAGCAGTGCTGAGCACAGGGACAGAAGAACCTCCCTTGTCCTGCTGGCCACACTGCTCCTGATCCAGCCCAGGATGTCATTTGACTTTGTGTAAGGCTCCAAGAACCCAGAGGTCATTGCCATACAACAAATAATGGTCTTTTCTGCTTTGTAAGTGTTGTTTCTTTTACACTGATCACAACCTATTTCATGCCTCTGTGCTTACACAGAGCTTCCCACCAATGGTAATGGTTGTCTTGGTGCATGTTGGTGCAAAATATATACCCTGACAGCACTGATAATTGTTTGCATGCACACACACAACCTTCTCTTTGCTCCTTCTTGGTGGCTTACAAATCTGTCACAAATTATTCTTGATAGGGTTATTAACAGGTTGGATTTGAATGTTGTGGTTTGAGTCACACCACAGCAATCACTCAAGTCCTCACTGCCCATTTTGCAGGCTATTAAGCATAGCTGTGGCACAAATTATCCAAGAAAGCACAGAGCATCTCTTAAGGTGACTTTGAGTCCGGCCCTGTTTGCTGAAATGAGAGTGGTCAGCAATCTCTCCCACACACATCTTGAGTAGTGGAGAAGGTAATAAGGGGAAAAAAGCTTCAGTGAGCTGTGCCAGGTCATGCCATAGTCACTCCTGTTGCAAGATGGTCTTGTTTTGAGGACTCAAAAACAACAATAAGGAGAGGGCAGGTCAAGGTAGAGCATCTGGGCAGGGCTCAGTAGGGATACCAGGAATCTAAGACATGGTGACAAGCAAGCCAGGGTAGAAAGAGTGGGGAAAGCAGACATGAGAAAAGAAGGTGGCAGTGTCACTCCAAACAGCACACTGCAGAACACTCCTAGAGGACTCCTCCTCTTATGACTGACTTATCTGGATGTAGAGGTAGACACAGGGAAAGCCTTGGAGAAAAGCTATGGTTGCAGTGAATGTCCATTTCAAGCCCTTGAACAAAATCAAAGTTTGATAGAACAATTTCCACAGCTAAGACCTCAATTCTACTCAGCTGTCTCTGGGATTTGTGGCCTTCAACACAAAACACATGAAAAATGCTTTGATGAAGGCCCTAAAGGATACCACTAGAGCAGCAGCAGCCTGGCAGGTCAGCCATCGAAAGGACATAGAATAAGCCTTATGAGGAGAGGCTGAGGGAGCTGGGGGTGTGCAGCCTGCAGAAGAGGAGGCTCAGGGCAGACCTCATTGCTGTCTGCAGCTACTTGAAGGGAGGCTGTAGCCAGATGGGGTTGGGCTCTTCTGCCAGCCAAGCAGCAACAGAACAAGGGGACAGAGTCTCAAGCTGTGCCAGGGGAGGTCTAGGCTGGATGTTAGGAGGAAGTTGTTAGAGAGAGTGACTGGCATTGGAATGGGCTGCCCAGGGAGGTAGTGGAGTCACTGTGCCTGGAGGTGTTGAAGCCAAGCCTGGCTGGGGCACTTAGTGCCATGGTCTGGTTGATTGGCTAGGGCCGGGTGTAGGTTGGACTGGCTGATGTTGGAGGTCTCTTCCAACCTGGTCAATTCTATGATTCTATTTAAACTATAAGAAATACTATTTCATCTTTCCCTGACTTTCCAAAATGGTAGGTATAGGCTGGATATTAGGAAGAAGTTCTTCACAGAGAGAGTGATTTGCCATTGGAATGGGCTGCCCAGGGAGGTGGTGGAGGCACCATCCCTGGGGGTCTTCAAGAAAAGACTGGATGAGGCACTTAGTGCCATGGTCTAGTTGATTGGTTAGGGCTGGGTGCTAGGTTGGACTGGATGATCCTGGAGGTCTCTTCCAACCTGGCTGATTCTATGATTCTATGATTCTATGAGTTTATTCTGCAGTGGGAGGGATCCATTCTAACCCAGGACAGAGGAGCAAGACATTTATAAGCTATGCAGTTAATGATTTCAGCCCTACTGTATTAAAATTTTGCAGTTTTCTCATGATTTGGGTTTTTTCCCCTTCAGATGAAAAAAAAAAAACTATCTGTTTATTCTTGGATTGTGCTGATGGCTCACTGATGTGGAATTTGGGTTATTTTGTTCCTTTATGACTAGTTGTAAAAGTCACACAATCTGTGTAGTTTCAAATCCCAGATTGGAGAAGTGCAAACTCACCCACATCTTCAGTTTTAAAACAGCTTTTAGAGTTGGCTCTTCAGAAATGTTTCTACCAGATGATTGTCTACTTTAAACCAAAGACAAACTTCCTTTCCAATCCCTTTGATTATAGAATCATAGAATCAACCAGGTTGGAAGAGTCCTCCAACATCAGCCAGTCCAACCTAGCACCCAGCCCTAGCCAGACAACCAGACCATGGCACGAAGTGCCTTATCCAGGCTTTGCTTGAACACCTCCAGGGATGGTGACTTCACCACCTCCCTGGGCAGCCCATTCCAATGCCAGTCAGTCTCTCTGGCAACAACTTCCTCCTAACATCCAGCTTAGACTTCCCCTGCCACAGCTTGAGACTGTGTCCTCTTGTTCTGTTGCTGGTTGTCTGGGAGAAGAGCCCAACCCCACCTGGCTACAGCCTCCCTTCAGGTAGTTGCAGACAGCAATGAGGTCTGCCCTGAGCCTCCTCTTCTGCAGGCTGCACACCCCCAGCTCCCTCAGCCTCTCCTCACAGGGCTGTGCTCCAGGCCCCTCACCAGCTTTGTCACCCTTCTCTGGACACCTTCCAGCACCTCAACATCTCTACCATAATGACTCTTCCCCCAGATGCGTCAGAGATACCCCAGGTTTTGTATTTAAACAGCCTAACACAAAAAAGGCATTGACATGAGACAACAAAAGTCATCTTTCCCTCTTCTAGCATTTTCAAGCACAAGAGCACACTTAGGTTGGAATATGAAACATGAAATAGGTTGAAGGCAACCCAGTTTTAACAAACACAATAACAGCATCCTGCTCCTGGTGTTTGCTGACTCCTCTCAGAAGTGGCAATTTTGAACTCTTCTCTGCAGAGGGATGGGCTAGAAAGTTCTTTTGTGGAAAAACTGGAAGCTGAAAGCCTCATGTGATAATCTAACATTTAGACATTTCAAACAGCAAATCCACATTGAAAGGGTAATGATTGTAAAATAAATATTCACTCTTCAGGAAGGGAGAAATTATTCTCTAACATAGGTTGACAAGACCTGAAGTGGAATCAGCAATCATAGAATCAGAGAATCAACCAGGTTGGAAGAGACTGCATGTTGTATCTTGACAGAAGAGAGACTACCAAGCTGTGCCTACTCCAGGGTTTGAAGTGCCAAGCTCAAACAAAACAGCATTCAAAACATGTGCCTGGGTGCTGCTTGAAACTGAATTTGCCACAAGTCCTTTGGCAAGGATACCAGGCTTTGTGTTGGAGAAGCCACTTCTGTGCCACTCATCCATACACTGGGGAAGGGTAGAGACTGGCACTTCGGGGCTGCCAAGCCTCCTATCTTGCAGCCAGGGAGGATATGCCTGGAAATCTGGGGGCAGAGAGAAGGAGCCTTGGGCTGGTCACAAGGAAAGGGAGTGGAGAAGGGACTGAGAAAGTGCCACTGGTCCCATATGTGCAGCAATGGTTGTGGTACCTTACAGTACAGAAAGGGAACATCCCTCCCAAGGACTGTTATTTTCTGCCTTCTTGATTACTTTGCAATGGCAGAGCAGATACTGATGCAGGATATTTGGAAGAAATCTGGAG
The DNA here is from genome assembly GCF_015220805.1 of Pogoniulus pusillus. Lineage (NCBI taxonomy): Eukaryota > Metazoa > Chordata > Aves > Piciformes > Lybiidae > Pogoniulus > Pogoniulus pusillus. Next base: position 18,867,901 of record NC_087286.1, on the reverse strand, counting down.
TGTTTGGTTCATGAAAGAACATGAAGTTGCTTTGACAATGGATGTAACTGTTCATAATGTGGCAGTAAGGAGAGACCCCTCTCAGAGAACCAAGCCGCAGTTAAGTGACACATATGTGTATTTTAAACCCCCAACAGTTTCTCCACTAAAGATCTCACCATTTTAGCATGGGATGAAAACAACAGGTGGATACAATGAAGAGGCAAATAAAGGATTTGGGATAACAGCTTATTTATTATCTTGAATAGAATAAGTAGCAGCACACCAGCTGCTGGGCTATTGTCAGATGTTTTCCAGCCACCGCAGAAAAAGTGAGTTTTAAGGAGGGGGTTGAAGGAGAATAGATTAGCAGCCTCATGGCATTATTATGAGGGGATATACATATGCATAAGGAGTAGCTCTGAGAAAGTGAGAAGGCTCTTGGACTAACAAGCAATGAAGAGAGGCATCATGGGGACTCCACACTGTAGTGCGCCTTGAATCCGCTTTCATATGTAAACACAGAGCACACTACAGCCTCCCAAGCTCCATCTCGCCTTTTATTCAGCTTCCCAGTACTGCACGTAGTGGTGGCTGCTCTGCTAGTGATACATTAAATACATCCAATTAAATAGATGTCCCTTACAATGTCTCAGCATTTGCATACTAAACACAGTCACAGTCTGATAAAGAAGAAGGGGAGGAAGCAATAACTGCAACAGACTGGATGAGGCACTTAGTGCCATGGTTTAGCTGATAGGTTGGACTCAGTGATCTCAAATTAACCTGGTTAATTCTGTGATTCTAGGGTGACTGAAATAATTGACCAATTTGCTATCAACATCATCATCATATGCAATCCCAAGCACAAATGCAGGCTGGGCAGTGAGTGGCTGGGGAGCAGCCCTGAGGAGAGGGAGTTGAGGGTGTGGCTGGACTAGAAGCTCAACATGAGCCAGCAGTGTGCACTTACAGCCCAGAAAGCCAAGCAGAGCCTGGGCTGCAGCAGGAGAAGTGTGGTCAGCAGGGCCAGGAAGGTGATTCTCCCCTTCTACTGCACTCTGCTGAGACCCCACCTGGAGTACTGCATCCAGTTCTGGAGTCCCCATTACAAGAAGCATGTGGAGATGCTGAAGTGAGTCCAGAGAAGGGCCACTGGGATCCTCAGAGGGCTGCAGCAGCTCTGCTGTGAGCACAGATTGAAAGAGTTGGGATTGTGCAGGCTGGAGAAGAGGAGACTCCCAGATGACATTCTTGTGGCCTTCCAGGATCTGAAGGGGGCTACAAAAAATCTGGGGAGGGACTTTGTAGGCTCTCAGGGAGTGACAAAGCTGGGGGAATGAGCAAGCTGGAGTTGGGGACAGTCAGAGTGGATGTGAGGAGGAAGTTGTTGAGCATGAGAGTGGTGAGAGGCTGGAATGGGTTGCCCAGGGAGGTGGCTGAGGCCTCATGGCTGGAGGTGTTTAAGGCCAGGCTGGCTGATCTAGGGTAGGGTATCCCTGACCATGGCAGGGGGGTTAGAATTAGCTGATCCTTGTGATCCCTGCCAACCCTGACTCATTCTATGATCACAGAAATCTAGATTCCACTCTAAGCCTTTTGGAGAAGAAACCTAAACCTTTCAGCTAAGAAACCGAAACCTTCCCTTAGTCAGGGAATAAGGAAGCTTTCAGCTGCATGTAGGGATGGCTTTCCTTATTAATAGCTTAATTCACCTTTTGCAGGGTTTCCACCTTCCTCTTGTGCAGGAATGTAGCAACCATAGCTCTGGCCCCTTGCAGAGAGCCTTGTGCTTCCAAGCACTTTCTTGACATAACTGCCTCTTTGCAGGGAAACTCAGGAAAAACACTTTGGAGTCACACAAAACTTTCCCTATTTTCTAGAGAAGTCTGACTTTTTTTTCCTCCTCTGTCAGTCCTTTGCATCAATAATATTAGGAGAAGGAGGAGATGGTTTTTCTTTCAGCAGCATTTACTTGAGGCCAGTGAATGTGCTTCCACACGAAGCACACGAGCCATGCCTGTACATGTCCCTGTACTGCACATAACCTTTCCGTTTCAATGTACATGTGTTAGGAACACATTTGCCAGGGCTACAGTCGATGCTGAACACTGATATTTGCACAGGAGGTTCTGTTCCTGCATTGATCCCTTCGTGGGCAGGCTCCTTGCCTTCCTTTGAAGGCATTTATAGGAGCGTGGCTCAAACAAAACGCACTGCAGACCGAAATCACTTGGTGCAAAACTGTATGTGAAGGCTATTTGCTGTGCTGAGTGCTGCCGTATCGCTGGGAGAAGCCGTGGGGACTACCTGCTATTTTCATTAGGTACTTAGGTTTTAAATGATTTCAAGTAGAGGGGGGAAATTGCTGAACAGCCTCTTTGCCTACCTTGGGAAATATGTGAGCTTTCCAGTATTTCAGATATTTCCACGAGCAAATAGGCACTTCTAGAATATCTCTTACGGTTTATCATCGGCGGAGCTCTGTACAGAAGGCCACTGGAGTGCCTTGGCATTCTGCAAACACCCTGAACAATTTACAAATGCTATTTTGCCTCCTTATCAATGGATGGAATATATTACAAGGCCCAGCCCTGATAGAGAGCTCCTGCTCACACAAATAGTGGACTCGGCATCAGAAAGAGAAAGATTTTTAACTCTTTCCATCCCCCCCCCCCCCGGTATGTACCACACCGAGTTCTTCCTTCAGGGCTACTACAGGCATGTGGAAAAATGTAGAGACATCAGACGTGGTGACAAGAATCCACTGACCCCAGGAAACTGGTGGTGCCAGGCAGCCTGCTGTCAAGCCAGTCCCACCAGGCAGATGCGTAGCAGGGAAGGAGCTGGGGTTGTTTAGCCTAGCGAAGAGGAGGCTCAGGGGTGACCTCATTGCTGTCTACAACTACCTGAAGGGAGGTTGTAGCCAGGTGGGAGGGTGGCCTCTTCTCCCAGGCAACCACCAGTAGAACAAGGGGACACAGTCTCAAGTTGTGCCAGGGGAGGTCTAGGCTGGATGTTAGGAGGAAGTTGTTGTCAGAGAGAGAGATTGGCATTGGAATGGGCTGCCCAGGGAGGTGGTGGAGTCACTGTCCCTGGAGGTGTTGAGGAAAAGCCTGGCTGAGGCACTTAGTGCCATGGTCTGGTTGACTGGATAGGGCTGGGGGACAGGTTGGACTGAATGATCTTGGAGGTCTCTTCCAACCTGATTGATTCTATGATTCTATGGCAGGGCTCTGCACCACCAGAGTTCAGACACAAGACCAGAACTGCAAACTAATCAGAGGTTAACCTGCACCATTTCTAGGATATTTCCTGGACTTCTTTGTTATTGCAGCTCATCTGCCCTTTGCACAGTTTCCTTACAGTTAAAATACTTTTCCAAGCAGCTTGCTACAGTTTTGTGTGCATCTTTCTCTTTACTTTTATTTCCACAACAGCCTGAGCTGCATCTATCTCTGATACCACTTGCAGAGTGGCCATTGTGTTGAGCGCCAGGGTGAGCTGTGAGAGGCCAGGGGGATTAGGCATCTCCCTTTATGTTTAGGAATGTTATTTAATTTCCCACCAACAGACCCACAGAGGGCTTGAGAAGGAAAACTGAATTTCAGCATGGATAAAACCTGCACAATTTAATGTACTTGGTACTGCTTTTTTTTTTTTTCCTTTCCATTTATTTCCTTTTCTTCTTTAATGTTTTAGTTTATTTCAGAGCAATGCCACAGGCAATATCAGTGATGAAGCCTGATCAGGTTTTAAGTGTCAAAAATACAGAATGGGTTTTCCAAGGATAGGTAGGAATACAGCTCTGTTGGATTTCAGTGGGTGTCTTACCTCTCCAAATAGCCTTATATTATATCCCCCTACAGCTGGAAATCCAGTTGGGGAGCCATGTGCATTCTGCAGTCTCCCACACTCAGTTGTATGACCCTTTTTTAGCTGCCTGGCTGGGGCCAGAGGCAGGTCAGTGTGCAACTGCAGAGCCATATGGTTGTGGTTGCAGTCACAAGCTCCACTTCCAGGCAAGTGATGGGCAAAGAAGAAGAAACAACCTCCTTAAACCCTCTTCGTCAAATCCAGACCAGCGAGTCTCAGTTTGCACAACACATCCTTTTGTTGCTCCTCTGCCGTGACCTTTGTCTGTTTGTCTGTCTGTCCACCCAGAGGCTGAAAGCTCCAGTTCTTCCTGAAAGCCTAGAAAGTGCCTATAACATTGTGGGTCCTCCTACAAACAAACATCAGTAAAGACAAAGTCCTATAAGATGTTAATAGGAATGCCAAAGCAAATAGTCTTGCAAAATGCAGGAGATCAGAGCAATTATTCAAGGAGTCCTTCCTGGACCTCGTTGTTTATCATTCCATGATAAGGGATATATTTATCTTTTAAATTCTTGCTAGTCAAACAGAGGGACTTTGCTTTCCCAGAGGAGTGAGTTTCCTCCATCCCACCACGAATGCTGCTGCTTTCCTCTATCCCTCCCCTCTGCCTGACACACACAGCTCCTGGTGCGTGGAAACAGCAGTGGGACATGTCAAGTACATTTTTTCTCCTTAAAGCACATGTACCTGGGAGGTCACAAGCTTTACAAAGTCAAAGTTTTGTGTGTTTGAGAGCTTTGCCCTACTACCATGTAATTGAAATCAAGCTTTTAAAAGCTCACAGCAATGTGTTTGTTCTTTAACCTCACCCAGCGAAAAGAGAGGGCTTTGCTGAGAGAACCCATTGTTAAGCTGCTGCACTTAACTGATAAGGCACTGATACAACCAGTAGCAAAGAAAGCAACCAATAGTATATATCAAAAAGAAAAAGATTCACATGCCTGCCTTCCCCAGTACACTAATTCCCTGCCCAGATTCATGTGCCCACTTCTTAGCAAATGAGGCACAGCATCTTTAGTCGTATCAAAGTATTGTTACAAGGCTTCTTTCATAGCACACAGATGTAATGGGTTCTCACATCAGAATCCAGAGGGTTTCATACCATTTGAAGGCTTGCTCATTATCCATTCTAACATTTTACTGAGAGATGGGTCCATTACTCAAAATAGTAGAGGAGTATCCAGTTCTGGGCTCCTCTGTTCAAGAGAGATGTTGAGATACTGAAATGTGTCCAGAAAAGGGTGACAAAGCTGGTGAGAGGCCTGGAACACAAACCCTATGAGGAGAGGCTGAGGGAGCTGGAGGTGTGCAGCCTGCAGAAGAGGAGGCTCAGGGCAGACCTCATTGCTGTCTACAACTCCCTGAAGGGAGGCTGTAGCCAGGTGGGGTTGGTCTTTTCTCCTAGGCAAGCAGCAACAGAACAAGGGGACACAGTCTCAAGTTGTGCTGGGAGAGGTCTAGGCTGGATGTTAGGGAAAAGTTGTGGTCAGAGAGAGTGATTGGCATTGGAATGGGCTGCCCAGGGAGGTGGTGGAGTTGCCATGCCTGGAGGTGTTGAAGCAAAGCCTGGATGGGGCACTTAGTGCCATGGTCTGGTTGATTGGCCAGGGCTGGGTGCTAGGTTGGACTGGATGATCTTGGAGTTCTCTTCCAACCTGCCTGATTCTATGATTCTGTGGTTCTTTGAACTATTAGAGAATGTTGTGAGAATAAATGACTGGAACAATGCCTAAAGCATCTTGCATCATCTCCCATTGGCATGGGACACACTGCTAGGTGAAAACCTCCACACACATGAGGAGGCAAACCAAAGATTTACCTGGGACAGGGCTGAGGTATTGCTTCTATGATTCTATGATTCTATGATTCTATGATTCTCTGCTTTGGGGAGGTGATATTCAGGTTGTGGTGAGTGTAGACAGCAGTCAAAGCAATCACATCCTCTCCCATTCAGGAACTAGGACCTCATGAGTGAACTTTGCAAGCGTTTGGAGTCCAATTTGGCTTTATTCATGCCAAAGACTACTCACAAAAGCATTTATTTGCTCAATATAGAAAGTTTGCAGAAGCATAATCCATCTTTTACCAAGTCACACCTCTGGTGTGCCACACAATTTATAAACCCTGAGGTTTCTACTGGCATGAAAACCTCTTGCAGGGATTGAACTGTTTTCACCCTAGCTAGTTTTCCTTTCCTTACACCATGAAAAGGGAAGAGGATTTCAATAAATGACTCCTATTGGCCTCATCCTTTGATAAAAAAGATGCCTGAAATCCAGCAGTGAAAATCCTAGGATGATGGTATCTTTAAAGACAAGGAGTTTCCAACGACTCTGATTGGATTCAACCAGCAAACGTTTTAGAATGGGGAATTGCTAGTAGCCAGTTTTTCCTTGGGAAATCACCCAAAGATAGAACTTTGAGTTGAATTCATCAAAGGAGATTCTCAACTGTGAAAAATTATAACACCCCCATGGCAAAGAAGTGCCTCACAATCAAATAAGCCTTGGAGCAGTAGTAACTGGAAGGGGAGTTGGTTGTGATACAGCAAATATCCGTGCGCTGCATATACAAAGAAACACTGTGAGGAAGGGACAATTTCCACAGCAGTCTAAAGTCCTTCAAAAGAAACTCAAAAAATAGAATGTACTAAGAACCAAGATGTATCTGAAGGAGATAAGAAAGAAAAAGAAAGCTGGGGAGAGACTATTGACAACGTCTTGTAATGACAGGATGAGGGGTAATGGGTTTAAACTGGCAGAGGGGAGATTGAAAGTAGCTGTTAGGAAAGGGTTGTTAGCAGTGAGGGTGGTGAGACACTGGCACAGGTTGTCCAGGGAGGTTGTGGAGCACAGAAGCACCCAGTGATCACATTGGGTGCTTCTGTGCTCCACAACCTCCCTGGAGGTGTTCAAGGTCAGGTTGGATGAGGTCTTCAGTGACCTGTTCTAGTGAGAAGTGTCTCTGCCTATGGCAGGGGGTTGGAACTGGATGATCCTTGAGGTCCCTTCCAAGGTAAACCATTCTATGATTCTATGTTTTTCTGAACAGTAAACCAAGCTGCTTGGAATAACCACAAAAATCCAGTCAAATATATGTTACTCTCAACAGAGAAAATGGGAGGAAAAAAGAAAGCCTAAACCTAAAGTCATTTGTTGAGTCGTCTTTACACCTGAAAGCTGTCCCTGTCCAGCAACAGAAGAAGGGGACACAGCCTCAAGTTGTGGCAGGGGAGGTCTAGGCTGGATGTTAGGAGGAAGTTGTTGTCAGAGAGAGTGATTGGCATTGGAATGGGCTGCCCAGGGAGGTGGTGGAGTTGCCATCCCTGAAAGTGTTGAAGCAAAGCCTGGCTGAGGCACTTAGTTCCATGGTCTAGTTAGTTGGACAGGGCTGAGTGCTAGGTTGGACTGGATAGTCTTGGAGGTCTCTTCCAACCTGCTTGATTCTATGATTCTACTTAATGGCTAGCCACACTATTGAAGTGTCACATTTTCATGTTCTGGGTCAGTAGGTAAGGAGGCATCCTCCAAGCTAGATCCCTTGCTTTCAAGAAGCCACAATGCAGTGATGCTGATTTATATATCCAGAGAGACAAGCAGGGAGGCCTTCTTAGTTCATGGCTTATTGCAGATTTATCATGGTGGCAGCACAAACTGGTCTGTTGCCTAAAGAAGCTGCCATCTAACTCCCCAGCAGAGAAAACCAGTGGATGCTATGAGCATCAAAGCAGTTTGAAGCAGCAGTGTGTAAGACAGCAGTCACTCCATGCCACCTGTCTAAGCTTTATCAGGGCTTTTAGTTGCTTTTGTGGCCTAATGGTAAATAACTCAGCAGCAACTGAGAAATGCAGACAAACACAGACAAAGCCAGAAATGTAAAATAAAAAAGATCAGAGGAAAGATCCATCACTAGATTTGAAAGGTCATCAGTAAAACCCTATTTATAGGCTTTTTCTGACCAGCTGAAGCTCTGTCCCTGGAGGTAAAAGCTCTCTGAAATGTCCCCATGTGGGCAGAGCAAACAGAGCCATTCTAACGAGCGAGGAAAGGTTAGGCTCAGGGATGAGTATGAGTGAAAAATATTTGGCTAGACTCCTGGTACAAACTCCCACGCAGCCCTTTGAAAATCTACCCTTCTGTGTCCTCAGCATTGGCTTTCAAAGTACAGCAGCCTAGAGACAGATGTGCCATTATTGTTTATGGTTCAAAGGCAGAGAACTCGTTTGGTGGGGAAATAAAATCCATACTAATAGAGCAAGCACCAAAAAATGTTCTAAGAGGGAATAAGCATGTTCTAAGGTGTTTTAACAATCTTCTGGCTCCTAGCCCAGAACTCAGTTGAAACAGTTGTATTCATCTCCAGGCCACCACTCTTTGAACTTATGGAAACCTATGGTTATATTTAGCTAGTTAAAAGATATATGGCCAGCACCTTGTAGCCTTTTTGTCAATGACTCCCCATTACAACTTCTAATTTTATTGGGTTTTAACCACAGTTGCTTAATTCGTGGGTTCAGCTAAGAGGGATGGGAAGACAGTTGATGGATGGTGTGACGATGGCACTCCTGGCTGCTGCTAGGGCACTACTCATCATCTTAGGGAAAGAAGCCATCTTGTACCACTGTTTTCAAAGGCCCATCTCAGAGTTAGACATGCTCTGAACCCCAGCCCACTCTCTGCTTATGGGGCTATTAATAGATCTGCTGTCAATAAGACAATTTGCAAGCAGAACATCCCCTTAGATAGACAGCATACACGGAACATTGCTGCTGGTAGGTTTTGGAGCTTAAAAGTGAAACGTAGTGGTCTCTGTCACTGTTCAGGTGTTCATCTGCATGGGACTAAAATAGAAAATCACTGAATTAAACAAATGAAAAACAATCATACAAACATAGAATGGTTGAGGTTGGAAGGGGCCTCAATGATCAGCCAGTTCCAACCCCCTGCCATAGGTAGGGGCACCTCCAACTAGAACAAGTCGCTCAGAGCCCCATCCAATCTGGCCTGGAACACCTTCAGAGAGGGAGCAGCCACAACCTCCCTGGGCAACCTGTGCCAGTGTCTATGAACACTGTATAGACACTAAATATGGACACTATAATTCCAGCATCTATGGCAGCAAGTGCTGAGACAGGTGAAATCCCCAAAATCAATTAAGGGAGCAGGGTGATTTTCAACCCTCCCTGGGTTTTGCATGAGCATAGGCACAATGGATGCATCAGGAACTTCTGTTCAGAGGAAGGAAAAAGCAAAACTGCACCTTTCACCACCAGTCCTCCCAGAGTTTTGCCTAAAGCAGTCACAAAAATCACAGCTTGCTCATATGAGACCTACAAGATGCCTACAGGGAGAAGTGTGATGTGATGGGAACGTGTCCTGTCACTGCTCAATGAGAATAAGCAACCTTGCAGTTACCACACATTGCCTGGCCTGGGAGCTGAGCCCATCAGAGTGCTCAGTTAAGTGGTTATAAATAGGAGCTGGAGGCAGACCTTCAATTCAGTGCCTAAGTAACAAAGCAGTTAGACATATGTCTGCTGCAAAGACTGTGTCTCAGTGCCAACACCAAGTTCAACTTCACATTCCCTGTTTCACTCAAAACCAAGGGGGTCATTTGTTTTGATCTCAGCACCTGCAACTGCAGCTGTCTGCAAGGGCTCCTGTATGGTAGCTTCCTTGAGGAAGCTTAGAGATATCTGGATTTCATTTACTTTAGGCTCTGGAGAAAGCTAGCAAGATGTGCAAATAACCTCCACAAGAGAATCAGGTGGGAAGGTGTATCAAAGAATGCAGCAATATATCAACCTTTTGAAAGCATATCAATATGTTTACTGCTTTTGTTTTTTCAGATGTTTAATAAGGTAACCCAAAGCATTCCTAAACTGCTTGTGAATATTGTTGCCTGCTGCTCTTCCTAAAGCCTCTTGACAGGGAGTATTAACAGCTACGACAGGGCTTTCATATGCAACAGCCTAGAGATTTCACCCCACGCATAACACACAGTCCAGACTGAGCTCATCAGAAAGACACACTGAGGTGCAGGGAGAAGTGGACAGTGAGGCACTGTATGCATTTTGGCTCACTCCTACCTCTTGACTGTTGTGTATGCTTACTAAAAACTAGATCCCAAGCCTCACATGTGTTAATTAGTCTTTTGCTGCAGTGCAGCACAGCTTTTGCATAATGTACCCATCTCTCTGTGTCTGTCACTGGTAGGCAGCTGAGACCTGTCCTTTAAACTTAATTTTTTTTTTCTCTAATTCTTCTTCCATTCCTCTTGCTTTCTCACTTCTCCAGACTCTTGTCATCTTCCTTCTCAATACTGAAACAAGGACCAGCCGTGGTAGAAGAGCCATCACTTCTCCAGTCTCTTGTCATCTTCCTTCTCAATACTGAGACAAGGACCAGCCGTGGTAGAAGAGCCATCACTTCTCCAGTCTCTTGTCATCTTCCTTCTCAATACTGAGACAAGGACCAGTTGTGGTAAAAGAGCCATCACTTCTCCAGTCCCATGTCATCATCCTTCTCAATACTGATACAAGGACCAGTTGTGGTAAAAGAGCCATCACTTCTCTAGTCCCTTGTCATCTTCCTTCTCAATACTGAGACAAGGACCAGTCGTGGTAAAACAGCCATCATTATGTCAGAGCTTTTCTCTCATCCAGCTTTTATTCCAGTTACCATCAAAGAATATGTCCCAGCAAGAGTTAAAATTCAGTAGCATCACTTTCTGTCTATCTGCATATATATTAGTGTAGCAGGCTAGGAAAACGTGAATGCTTTAGTCTCTGTGTCACCACCAGAACTTATGTTACTTTCAGGAGCTGTCACCAGTGTGCAGTCACGTTGGAACAGAGCCAGAGCTCCTTCCACCTTTGGAGGTATGGAGTGAAGATATGCTGTTCCTGGAAAACTATCATTTTCTGGTGGATTATTTATTACCATTCTACAAGAAGGTACTACATAATCCAGGCAGGAGCTGTACCAGACTAATGCAGGCTAGAAAATCAGTTCCTCTCATTTCTGCTTTCTCCCTGCGTGGTGCACACAGTAGTCAAACTTCCTTCTCATCAGACATCACATCAAATTGAACAGGGATAGAAAGAGCTGTGCATTTCAATGAAAAATGAGATTATTCCTATGAGCTCTTAGCTTCTGTTCATCTATCTGAGAGGAGATTGCAGCCAGAATATGCTCTCCAGTATCATTCAGAGCAAATAAGTCTATTTGCCAGCAGGCCCCTACTAGGGAGCTGTGTCAGAATAGATATTCAAAGCAGACAGGATTTGGAGTAATCACATCAACATCTTGTGGTGAGGAAAAACCTTTGGTCTCACCTGGATTACGTGCACAGCCTGTGAAAGCAGAAACTGCCTCATGATTTTATAGCCTAAAACCAATTGTAGAGATACATAACAAAGGACTGTAACAACTCTATCCAAGTTAAACCAGCGAGATCTGCTGCTGCCGCACGCTGCTGAGCCCTAGGGAAAGCACCTCAAGAACCTGGGATTTGAGTCCGAGACAATTAAAAGGAGGTTTATTCATCACAAGTCTGGAAGCACAGGGTGGGATTCAGCTGCCTAAACACACATGTCTAGTGCCATTTTTTATGCCTTAGGGTACCTCATCTGGCCCCCAGCTGCTGCTCCAGAAGGGAGTGGGTCTTTCATGATCCTATGTCACATCTACCAGTCCCGTATGGATGTCTCAGGTAGCCTCAGGCATTAAAAGTGACACCACATACTTATATTTTGCCACCTGGATTGCTCCCAGTTCTCTTTATTAAGAGTTTATCCTTCTGGGGGGTTCTTGTCATGTAGACAGTTGAGCCATTGTGTCATTTGCTTTAAAATCTTACTTTTAAGTTACAGATGCTTACTTTAAGTTACAGATACTCACTTTTAAGTTACAGATACACACTCTGGTGACATCGCCTGCTGTTGCAGCATAGGCACAGGGATTTCTCTTCTGCTCCATGAAAAGTCAATGATACCTTTTGCTACAGATGATTTAGGTAGGCTGCTAACACTTGGGACAGTAAAGAGCTGGTATGGGTAAGGTCTTTACTGCTGCATTCAGTCCACTTATGTAGAGAGAATTGTTTTCCAGCAGGGGCATTATGAAATTATTGTGTCTGCCAAGCAGGCAAAAGAAAGATGAAGAAATCTGTTGACCCAGAGTAGCTTTTCATAAACTATTTCCTCTACAAATACTTACAGGGTGGTGAATGCCTACTCTGATCTGCTGGTTACAGGAAAAAAAACCCTCCTCATGCTCTGTGACAAATGTCACACGTTCAAGAGCAAACCCTAACACATCAGTGAGGAAACCACCACAAGCTGCTTCAGCATAACAGCACAAGGACAGCTTTGTAGCACCACCTACAAAAGCCAGCCAAGGATCCCAAGTCTGAACCAGAGCAGAAACTACAGGTGCTTATTTTGCCTTTTTGTAGCTCATCAGTGTCATGCAACTGTTGGCTCAGTCAGCAAATGTGTCAGCCCTCGCAGTAACAACTGCTCATGTAGGTTGGGTGCCCTGCCAAAAGGCAAGGGTTTTGAAGAGTAAAATCATAAAGCATTATGGACCTGTGATAGTGAAGGTGACTCCTCTGCATTATGTGTCACAGCTACACCAACCAAGGGCAGGAGAAGTCAGCTTTATTTTCACCACTGCCCCCAGTCTTAAACAGTGCATCCTGTGCTGCTTCAACCTGAGTTTAGACAGATCCTTTCCCAAGATGTGATTTTTCCTCTTTTAATATCTAGTAAACACAGGGCTCCCAAACAGCAGGTAAGGATTGGGTTTACATGGCAAAGACCTGTGCAAAAGGTATTCTATGGTCATGCTCTGGGCAGCACCGTGTGCTGTAGAAGCATGAGCCTAGGGACAGTTCATAAGAGAGATGAGAAGCCTGGGGAAAGCCAAGCAGAGGGCTTACAACCCAGCCCAGGGGCAAGTGCACATGACTCAGAGGGAGAGGCTAAAAGAGCTGGGTTTGTTTAGTCTGGCATAGAGGATAAGGGGCAATATCATAGCAGCTGACATCTACTTGACAGAGTTACAAAAATGACAGAGACAAACTCCTCTCAATGGTCCTAGACAATGCAACATGGAGCAGGAGCCACAGACTGCAGCTCGGCATGTTCAGGTCAGACAATAGGGGAAAAGTGCACTTGGGAGGGGGGGGTGCAGCACTGCAGCAGGTGCCTGAACAGGTTGTGGGAAAGTCTGTCCACAGAAGTTTTTAAGACTCTATTAAAGATATGGCTGGAAACAGTCCCACTTCTCATGGGAGATTGAGTGAGGGACCTCCAGCATTTCCACCCAACCACCATTTCTGCTTCCTGTTTCAACTCTTCACCTTTGTGACTCTGCAGGGACCTGTGCTTTAAAACAGTAGTTTGCACCTCCTATTTTTTCACACTTAAAGTGGCCCTTTAATACTTTGATCTAGAGGGAAAAGGGCAGTGCTACTTCTTTTCTCAGGTGTGCTGTGCCTTGAATGAAACTCCCACGAAGTAGGCATGTTCAGAGGACATCGTCCAAGGGGCAACCAGCAACAGAACAAGGGGACACAGTCTCAAGTTATGCCAGGGAAGGTCTAGGCTGGATATTAGGAGGAAGTTGTTGGCAGAGAGAGTGATTGGCATTAGAATGGGCTGCCCAGGGAGGTGGTGGAGTCGCCATCCCTGGAGATGTGCAAGAGAAGACTGGATGGAGCATTTAGTGCTATGGTCTAGTTGTGATTGGCTAGGGCTGGATGATAGCTTGGACTGGATGACCTTGGAGGTTTCTTCCAACCTGGTTGATTCTATGATTGTATAATTAAAGAGTAGCCATACAGTATCAAATTAGTCCAGTCCAGTACCTTGCCTCTGATGGTGGCCAGTAAGAAAAGCTTGAGCAGATAGGTCAAATAGAGAGTTCTTCCCCTGGGCACTTCATCCTCTTAGTCACTCCAGATTATGGTCTCCTTGATACGGTGATTATATCAAGGTCGTTGTGCTTAACAGTCACCAAAGAATGTATTCTTCATTAATTTATTCAATTCTTCTATAATTTAAACTTCTGGCTTCTGGAGATTTCAGTATCAAGTTGTATCAAAATTTAATCATCAAGAAAAAGTTACTTTTTTCTGTGTTAAGCTTTCTGCTTCATAGCCTCACTGCATACCCCCTAATTCTTTCATTACAGGAAACTGTGATACGAGTCACAAAGGAGTGTCCTGATGACTGCATTGAAGTATTCGAGATGAGTAATCTGTGCTTTGATGACATGATACAAAAGCAGAAGGAAAACCAGACTCTGCAAACAATTTATATCAGTTTCCTGGTAGCTTTGATTTTCTGAAGAACTAGATTCAGTCTGAGAATGAAAATCCTGTCTCAGTGAGAAGCAGCATGAGCTAAACCAAGCGTGTCTACGTAACGCATCCACAGCAGCTGGTTAACCGTTTCAGAGGGTTACCTTGGCATTGTAAGATAAAAGAGAGCAGAGCAAAGAGGAGTGATGAAGATGCTGGCACATTACAGAAAAATCCCCAGAATGGCTTCATTTCATTTCAGTGTTGACACTGTTAAATCATGCTGTAAAATCCTCTGGTGCCATTTTGTGAATACCACAGATCTTGTCTGCTCTTATCCCCTGCTCGTAAGGTGTGCACATATAGAGGTGAGATAAAGGTATATAGAGAAAGTAGTCTATATATAAATCATAGGAGGGTTATATATATACACACATATATATATAAAGCTGATATTTGATGATTTTCTTTTCCTTCTTCATGAAACACTGTACATGTTTTAATCATAGAATCAACTGGATTGGAAGAGACCTCCAAGATCATCCAGTCCAACCTAGCACCCAGCCCTAGACAAGCAACCAGACCATGGCACTAAGTGCCCTAGCCAGGCTTTGCTTCAACACCTCCAAGGATGGCAACTCCACCACCTCCCAGGGCAGCCCATTCCAATGCCAATTGCTCTCTCTGACAACAACTTCCTCCTAACATCCAGCCTAGACCTCCCCCAACACAACTTGAGACTGTGTCCTCTTGTTCTGTTGCTGGCTGCCTGGCAGAAGAGCCCAACCCCACCTGGCTACAGCCTCCCTTCAGGTAGTTGCAGACAGCAATGAGGTTTGCCCTGAGCCTCCTCTTCTGCAGGCTGCACATCCCCAGCTCCCTCAGCCTCTCCTCACAGGGCTGTGTTCCAGGCTCCTCACCAGCTTTGTTGCCCTTCTCTGGACATGAAACCTTTCCTTGGAGATATCTCTATTTCTTTGTAATTGTTTTCCAGCACATGCTGAAAGCAGACTGCATCCACAGGACAATTAAAGGCTCGAGTGATTCATACCGAGTACTTAACAATAAATTACCCCTGGATTTCCGAAGACCCCAATTCAATTCTCATTATAAGCTCACAGTAAGCACTGCCCTTCAATGCTTGACATAAATTATTTGAGGCAGTAGAGATTGCATCTGCCTTGATACCAGAAATTACAAATGGCCTGATGGTTAGTGACAGAAGTTGACATATCAAAGGAGTCAGAGGAACATCAACATAAAATAAATCACCGTCCCGCCGCCCCTCCCCAGCACTAAATTCCTCATCTTACAAAGACCATATAATCCTTTCATTTTCAAACAAATACCACCCTATCACTGTTATTCTAGCATAAGCTGGCATAAAGCTTACAATAAGGACATGTTTAATGTGTTTTTTAATAGCCTTGTTTGAAGGACTTCTTACTGACATCGTATCGCCGGGGCGATCCGGAGGGGATTACGTGTGTCAGCCCAATCAATTGGTGGTAATTGTAACACAAAAGACCTATCTGAGAGCTCACAGAGGCACAGGAACTGCTTCTATATTCACCTACCTTGTTAAAAAAAGAAAGGTAGGGGGGGGGAAAAAAAGCTATTAAATTAATTTGCACTAAAAGCATGTAATAGTTATCTAATCTATTAATTTTTAGTTGAATATTAACTAGGGTGTCTCCTATGACAAGTATTTGACCTGTAGAGAAAGAAAGGAGTAAGATCAGCAGTGCAGTCTTTCAAGTTAACAAAACAGTTGCTTGAAGGAAAGAGGTGAAGGCATTCTTTAGCCTCTGCCTCGTACTCTAAGACTGTATTTGTTTTCATCCAAGTATTGACTTTATGTGAGGCCAGCCCAGTTGTGCCTGACGCAGCATGTTTCTCTGCAAACTTCAGAGCTTTCAGCCCAGGGGATGGAGGAGGCCACATTGCCTCTTTGCAGAGCGTGGAGGGTGCACTCCTGGCTCGTGTTGGCTGTTCAGTCACAGAGGGGCACAAAGAGGCGATCATCGCTCTCATCAAGAAGCTCTGGGTATTACTGTATTGAGAAAGAGGCTCAGGAGCCCTTGTTACCTCCAGAAGGGTTCCCATCTGTGCACAGGGGCTAAGGAAATAACCTGGGAGGCAGCATCTTTTTCCCATCTCTATCTCTTTGCTTTTCTTCTCTATCCCCTAAGGTTCAGGATATAAGATCATCAGCCTGCCCATAGGGCCTGATCCTCGCACTCTGCTGCAGTCGTGGCAAGCTGTAGGTGTTCAAGCCTGTCTCCATCTCAGTCTGCAGCTCACCCATCACACAGGTCAGCTCTCAAAAGCAGCTCAGTTGTTCTGATTTATGCTGGTGTTCCTGAGGTCAGGTTCAGTCCCACCAAGTCTCAGCAGCGCAGCATTAGACCTGACACAGGTCCAAACCCCCTTTAGCAGCCAATTAGTTCTAATTATGGCAAAAAATAATTTGCCACTTACTACTCCCCTTGAAGGAAAGGTTTGGGGAAAAGCATCAGGAAGAGCAAGATAAATATCCAGCACACAAATCATGATATCACCCTTTTGAAAAGAAGCCTTCATGAGGCTGAGATGTGTTGTTGATCTTGGTAAGGGCTGCGGGGGAGCGGCTGCCACAAGCAGCGCGCACCTGCGGCATGATCCATTGCATCCCCATCACCAGCGCGATGACGCACCCTGGGCAGCTCCTGTGGAGCCATAAAGCTGGCAGAGCTGCAGGTTAAATGCAGTAACACACAAGTGAAGGGGTTCAAATTGGTTCCCTAAGAAGACTCAGTCACCAGATACTCTCTCCTATTAGGAATAGCTTTAAAAGATGAACATGTTTTATTTATGGGCAGCCTACCTGCCAGGACTTTCTAAACACCCCACAAAACAAATTAAAAGCACTGAAAGGAGTAAAAGTCATCACACAGGGCAAAACTGCAAGAAGCTAACGTTGCCCTAGCAATAAAACTAGTATCCATTTTGGCTCTGCCATTCTTGGGCAGAGAAAGCTAACAAAGAGGGTCAGAAGCCCCCATTACAAGAAGGATGTGGATGTGCTGGAGAGTGGCCAGAGAAGGGCCAGGAGGATGCTCAAAGGGCTGTAGCAGCTCTGCTATGAGGACAGACTGAAAGGGTTGGGGATGTTAAGTCTGGATAAGAGAAGGCTCCCAGGTGACCTTCTTGTAGCCTTCCAGGATCCAAAGAGGGCCTACAGAAATGCTAGGGAGGGACTTTTTAGGCTCTCAGGGAGTGACAGGATTGGGCAGAATGGAGCAAAGCTGGAGGTGGGTAGGTTCAGAGCGGCCGTGAGGAATTCAGCATGAGAGTGGTGAGAGGCTGGAATGGGTTTCCCAGGGTGGTGGTTGAGGCCCCATGGCTGGAAGTGTTTAAGGCCAGGCTGGATGGGGCTGTGGCCAGGCTGATCTAGGGTAGAGTGTCTATGCCTGTGGCAGTGGGTTTGGAACTGGCTGATCCTTGTGTTCCCTTCCAACCCTGACTGATTCTGTGATTCTATGATTCTAAGTTAAACCTTTTATAAGCCAGGTTGAGTGACCCTCATTAAATTTATCTACTTCTACCTGTGCAAAAAATATACACTCCTCTGTGCTGACATTGATTAGGACTCAGAGGCCAGTTATGGAGAGTGCAACAACTGATGATCTCTCTCAATGGAGCACAGTTATCAGAAACTTCTCTGTAGTGATGAAAAACTAGAATGGAAGTTAGGTGTGCAAGTATGATTTCTGAATTCATACCTTTCACTGCCATCCCAGTAAAGTGAGCAGTAAAAATGGTGCTGTAATTTTTCCAGTGACTGATTTGACTCCTGTCTCTGAAAGCCCTCAAACATTCCTGTGGCAGGACCAAGCTTAGGTCATTAATCTAGCAAGAAAAATATTGAAGTTTTGGTGGCCTCATCACGTTCAAAGGTACAATCCAATAACTGAATCCAACTATGGGTGTAAATGTGCTGACACACCAAGCTGTTGGAGGGCAGGAGAGCCCTGCAGAGGGACCCTGACAGGCTGCATGGGTGGGCAGAGGCCAATGGGATGAGATTTAACAAGGCCAAGTGCAGGGCTCTACTCTTTGGCCACAACAACCCCAAGCTGCACTACAGGCTGGGGACAAGTGGCTGAGAGCAGCCAGGAAGAAAGGGACCTGGGGGTGCTGGGAGAGAGTAGCTGAAGATGAGGCAGCAGTGTGCCCAGGTGGGTAGCAGAGCCAATGGCATCCTGGGCTGGCTCAGGAGCAGTGTGGGCAGCAGGACAAGGGAGGTTCTTCTGCCCCTGTGCTCAGCACTGCTCAGGCTGCTGGGCAGCCCATTCCTATGCCAATCACTCTCTCTGCCAACAACTTCCTACTAGCATCCAGCCTAGACCTCTCCAGGCACAGCTTGAGACTGTGTCCCCTTCTTCTGGTGCTGGTTGACTGGGACTAGAGACCAACCCCACCTGGCTCAACCTAAATCTACCTGCTTCTCTTATCTACAGGGCAAACAAAACACACTTGCTTTAGGAGCCTGCAAGGACTGCTCAGTATCTCTGCCCTGCTCAGAACAGCTTCTCTTTGGCTTCCTGTGAAGAACATGGCCAGGATCTCAGCAGCAGGCCATTGCCACATTCTCCTCTGTTGATCTGGTAGTGCTCTTGAGTGATAAAACCCGGGGGTTTCATAACAAGTGGAGTTTGTGAAGTATGTTTGGAATTTGAAAGAAGTGTTGAGCTCACAGTGTGCATCTCGCTGCAGTGAGGTAGCCTTCTGCAAGCGAATCAAAGTATGCAAAGCGCAAACCAGTCCTTGTCCTTCACGAGTGCCTGGCAGCCTCCATCCCCCTCAGACTGCAGCACACCCCTAGCTGCTTTGCAATCCCACTCCTTGGCTGTGCAGCTGGCACCAAGGAATCTTGGTACACTGACATGGCTGATGACATTAGCTAATGGCACTAGGATTGCAAAAATGTAGAAAAGAAGTTTCTGATTCAAGCTTGGCAGGAGGAAAGGGCATAAGGGCTCTGCTTTTACAGTTCTTTAGCCATCTGAACATTTCCTTCCTGTGTGCCAGTGTTTCCCCAGGACATGATGGGTCAGTGTGCTGTCTGTGTAGTCAGGAACTTGCTAGAGGAGAGGGGTGTCATCCAGAGGGACCAGGATAGGCTGCAGAGGTGTACCCAGGACAACCTCATGACATTCAACATGGTCCTGCACCTGGGGCAACGCAATCTCAAGCACAGATCCAGAATGGGTGGCAAATGGCTGAGAGCAGCCCTCAGGAAAGGCCCTGGGGGTCTGGGCTGATGAAAAGCTCCACAGGAGCTTGCAGTGTGAGCGCAGCCCAGACAGCAACCCTGTGCTGGGCTGCAGCAAGAGCAGTGTGGGCAGCAGGGCAAGGGAGGGGATTCTGCCCCTTGGCTCTGCTCTCCTCACACCCCACCTGCAGTCCTTGGTGCACTTCTGGAGCCCCCAACACAAGAAGGACATGGAAGTGTTCGAGACAGTCCAGAGGAGGCCACCAAGATGCTGAGAGGGCTGCAGCAGCTCTGCTATGAGGACAGGATAGGTGGAGCTGCAGCCTTGGAAACAAGAAGTTGAAGGACTGCTGTCTCCTGCCTTTCTCAAAGTCAAGCTCTTGGTGGCCAAACAGCTGGTAGCAGCTGGTTCTACCTGGGTCTGGTAGGAAGAGGGAAACTAATCAAAATAGACTTTTATGCACTGTAATTGTACCCACTTCCCAACTACAATTGTGCAGCTGATGGCTCATTTTTAAGGAGTATGAGCCAGCTAGATTGCCATTATCACATTAGCAGCATCCTGCTATTTACCTTAGGAGCTACTTACTCCCCACTGTCTGCATCTGGATCTTGTGTAGGTACAGAGCCAGGTGGTGTGTTTTATGGATGGTTCCTACCTGAGTATCTCCTATGCCAGAAACGGCAGGCTCTGCAGCCTGAGAAACACTTTTCTAGCCAGGACACAATGAGAGCTATTCAGACTACTCACTTTCTTGATATAATTAACCATATAATTATGGAATTAAGACTCTTTGCAAAGCACATGCTGTTATTAATGATAATTTGTACTACAGCAGTGCCTAGAGGAAGGGATGCCTTGCACAAGGTGCATAGGAAATACACTTACATGAAGTTCAGATTCAGCTACAATTTCACTCAGCCAGAGATGCAAAGGAAAAGAGAAGAAAATATTAGCATGATGATAAAGTCAAGCTCTAAAAAGAGAAAGGAATGGCTCAGAATCATGAAAGCTGATCTTCAGCAGAACCAGGAGTTGTACATACACCTCCTGAATACTACTGTGCTGTACTACTCACAACACTCCCTGCCCTCCCCTGCTGCCATTTTGTTCTATAGAATAATATAGAATCATAGATGTAGAATCATAGAATCATAAACTGGTTTAGGTTGCAAGGGATCTCAAGGATCATCCAGTTCCAATAAATAGGCCTTCTGTAGTCCTCTTTAGATACTGGAAGGCCACTATAAGGTCCCCTCAAAGCCTTCTCTTCTCCAGACTGCAGCACCCCAACTCTTGTAGCCTGTTCTCATAGCAGAGCATCTTTATTGAGCTTTTCATTGCTCACTATTGACTATTTACAAGGTCTTGTAAGGACAGGATGAGGGGTAATGGGTTTAAACTGGCAGAGGGGAGATTGAAAAGGGAAAGAGTTGTTTGTAGTGAGGGTGGTGAGACACTGGCACAGGTTGCCCAGGGAGGTGTTCAAGGCCAGTTTGGATGAGGCCTTGAGTGCCTTGTTCTAGTGGGAGGTGTCCCTGCCTATGGCAGGGGTTTGGAACTGGATGATCCTTGATGTCCCTTCCACCCTAAACCAGTCTATGATTCTATGATTCTATATCTACTAAATACATACAGGTTCCTTTTTGGTTCCTGTTTTCTGGGGGGTTGTGGTTTTTTGGTTGTGGGTTGTAGTTTTTTGTGAGGGGTTTGTTTTGTTTTGGGATTTTTAATTCATTGAATCTCCTAGACTTTTCTACCCAAAGGAATATACAGCTCACAAAAAGATGTGGACTCACAACTCATATCCCTTTGGCTGGTCCACTCTGATGTTCAGAGGAAGCCTATCAGAGCACACTCTAAAAGAGACTTAGGGATGGGTTTTATACCTTCTGGCACAAACTCCCTCGAATGTCCTTAGTCAAATCACATAATGATAACCAATTTCTAGACTGGAAAGATTTATGGTGCTCCTGTAAGGCTGCAAATGCAGCCTCACACTGGCCTCTGAAGCTAAGGAGCTATACCTCCAGGTAGTCCCCACCACAGGGATTCCTTCTGCAGCAGCATCCTACCACATCCCATCTAGCAGCACGTGACAGGATTCCAGTTGGAGCTTGCACTTACAGTCAAAGGCTTTCAAGTTTGATCCCTTCAAATCTGTGAAGCTCACAAATACAATTATCTCTGCTGTTCAAAGCAATCTCCAGCTTAGATGGAAATAAAGAGTATGAAAAGATTCCCCAGCTTGCTCTTGGAAAGTTAAAAGGAATGGAGAAAATAAAAAGTAAGAAAGGGAATAAAAAGAAGCAGATTACACCTTGAAGCTCTTGCAGCAGCGGCAATACATCTGACATCAAGAAGCCAAGCTCTGCTCTTGAGTAGTTGTGGCCAGCCTAAGCTCTACTAGTCTGCCACAGATGTCTGCTCAAGCTGTGAATCCTAGTTATCCCGTGTGCACAGCAAGGGGAATCTCTGGGATGCCTGAAGACAGGGAAGCTACATTTGCTGGGAAAAGCCCTGAGGACCTTTTCTGTCAACCCCCATCCCAAAGTCTGCCACATTTCCAACTGGAGAAAACACCTTTGCAGAATTCAAACTCTGTCAGGCTGAGGCTCCAGCCCAGTGTTTTATTAGTGATGAATTGATGTATTTATACATTGATGTGTATATACAACTTGATTGATGCATATATACAACAGCCTGAAGAGACGCTGTAGCCAGCTGGGGTTGGGCTCTGCTGCCAGGTAAGCAGCAACAGAAGAAGGGGACACAGCCTCAAGTTGTGCCAGGGCAGGTCTAGGCTGCATGTTAGGAGGAAGTTGTTGGCAGAGAGAGTGATTGGCATTGGAATGGGCTGCCCAGGGAGGTGGTGGAGTCACTGTGCCTGGAGGTGTTGAAGCAAAGCCTGGCTGAGGCACTCAGTGCCATGGTCTGGTTGATTGGCCAGGGCTGGGTGCTAGGTTGGACTGGATGATCTTGGAAGTCTCTTCCAACCTGGGTGATTCTATGATTTAGAGGCCATGCCATATATTACACTCTATGCTAGATAACAAGCAGCAATTTCTCCTTTCAAATTGGTACCAATCAACCACAGATTTTCAATACTGCCTCCACCTTCTGCCTTCCCTCGCTTCATCCGTCCTTTATCCAGCTTTGACCTTACTACTTGCATTTCTCTTTCTTCTCCTGCTAATTAAGGATATTTGTATTTCTTAGGAGGTCATCTGATCTTCCAACTTATTTCCCACTTGGATAAAAACTCTTAGGAAAAAAAAAAAGCTCTGTCTTTTAAAACACATTTTACGAGGTCCCTATATATATAACTAACCTCTTAGGATCGCTTTTGACCTACATCTTTCTATTCTCTCATAATAGGCTATCTTTACCTGATGCTTAAAATATTCCTTTCACCTGAGTGATTCTGTCATTTACACTTTCTTCCTCTTTCTGTCTGTTGAAAGGAAGAGAAAAGGAGCAGAAAAGCTGTCTGTTGGATACAGCCTGTTTGCACTGGGCACACAGGTTTATGCATCAGATTAGACCTTTGTGTGTCAGGTAGGTGGTGGCACTAAGAGCTTTTATATATATCACGACATCAAAGCAGCCAGGAGATGAAAGAGCATATTTTTGCATCATAAACAATATTTACATATTGTGATATTCCAAGAATCTTTCATTTAAACAGGTGGAAAAACAGGGAAGCAGGCACACATGTGAAGCAAAGTCTTACTTGTGGTTGATGATTAAGTTTTATATGGCTTTGATATAACCACTGCAATTAAGCGCAGTGATGAGCAAGAACTTGTTTGGCTCTTTATAGGGTACACGTTGTTTACTAACCTCTGGTTCATATGATAAATCCATCATCAGCTGGGCACAGCTGCAAATAAAATTTTAAGAGGACAATTTTCACCCCATGGGACAAATTTCAGGCTTTTTCCTCTTTCCTGTACACCTTCTGCCTCTTCTTTCCCCTCCCTCCTTGAAACGAGCTATTCTTATGAAGCAGCTTTTATATCTCCAGACTTGCCGGACTGGGGCAGCTATTCTGTAGGATAAATTCCACTGTTTGCCAAGCTGCAGATAACACAAATGCAGTGCAAACAGAGGCTGGAGATTCACTTAGCAGCTCAGCCCAAGGTGGCTGTTAAAAACTGGAACGTGCTCAATCACCGCAAATCAACGCGCTGCAATTTTCCCTTTTCCTGATTTTGAGCATTCATCACCACTAGCTCTTCACCCTTGAAAAGAAGGGCAAAAAGACAAATTACTTTAATTAGGAATTAGTTACGAGAGAATGAGGTGTTCTAATTATATCTAGAACCTCTTAAATAGTTTCACTCAGGCTTCTTTGATTTCTTAATTACTGGAAGAGAAAAGCCGGGCACAAATTGCACCGGTTTGTGAAACCAGAAATGCTGCCATTCATCTGATATTATGGATTAGGCTGCAATGAGCAGCAAGAACACCTCCAGGACAGCCACATGCATTAGCACAGGATACATTTTTTTGTTCAAACATTAGATAATCACCTTCTTCCCCTCTCTCAAAATACATAATTTTATACACTACGGTGTGAAACCAGAGATGTGACAGGCTGCAATGATTTATTTATGAGACATTATTCTTTGATGCAAGAATACATTAGGTTAGAGATTCCACTTCCACAGATGCAAGATCTCATGTGCTGCCTCTGAGCTCCAGGAAGGCACTGTAGGCTGTAAGGTTCATTTTGTAGGTAGAACACTATGTGTAAATATATACTCTGACTACATCGACAGTCAAAGGTGCACAGCAGCCTCCCTTTTAACAGATCCTTCAACACATATTTTTCTTAGCCTCATCTGCAATATTGATCTAATTGGTGGTGGGGTCTAGGAGAATGTGGTGGGGGCAGCATTTGATTGTGAGTGGTTTGGATAGAGTTGTTTATGATGCAGGTTGAATTTTACCTATTTCAGGATTTTTTGAGTTGTTTTGAATATAACTGTTGTGATGATTGCCAGCATTTGTTTTTTTCCATCATGACCTCCCTTCTCTTAATAAAATGCCCAACAAGATCTGAATTAGAGAGTTCAGCTCGAATTTTAAACCTAAGAACCACAACCACTTTTATTTCTTCCCTTTCTCTGTTCTCTTAGTGAGGGACAAGTCCTCAGAAGTCTCTGTGGTGGTTTTGTCAAGTTCTGGGCTCCATAGACAAGGAACTACTGGAGAAAGTTCAATTAAGGGCCACAAAGATGCTTAGGGGATAGGACCATCTCTCTTACAAGGAGAGGCTGTAGGATTTGGGGATCCTAATCCTGCAGGAGAGAAGACTGGGAAAGTGATCTTCTAGATGCTTCTATATATCTAAAGGGCAGCTGTCAAGAGAATGATGGGACTGGGCTCTTTTCAGTGGCGCCCAGTTATAGGGCAATGAGGAGTGGGTATCACAGAATCATAGAATCAACCAAGTTGGAAGAGATCTCCAAGATCATCCAGTCCAACCTAGCACCCTGACCTAGCCAATCAATCAGACCATGGCACTAGGCTGCATGTTAGGAGGAAATTGTTGGCAGAGTTGCCAGAGGTTGTCATTGGAATGGATTGCCCAAGGATGTGGTGGAGTTGCCATCCCTGGACGTGTTGAAGTAAAGCCTGGATGAGGCACTTAGTGCCATGGTCTAGTTGAATGAATAGGGTTGGGTGCTAGGTTGGACTGGATGATCTTGGAAGTCTCTTCCAACCTGGTTGATTCTATATTCTATGATTCTATGATAAATTTTCTTCAGTAGAACTCTGAAGTGTTTTGTTTTTTTTTTCTTTGATATTTTATTAACTTTTTTTTTCTTTCTGATTTCAAAACAGCTTGCCTTTTAAATCCATAGGAAAAATTATCAGTAGTAAAACCTGCTCTGAAATATGTCAGAGTTGTCAAATCAAAACTTTGTATTTATTCATTATTGACTCACAAACTTACAACAATTTCTTGTTCATTGCAGTTCAGACAGGAATATTCTGAAAATGCAAAATACTTCTCAGAATCAGGAAAATAAATGTGTCTCACTGTTGTAAAATCCCAGAGATGTGTCTGGAGCACAGCCCTGTGAGGAGAGGCTGAGGGATCTGGGGGTGTGCAGCCTGCAGAAGAGGAGGCTCAGGGCAGAGCTCATTGCTGTCTGCAACTACCTGAAGGGAGGCTGTAGCCAGGTGGGGTTGGTCTCTTCTGCCAGGCAAGCAGCAACAGAATGAGGGGACACAGTCTCAAGTTGTGCCAGGGGAGGTCTAGGCTGGATGTTAGGAGGAAGTTGTTGTCAGAGAGAGTGATTGGCATTGGAATGGGCTGCCCAGGGAGGTGGTGGAGTCACCGTGCCTGGAGGTGTTGAAGCCAAGCCTGTCTGGGGCACTTAGTGCCATGGTCTGGTTGACTGGCTAGGGCTGGGTGCTAGGTTGGACTGGATGAGCTTGGAGGTCTCTTCCAAGCTGCTTGATTCTATGATTCCGTGATTTAAGCAGTCAGCTCAGGCTGTTGGTATAGTCAGTGAGAACCTGGACAGGCTATGCATAGGAACCTTGGGTATGATTCATGTACCCCTTAAGTAAATGTCTATAATAAGTCAGGCAATTCATAACTTTAAAACACTTCTCTCCCTCGACTATAAAGGGAGCTCAGAGTGATTAGAACAGCTGTAGGCATCTACTTTGTAGATGTTGAAAGATAAATTACATCAATCCCACTCTCACCTCTACACACATGTGAAGCATTTGCTACCTCCCTTGTCCTGCTGGCCACACTGCTCCTGAGCCAGCCCAGGATGCCATTGGCTCACCTGCCCACCTGGGCACACTGCTGGCTCATGTTCAGCTCCTATCTACCAGTATTCCCTTCTCCCTAGGAACTGCCTGCCTTGACTTTGCAGCCCTTGCCAGCACAGTAAGTGAGAGATTTCATCACAATCATTTTAATGTCTTTCAAATGGCTGCATGGATGGATAGCAGTCCTGGGAGAATATACACTAGAGGGTAGTCAGGGAGCATGATTAGTATTGGGAACAAGTATTTTTCTTGGCAGAGGCCGAGCATGCCATTTGATAGATAGCGAAACACGGCAAGAATGCTGCTCAGAAGCAGATGCCAAACATTCTCTTGTGTACGTTGAAGAAAATGAATTCTGGTTTGGTTTGGTTTTGGGGAGGTTTTGCTCTTGTTTTTTTAAAGGATAGGAGAAGGGAGGGGGCTTCTTGCTGTCTGAAATAGCACACAGGGCACTACCTACCTCCAGACTGTGATCACATCGTCTGGGAGCACTTTCCATGTGTGATACCACATCCCCCAGCCTTGTGTTTTACAATCATAGCATCAACCAGGTTGGAAGACACCTCCAAGATCATCCAGTCCAACCTTTATTGATGATCTGGATCAGGAGATTGAGTCCAGCATCTGTAAGTTTGCAGATGACACCAAGCTAGGAGCAGGTGTGGAGCTGTTGGAGGGTAGGAGAGCCCTGCAGAGGGACCCTGACAGGCTGCATGGGTGGGCAGAGGCCAATGGCATGAGATTTAACATCAGCCAAGTGAGGGTTCTACAATTTGGCCACAACAACCCCAAGCTGCACTACAGGCTAGGGACAGAGTGGCTGAGAGCAGCCAGGAAGAAAGGGACCTGGAAGTGCTGGGAGAGAGGAGCTGAAGATGAGGCAGCAGTGTGCCCAGGTGGGCAGCAGAGCCAATGGCATCCTGGACTGGCTCAGGAGCAGTGTGGCCAGCAGGACAAGGGAGGTTATTCTGCCTCTGTGCTCAGCACTGCTCAGGCCACACCTTGAGTGCTGTGTCCAGTTCTGAGCTCCTCAATTCAAGAGAGATGTTGAGGTGCTGGAAGGTGTCCAGAGAAGGGCACAAAAGCTGGTGAGGGGCCTGGAACACAGCCCTGTGAGGAGAGGCTGAGGGAGCTGGGGGTGTGCAGCCTGCAGCAGAGGAGGCTCAGGGCAGAGCTCATTGCTGTCTGCAGCTCCCTGAAGGGAGGCTGCAGCCAGGTGGGGTTGGGCTCTGCTGTCAGGCAAGCAGCAACAGAACAAGGGAACACAGTCTCAAGTTGTTTTGGGGGAGGTCTAGGCTGGATGTTAGGAGGAAGTTGTTGTCAGAGAGAGTGATTGGCATTGGAATGGACTGCCCAGGGACGTGGTGGAGTCTCTGTGGCTGGAGGTGTTGAAGCCAAGCCTGGCTGGGGCACTCAGTGCCATGGTCTGGTTGACTGGATAGGGCTGGATGCTAGGTTGGCCTGGATGCTCTTGGAGGTCTCTTCCAACCTGCCTGATTCTATGATTCTATCATTCTTTGATTCTATTACATTGTAAAATGTAACAGAGCTGGAATAATGCTCATACATCAGGTCCCAAGCATTTATTTACCAGTAGTATCACATTAAACTAGTACAGGCTGTGGGAGACAACTCCTTGAACACGCTGTGGAAAAACACTGATGAACCACAGTGTTTTCAAAGCCTTTACTAGGACTTTACTACGGTATTGACCTGCTGACAAAATCCATTTCCTTATGAAACAAAGAGCCAGGATGAAACAATCAGCCCTTGGCCAAGGAGAGGGCTTGGCTGCTCAAGTGTGATGTAGCTACTCTGAAGCATTCAGGCAAAGCCTTTCACTCCTGTCCTG
Source organism: Pogoniulus pusillus (assembly GCF_015220805.1). Taxonomy (NCBI): domain Eukaryota; kingdom Metazoa; phylum Chordata; class Aves; order Piciformes; family Lybiidae; genus Pogoniulus; species Pogoniulus pusillus. The sequence continues at coordinate 18,839,824 of NC_087286.1, read as the reverse complement.
AGTTGTCTTCCTCGGCTGTGGCTTTTCCGCGGGAGGCGCCAGCCAATTCTGCTTTCCTCTGAAACACAGATTAGTGGACAAAGCAGGAAGGCTAAACAAAACCTTCTTCCTTTTGATTGAAGCCCAAAAGAAACATCTGGAGAGCTTTTCCCTCAGTTCAGCCTCTTCCAAAGTTTGGAAACAACACTTCATCTTTTCTTCGGGCTTGTGAAAGTAGAAGTGTTTTCTCCTCCTCTCCGTTGTACACGTTCAATCATGCTACCTGCTACACTTGGAACAGCATTCTACATCCTCTCATGTTTTCTACACCCTCTCATGTGTTCTACACCCTCTCATGATATCTCCTCCCACCCCTCTCTACAAAGCACTCCCAACAGCAGCAATGCTTCCCTTTCTTTTCACACGAGGTCATTGCTTTCTGAGAATTTGCATTACCTGCAACCTGCTGTAGCATTCTTCATATCCTCCCTATTAGCCTGTGTGCTCCTCAAGGATACCTACCCTGCCACATATTCCATTGCTGGAGAAGTAAACCAAAGCCCAACTGAAGCTAATGGCAAAATTCCCATCAGCTTCAGCAGAGCCAGGATTTGGCTCAAAGTATTCAAATGAGGCCTCAGTTGGATGTCTGTGCTAGAGATATTTCTGTGTGCAAGGGCAAATTACATCTGCTGCCTGCATTTAAAGTACACTGAGCAGCTGATACTTTTGGTGCTGTGTTTGTTTCTAAAATAGCCCAGTGTGGTCTGACAACGATGCAGAACTTCACATAGCTTAAAAGAAGAAAAAAAACCCAAACTGAGAAACAACCTAATTCATATCAAGTTCTTGGGGTTTTTCTCTTCAGCTGGCAAATAGATATATATTTGCAGGCAGTTGATCTGCATGTTGCTGTTTCCTTGAGTGCCTCAAACCATCAATTGAAGCATGCCTCGTGGTAAGACTGGTGAGGATTTTTTCTCTCTCACCCACGTACATACCTACAAAGGTTTAAAACACAGGTTTTGAAAAGGCTCAGGACTGAAGGGGGGGGAAATAATCTTATTATGCAACAATTTATTGTCCTGCCAAATGTGGGTGCCTTGGCAGCTCCAACAACCCGCCAACACACCTGTGTACATTGGCATGGTTGAATCAATAGCAAAAGCCAGGCCTGCAGCCAATTACCTGTCACATGGAGAATCCTTTTAAGTGGAGGTTTTACAAGCAGAACTTGAATCATATCTAAGTTAGAAGATAGTCCATGTAAGATATTTACAAAGATGTTTGACTTCAGAATGTTTGCCCCCTCCCCCCCTTCCCCCCAAAAAAAAGCCAAGCATGAGATGTTATTAAAAGGCACTCAATAGCCCTGATAACAGTTGATTTGCCTTCACAGCAGGGAAGAGTAAGCCACAGTAATACTGATAGGAGAAAAGCAAAATTATAAAAGAAAGGCATTTTCTTTAAATTACAGTTTCTTGTGATCATCTTCTTCTATCAGATAGATCAGACAAAAGTCACTCTCTGCTTCCAGTGTTTCACTGTCTGGTGCCTTCCCCAAGGATCAGTGCTGGGCACAGTCCTGTTCAACATCTTTATTGATGATCTGGATGAGAGGATTGAGTCAAGCATCAGTAAGTTTTCAGATGACACCAAGCTAGGAGCAGCTGTGGAGCTGTTGGAAGGTAGCAGAGCCCTGCAGAGGGACCTGGCCAGGCTGCATGGGTGGGCAGAGGCCAATGGGTTCTGCACTTCGGCCACAACAACCCCAAGCAGCACTACAGGCTAGGGACAAAGTGGCTGAGAGCAGCCAGGAAGAAAGGGACATGGGGATACTGGTAGAGAGTAGCTGAAGATGAGGCAGCAGTGTGCCCAGGTGGCCAGGAGAGCAAATGGCATCCTGGGCTGTACCAGAGCTGTCCTCTTCTTCTGTTGCTGGGTGCCTGACAGCAGAGCCCAACCCCAACTGCCTACAGCCTCCTTTCAGGTAGTTGCAGGCAGCAATGAGGTCTGCCCTGAGCCTCCTCTTCTGCAGGCTGCACACCTCCAGCTCCCTCAGCCTCTCCTCACAGGGCTCTGCTCCAGGCCCCTCACCAGCTTTGGTGCCCTTCTCTGGACACCTTCCAGCACCTCCACATCTCTCTTGAATTGAGGAGCCCAGAATTGGACACAGCATCCAAGGTGTGGCCTGAGCAGTGCTGAGCACAGAGGCAGAATAACCTCCCTTATCCTGCTGGCCACACTGCTCCTTGTACAGACCAGGATGTCATTGGGTCTTCTCTTCTCAAACCCAAACTCTCTCAGATAAACAGTTTCATTAAGTGATCCTTATTAGCTACTGAGCTGTAATGTGCCTTTTGGGTTCTGATTTTTGTAGCACTGCCTATGAGTCCTTTCATCTGAAAAGTAGCTGTACTACCTCTTGTTCACTCTCCACATCACAGAATCAACCAGGCTGGAAGAGACCTCTAGGATCATAGAGTCCAACTGATCACGTAACCCTTCTATTGACTAAACCATGGCACTAAGTGCCTCCTCCAACCTCCTCATATACTGCCCTAGCTAAGAGGTATCTCTGCTTTGCTGCCAGGCAAAATGCCTGGCTGCTATCAGCTTAAACACAGATCTAGGAGAAGATAGGAGAAAACACATGTGAAAATTAATGTAAAATAAAGGTGTTTTGTTTTGTTTAGTTTTTTAAACTGATCATTTTCCAAGAGGGGGGGGGGGGGGGGGGGGGAGGGAAAGTACCATAAGAAAGCTCTCATAGTTCCCTTTCCCAGGGGAAACAGTTGCAAAACATGCTACACCTCACTCCAGGTAGCTTCTTTGAAGCCTCTATTTATTGAATACAATAAATACTTCAGAATTATCAGTATCTGCTGTAACCTGGCAGTATTCTCAGTTAGAGGCTTACTAGTTAATTAATGGAGAACTACTGAGTTAGAACCACCTCAGAGGGCATCTCAGTCAAAGGGTTAATAATGGCAGGAATTTATCCTTGAGATCCAGCTCAAAGATGGCACAGAAGTGCCAACGCCTCCTTCCACAGTGCTGCGAGTTGAAAGAGTTGAGAGCTTCCGCCTCAGCAAAACAAAAGCCAAGAGATAAAGATGCTTTAGGTCAAATATGCCAAGTGTGTATGTAACCCCCTCCAAGGTAAAAAGATTTCCTCGTTGTTAAACCAGACCTTGACCTGAGATATGCTGCAGCACACACCAGTCAGGCACAAAACTCAGAGATGTCTGCTAGGTGGTCTCACACAAAATCACCATCAACGTGAATAGGGACTTAGAGATCGGTCCAGAACTTCATGTGAAATCCAAGTTCTCTGGAAAACTGCTATCAAAATGATCTTCTGGTTCTTTCTGTTCATGGGATCCTCAAGAAGCAGATAGGGTTTGAACAGCAGCTGCAACTGAAGACATTTTTAAACAGCTAATATGTTGTGTATGATTTCTCTCTAAGAAGGTTTCTCTCTTTGGTAGCAGGTGATATGGCAAACCTTCTGAGTGTTGACAAACACAACTGTGGGCTATCAGAGAGGCAAAACCAGGCAGAATATTTACAATGATGTGTTTAAAAAAAAAAAAAACACACCCAACTTGGAGCTGTTTTTCCCTGTTTTGCATCCCTCAAATCTGTGCAGACAATGATAATGCATATTGATGTATTTGTGTTCATGTGTGTATATTGCACTTGGCTGGAAAACACTTTGGGGCTGCTTTTAAGTGAAACTGAGGTTTCATTGTTCCTATGTAGCTCTGCTGGGGCACTCTTTTTGGTGTGAAATAGATATCATCAAGAAACTTAGCATTAAGCAGTCAGTGGTGAAACTACAGGCACTGTCATATAAAATGCTGTGGGACAAAGCTAGTGCATTCTTCAATAGTCATGCTTGAGACCACTTTTATGGTCACCTTGATTCAGACTTAAGAAACAGAGAATGTGTCAACACAACTTTCCCTTTAAGTATTGCTAAGGAGCATGCAGGAGCCCACATGTTTGCTTAACTGGCCCTGCAACCAACACTGCTAACAATAAAACCAGAAGTTCAAACTCAGTTCCTTGCTTTCAAGTATGCCCTTCAAACAGCAAATACCAGTTTATCATCCCCCCTAAAACAGGCTGAATGTTAACCAGGAATAAATCCAACATATCTACACCAAGATGTTCAGCACAGGAGATACCAAATCATTTTACTGACTGCTTTTAACGCACACTTTCCCCCCAACCTTAACAGCTACTTATGGCATATATGTGTGTGCATCAGAGACATGCAGCCTCCCCCCACCCTGTATGCTCAAGGACCATAATACACTGCCTGCTTCCTAGTCCTGCCAATACCCTTGAAGTGGAATAATGTTTAACAGAGGGCAACGCTGCGGGAGAACTGCCAAAGAAACGAAGGGTGGGGGAAGTCAGTCAAAGCATTCTGGTGAATATTTTTGTACCTCCCAAGACACAACTGTTATACAAACATTGACCTGTTTGTCAAGCAATCACAGTTTACTATTGCTTAAAGGTCACAGAAGTTTCTAAGATTATTAAATAATGCATGGAGCCAAAGACCAAGGGTATTATTTAAACAGTGGAGGTAACTTTTGTTAGTGAAGGACAATATGATGACAATGCCCCTTTATTTTCCCTTGAAATTCTGCAGTGTGGTATAGCAATGGCCCATTTCAGCTGAAAGAGGGAACTCTGCTGAGGAAATGGGACTCAACACTACAAGAAAATATTACCTAGAGGGTTTTTTTTTCCCTTCTGTGTACATTTGTCAGTACATGATTTATATATATATATATATATTTCTTTACAGGCATTTGAATGGTGCTAGGGAGTAGCAATCTCTCTACATATACAGAAATGAATGCAATGATCTGTCCCTATTTGTCTTTCCAGTGTGGTTATGAGTCAGTGCAAAAAGTGCTCTGCAACAATTTAGAGTATGTGTTGTGCACACATGGACAGGAATCAGTAGGGGTTTGTAAAACTCAGCATCTCCTTAGGCTCCTCTTAAGACAGACTCATTCTAATAAATATTGCACCTTCCACATCCCGATGTCCACAGTCCTTCCTTTCAGGAGGTCTTCCAGGTCATCTCTTCATAAACCTCCAGGTGTGCTTAGTTCCAGCTATTCCATAGGACCAAGGAAGGATTCAGGGAGAATTAAGGCTGTCTGAATACAGCCCAGCATTTTTCTGCTCCTCTGACTCACAGTAAGTTTCTATTAAGCAGCAGTCATCGTACTGCTATCATCACCCTGGAACAGAGCCATAGCTCACAGAGGAATGACCTAGGCAAAATCTTATCCCAAACAGCCACCATCCAGTTTTTCATGGTCCCTTCCTGGAAATACCTGTGAGAGTGTTACCCATAGGTGTGCCATACTGAAGGGCTGTGACATGCACTGTAGCAGCCTCCAGAGAAAGCAACCATTCAACCTCTGCCAGGACCTCCCGGCACTGTAAAATGAAAGGTAGCAAGGCTCTCGCTGCCTTGCAAATCCACAGCCTTATTTCTTCTCTACTAACAACACAGGAATTGATGCAGTCCTCAAAAGGCAGGACATTCTGAGGGTCTTTACTGAATAAACTTTTGCCTTTCCTTGTTACTGATCCCCACAACACAGGACACTGGTACTCAGCACTGCTCAGGCCACACCTTGAGTGCTGTGTCCAGTTCTGGGCTCCTCAATTCAAGAGAGATGTGGAGGTGCTGGAAGGTGTCCAGAGAAGGGTGACAAAGCTGGTGAGGGGCCTGGAGCAGAGCCCTGTGAGGAGAGGCTGAGGGAGCTGGGGGTGTGCAGCCTGCAGCAGAGGAGGCTCAGGGCAGAGCTCGTTGCTGTCTGCAGCTCCCTGAAGGGAGGCTGTAGCCAGGTGGGGTTGGGCTCTTCTGCCAGGCAACCAGCAAAACAATGAGGGGACACAGTCTCAAGTTGTTTTGGGGGAGGTCTAGGCTGGATGTTAGGAGGAAGTTGTTGTCAGAGAGAGTGATTGGCATTGGAATGGGCTGCCCAGGGAGATAGTGGAGTCGCTGTGCCTGGAGGCGTTGAAACAAAGCCTGGCTGAGGCACTTAGTGCCATGGTCTGGTTGATTGACTAGGACTGGGTGCTAAGTTGGACTGGATGATCTGGGAAGTCTCTTCCAACCTGTTTGATTCTATGATTCTATGATTCTCAGATCTAGTGAGAACTAAAATTTCAGCCTTATCCCACTGTAAGTCATGGGTATGAAGATACACTTCCACCAAAATATCCATAGGTGACTCAAAACAAGATTAATGAAAATATTTTCTTTACACAAAAGACAGCTGAAACCTTTGGTTGCATCACAAAGTAATTGAAGTTATCATCAAGAAGAAAAAAACAATCTTCAATAAGAAATTCCCCAGCAAAAAGCCAGTGTCTTTGGTCAGTAATTTCTATTACATGACAAACTGCTTCAGAGAATGGCTCTGTAATGACAGGGAGAAGCCTTTCTCTTGTAGATCAAATCATTACCTGAAATGAGTTGTGAAGTGGACAGGTACCCAACGAAACTAGTGGAAGCTTTGTCAGGACAAGAACATCACCTCTGACATTAGGGCTGAAGTCAGATTCCTTCAGAGGAAGAAGAAAGAATTCAATCACAGAGCTTGCAGATACAGAATTATGCCTGATAAACCCAAAATACAATCTTGAATGTCACTGTCCTACTGAAAACTCACTGGCACTTGAAATGAGATGTAGGAATTATTCCTTGTCCCAGTGTAACACAAGAGGTGAGCCTTCATTTGTGTGCCCTGCAGACTCCTCAGATAAGCCATTGCTCACGGCACTGTCTGCCAGATCCACCCTTGCCTTGCTTATGATCTAGAGGAGAAACTCCTGATATGAAAGCCAGAGAGTTCACCTATCTGGATGCAGCCTGACGAGACTGTGGTGGGCATGTCTATTCTGGCAGCAGCAACCCCCGTGGCAGCCCACAGCTCAGTGCAATGCCAGAAGCAGATGCCATACCAGCTCATCAAGGCAAAGGATCCATGTTCATAGGCTGTTGCACCCAAAGAACAAACCTTCTGCTCAGCATCCTGCAGTAACATGTGGCACGGACCTGGTGCAGCACTACGCTCTGGTGGCTCATACAGCTGTGTGCAGCACCTAACCCTCGCTGCCACCAGTCCTCCCTGGTGACTCATCTCAGCAAAGACTTCAGGTAAACTGATGCAGGGGAATATAAGAAACCTTGAACCAACATGAAAATAAGACCAGGCTTCCCTTACTCTGTCTTATCCTCAGTGCTCAATTTAAAAGAAAATAAATAAATGAGAAACCCAAGCAATCTGTGGAGTATAAATCATGACTTGATAAATGCAGGTCCTTAGAAGCCAGTTGTGTAAATATAGATACACCTGCAGGCCCTGATAACCAGATTAGCAGCAACAGCTGCCAGACCACGCAGCAGCAACCAAGAGATAGATATTGTTGTGTCCTAGCCAGCGAAGTTTCCAGAGTGATTCTCAGGTGCTTCCCGTACATCACTGCTAGTGAGAACAATGCAGCATGAAAGTAGACAATCTCCATTGATCTTGGGAATGGAAGTGTTTTTTCTCCTTGGATGTACACAATGAGCTTTGACACTGACATTAGTTTGCAGTACCTCCCCTGTACAAAGGGATTGGACTTTGTCTGCTGGCAGCTGGGAAGGGCTTCTGAGCAGAGAAAGGAAGAAAGGTGTCTGGATTTGGGATGACCTCATATTAAAAAGCATAGCCTTATTGGATAAGAACCCAGATCAACTGTTTCATAGGTGTCCTGCCTGCCACACCTGTTCTTATTGATGATTAGAAACTAAAATGAACGTTTCTTCTTGGCACAACTCCACCTAATAGCACAACAGAGCAACTGGTAATACAAGCTAGCCCTTAAAGCGCACAAAATAGGCACAGACATGCGTGGGGGCTGGGGGAAAGCTGGCTGGCTGTGTTGGGAAGAGAAGTTTTGTGTCCCTACAAAGCTTGGAAAACAAGCCTGGAGTTACTGACTGTGTGCTGTGCTTGCTGTTCTGTGAACAAACAGGGAAAGACAGTCCAGAGAAGACACCATCAAATCTGGATGCTTCTGCATTGAAGTGGCTGTGAAGCTCAGCAGGACCTAGCACCACCCCAGCCCTCCTCGGTGGTATCAGGCCCATCAGGGCTGGCACAGTGGGCAGAGATAGAGACTGGTAACATGAAGCCACGAACCAGGCCCAGGGGTCACCCAGGAGTCCAGCCAGGGGCTGAAGGAGATGGGACTAGATTCCAGGTTATAGATTTCAGCTGGAATCTTGCACTCCTATGGCACTGCTGGCACACAGTCTGACAGCCACAGGCTGGGCTGAATTGGGGCCTCCAGGCCACGGGCAGGGTTGGGTGAAGGCTGGGCAGGCCCAGTAAGTATCCCCTGAATCCTAAAAGCTTCCTTGATAGGAAAATATTTGAAGACCTTTACTGGAATGTGACCAGAGAAAGGCTGGGGAGAGGCCTGGAGCAGAGCCCTGTGAGGAGAGGCTGAGGGAGCTGGGGGTGTGCAGCCTGCAGAAGAGGAGGCTCAGGGCAGAGCTCATTGCTGTCTGCAGCTACTTGAAGGGAGGCTGTAGCCAGATGAGTTTGGGCTCTGCTGCCAGGCAAGCAGCAACAGAACAAGAGGACACAGTCTCCAGTGTGCCAGAGGAGGTCTAGGCTGGATGTTAGGAGGAAGATGTTGTCAGAGAGAGTGATTGGCATTGGAATAGGCTGCCCAGGGAGGTGGTGGAGTCGCTGTGCCTGGAGGTGTTGAAACAAAGCCTGTCTGGGGCACTTAGTGCCATGGTCTGGTTGATTGTCTAGGGCTGGGTGCTAGGTTGGACTGGATGATCTTGGAAATCTCTTCCAACCTGGCTGATTCTATGTGAGAATTCTCTCCAAGAAGACCTAGGCATTAACTTCTCTTCCATAATGGATGTGAAGACTTAGACAAAAAATAATATGCCTCTAGCCATCTGTAGTGATTGAGATGACTTCTTTCATATCAAGAACATCTACTTCAATGCAAACCAGTAACACATGTTGCAAAACTAATAGCATAATGAAAGCAGAATGGGTGTCTGGTCAAACCAAAATAGGTTGGACTGGATGATCTTGGAGATCTCTTCCAACCTGCTTGATTCTATGATTCTTTGATTCTAAGAGCATCTACTTCAATGCAAACACATAACACATGTTACAAAACTAATTGGATAGTGAAAGCAGAACAGATGTTTGGTCAAACCAAAATAGGTTGGGCTGGATGATCTTGGAGGTCACTTCCAACCTGGTTGATTCTGTGATTCTAAGAACATCTTCTTCAATGTAAACCAGTAACACATGTTACAAAACTAATTGGATAGTGAAAGCAGAATGGATGTTTGGTCAAACCAAACTGAGTGTTGGATATTGAATGTCTGTTGCCTTTCAGACATGGACACGTATGAACATGGGCTCTGCTCTACTGGTGAGCTGGTGTGAGGTCAATTCAACCCTCACATTTCCAGTGAGGTGTCACTGAGCTGCAAATACACTGCTGGAGAATACTATGGAGCAGAGAAATTGCTTTATTACAACATGTATTAGACCATGCTGTAAGGACAGGTCAAAGAATCATTTTAAGCTACTTAAAAGATGATGCTAGCTTGTTGTGGCCTGTTGCAAAGCACTCATAAATTGGAGTACTTACAATAGTTGGTGCATGTCTCTGCATGTCAGAACAGCACATCAGAGAATTTATTTATCGGGGGGTGGGGGGAAGCTCTCTGCTAAGTCATTTTAGCTCTTACAAAGGTTAGCATCATTTACAACGTTACCAGAGTTTATTAGGCACTACACGAGATTGTCACAAGGGAAAGGCTTGCAGGTTCAAGCCCCTGCTCTTCCCTCTAGCGAGTACTGGGAACAGCACATTTGGGACACAGAGGTTACGTCAAAGTCTTCCAGCTCTTTGAAGGGCAATTACCATACCTGCATAATCACATGGTCTGCCTTCTATGCATTCGTGTTAAGAAGAGGACATTAATCTAACAAAAGCCCAGCGGCTGACACTTTATGTCTATCTAATAGTTTGCTGTAAGACACAGCACTCCACCTAACAGCTGCAGAAAGCTGCTGTGTTCCCAGTCTGTGCATGGAAAAGGCTGCAGGATGTTTCCCTGCCCTGCTACCCGAGCTAGGAGTAGGCTGCTGCAGGATATGATGTTGCTGCTTGTCACTTTCTGTACTTCCAGCAGACAATCTAGACCACTAGTTTATTATAGGGTATGGCTTATGAAGAGAGGCTGAGGGACCTGGGGCTGCTTAGTCTGGAGAAGAGAAGATTTAGAGGGGATTTGATCCCTTTGTGCAGCAGGTAAGAACAATATCATCCCTACCTCAGGTTTTACCTCCTAGGATTTTCCCACAACTGAACAAAAGGCAGTCACCTAGAACCAGTTATGGACCTATGTGTATAAGGATGGATTTCTTGGATCCTTCTTGAAACCATCAGCAGGAAAAAAATTGCTTGTTAAATAATGATGAGGCACTTAGTGCCATGGTCTGGTTGATTGGACAGGGCTGGGTGCTAGGTTGGACTGGATGAGCTTGGAGGTCTCTTCCAACCTGGTTGATTCTATGAATCTAAGGATGACAACAGGTAGCCAATAAACAATACTCTGAAAGAGTGATTTATACTCCAAAACATTTGGGAGTACTTGTGAATATGTCTGCAGGCCATCAGAAACAGCTGTCTCCTTCAAAGGCTTGGTGTGTGATGGCATTTATGGTCTAGGCAAAACCCTCTTCAGCAACCAAACAAAGACAACAATGGAATCATAGAATCATAGAATGGTTGAGGCTGGAAAGGACCTCAAAGATCATCCAGTTCCAACCCCCTGCCATCGACAGGGACATATCCCACTAGAACAGGTCAGTCAAGGTCTCATCCAACCTGGCCTTCAACACCTCCAGGGAGGTTGTGGTGCACAGAAGCACAGAATGTGATCAAAGAGAGATCAGTTCATGTTCCTGTGTCTTGAGACCTTTTGACATGGTCTAGTTGATTGATTGGTTAGGGCTGGGTGATAGGTTGGACTAGATGATCTTGGAGGTCTCTTCCAACCTGGTTGATTCTATGTGGATTCTATGTGGACAAAGCTGCACTGAGATCAGTTCATGTTCCTGTGCTTTGGAGATCCTTTGACAAAACTTCACTGAGATCATTTTCTGTTCCCATGTTTTGGAGATCTTTTGACAAAGCTGCACTGAGATCATTTTCTGTTCCCATGTTTTGGAGATCTTTTGACAAAGCTGCACTGAGATCATTTTCTGTTCCCATGTTTTGGAGATCTTTTGACAAAGCTGCACTGAGATCAGTTCATGTTCCCATGTTTTGGAGACCTTTTGACAAAGCCTGTGCCCTTGTAATGCTGTCTTTTCCTAACCTGTGTCCAGAGAAGCTTCTACCTCACCAACAGGCCACTGTCAAACATACTCTGCAAATGGCTAATGCCCCTAATAAATTGTATTACTTACTGTAAAATCAGTAACACAAACAAAGCAGATCAAGCAAGCCCTTTAACCTACAGAGAACATATCACAACTGTGTTCCTCCAAGCTCTAATTAGATGAAGATTTCATTTGCAAAACAGAAGAAAATAAGCTTTTTACCTGGGGGAGATCTGGCTATAAGTCAGCAAGAGTCATACTTGTTGGGCCTTTTTTGTTTGTTTGTTTCCATTTGGGATTTTTTTTTGTTTGTTTATTTGGGGTTTTGTTTTGTTTTGTTTTGTTTTATCAAGCAGCAAATTTGCCCAGGTAATAAACAAAGGGAGCACGCTTGTGATAGTGCCTGCTTTAAAGTCAAAGCTCAGCTAGGCAGAGAGACATCAAAAGAGCAAATCTTTGCATTTTTTTAAGAACAATTATATGGTTTTCTTTAATGTTTCTGGCTGCTTAAATATTTTCACAAACATGCTTGCTAACCCAGTAACACACACATGTGCATACACACAGCCTTGCATTCTGGAGAGCAGCCCTCAGGAGAGGGACTTGGGGGTGCTGCTGGAGGAGAAGCTCAATATGAGCCAGCAGTGTGCACTTGCAGCCCAGAAAGCCAAGCAGAGCCTGGGCTGCAGCAGCAGAAGTGTGGCCAGCAGGGCCAGGAAGGTGATTCTCCCCCTCTGCTCTGCTCTGCTGAGACCCCACCTGGAGTACTGTGTCCAGTTCTGTAGCCCCTGTTACAAGAGGGATGTGGAGATGCTGGAGAGTGTCCAGAGCAGGGCCAGGAGGATGCTCAGAGGGCTGCAGCAGCTCTGCTTTGAGGGCAGACTGAAAGAGTTGGGGATGTGCAGTCTGCAGAAGAGGAGGCTCCCAGGTGACCTCCTTGTGGCCTTCCAGGATCTGAAGGGGACCTACAAAAAATCTGGGGAGGGACTTTTCAGGATATCAAGGAGTGAGAGGACTGGGGGAAATGGAGCAAAGCTGGAGATGGGTAGGTTCAGGATGGATGTGAGGAGGAAGTTGTTGAGCATGAGAGTGGTGAGAGGCTGGAATGGGTTGCCCAGGGAGGTGGTTGAGGCCCCATGGCTGGAGGTGTTTAAGGCCAGGCTGGATGAGGCTGTGGCCAGGCTGCTCTAGGGCAGGGTGTCCCTGTCCATTGCAGGTGGGTTGGAACTGGCTGCTCCTTGTGGTCCTTTCCAACCCTGACTGATTCTATGATTCTATGATAACACATATGTGTGTTAAGGAGCCATAGATCCTAGTGTCAGCCTCTTAGTTTCATGTTGTTATGACACATAAACAAGTTCTAGACAATGAATGAGAAGAGGAGCAAGTGATGGAATGAGATGGAAGAAACCACTGTTAATGCTCCAAACTTCCTAAGAGTGAAAGGGGCAGAACAAATTTGTTCTCATGATAGACCTAGCAGGTGGCAGTCGAGGACATGCCAGCAGAAAACAAGTCAGTGTTATACTATGAGGATGGATGCTCCCATCAGGGCACTCTCCAGGAATGAACTTAACAAGAATGGTTTTGGAGCAGGTCTCTGCTTCTTCACTTTTTTCTCTTTATCTGACCCAAACCAGAATCCAGACTTTGCAAAACCACTCTCTGTATTGAGCTCTGCATATCAGAGTTCCAGACCAACTCCTCCATCCATTCCTGCTTCCATCAGATTTGGGCATTTCTATAAGCTAGTCTGCAGTCTCAGCTTTCCCACAGCACTGTGCCTCAGACTGTAAATCACACTCACTGTCAGAGTCTCGCTGCAGAGAGGTTTCAGCCCCTAATGGGAATTGATCTATTGCTTTTCTTAAGAGCAAGCCTAAAGTCAGCCTTTGAAAGTTGTCTGTAGGGTATCTGTAGTGCTGCAAGAGTGTCTCACTCCTGCTTTTGCTGTTGCTTTCTATCAGCATCCTTCCACAGACCCACAGTTTGTGTGACTGCCATTTAGCCTTCTGAAGAGAGGAGCTGGCATCACAGAGTAGGGCCCTATGACATCAGCTGTGCTATCTTTCTTCCCCAAGGTATCAAGAGAAGTAATTTAAGGGCATTGTGACAGCTCAGAGATAGCCACCCCATTTATCTGGAGGAAGTATATGAAAGCTTTCCTACTTCAGAAGACCAAAGAGCCAGGCTAAACTTTCCAGAGTTGTAGTCTTATTTCCTGGCACTTCCCTTCCTTACTCAAACTCTCAACTACACAGCACTCCTTTTCCTCATGTCCAGAGAAGGGTGACAAGGCTGGGGAGAGGCCTTGAGCACAGCCCTACAAGGAGAGGCTGAGGGAGCTGGGATTGGTTAGCCTGGAGAAGAGGAGGCTCAGGGGTGACCTTATTGCTGTCTACAACTACCTGAGGGGTGGTTGTGGCCAGGAGGAGGTTGCTCTCTTCTCTCAGGTGGCCAGCACCAGAACAAGAGGACACAGCCTCAGGCTGCACCAGGGGAAATTTAGGCTGGAGGTGAGGAGAAAGTTCTTCACTGAGAGAGTCATTGGACACTGGAATGGGCTGCCCGGGGAGGTGGTGGAGTCGCCGTCCCTGGGGCTGTTCAAGGCAGGATTGGATGTGGCACTTGGTGCCATGGTCTAGCCTTGAGCTCTGTGGTAAAGGGTTGGATTTGATGATCTATGAGGTCTCTTCCAACCCTGATGATACTGTGATACTGTGACTTTCAGTCTCAGGTTTATCAGGGAATCCTGCAAGAAAAGAGCAGCACTGAAATATCTCAGGCTTACAGGAACTATCTGTGCAAGACAGAACTTAAGTGGAGATGAAAAAATCAGAAGCGGGCAGTTGTGTTCTTGTTTATGCCAATCCCACCCCACCCAGGCAGCAAAGCAGGCACCACAGTGAAACTTGGTGGCAAAAGGCTACTGTGTGGGTTTAAAAGGAAGTTCTTAACAGAGAGAGTGATTGGCATTGGAATGGGCTGCCCAGGGAGGTGGTGGAGTCACCATCCCTGGAGGTGTTCAAGAAAAGCCTGGCTGAGGCACTTAGTGCCATGGTCTGGTTGATTGGATAGGACTGGGGGATAGGTTGGACTGGCTGAGCTTGGAGGTCTCTTTCAACCTGGTTGATTCTATGATGATTCTATGATTCTAGGATGATGATGAAAACAATGCAAGAATTGGTTGTCAGCCTGTTTCTTGGCTTCCAGCTATGAAATAATGCTGTACCTAAAGACTGTGGTATGATGAAGGACTTGCTACAGACTTAAAAGCTCTCTCATTTTCAATTATGAATATTAAAAAGAAATCCTCTGACTACTGTATGGTAATTAATAGTCTGAGGTTTGGGTTGAATTTTGGGGTTGAGTTTTTGGTTTGTTTGGGTTTTTTTTGAGGTCTATTTTTAAAGACACTTCCATAACATATTCCTCTGTTAGTTCCCAAAAAAAAAACCAAACCCAACGTTGTTCCTGTTTGTATCAGCAGGGAAATTCCCAGTGAAGAAACTCATCAGACCCAAGTTAAGGAAAACAACACCCCCATTGAAAACAAAGCCCCAACCTTAAACAAGCTTCTAGCATTGCCTGCTTGTGTACATCCAAGACGAAATTTTATAGCCTGCATGTTCCAACCTTAAGGGGGAAAAAAAAAAGGGTAACAAAATAACCCCCCTGATTATTTATTTATGCCCTTTTTTGTTTAAGAAGTTAAATCCCCAGAGCATCTCAATTTAGATCAAAAGGAAGCTACCAAACTTCACCTGGCACACCTGTGCTGTGTGAGTTCTTAATTACCTGCCTCACATTCCCGGAGCTAGGAGGCAGAGATGCAGGACTCGTTTAGCACACAGCTGGATCCCTGCGATGCTTCACGCAGCAGAGCCTTTCCAGAATGCCTGAGGTGGGAACCCGCTCCAAACGCTCCTGCAGCTCCAGAGACACTTGCCTCACAGCACGGTGCTTTCTCACGGGTTTCAGAAGGAAGGGAGCTATCAGTGAGGAACACAAGCCCTGTGAGGAGAGGCTGAGGGAGCTGGGGGTGTGCAGCCTGCAGAAGAGGAGGCTCAGGGCAGAGCTCATTGCTGCCTGCAGCTCCCTGAAGGGAGGCTGTAGCCAGGTGGGGTTGGTCTCTTCTCCCAGGCAAGCAGCAACAAAACAAGAGGACACAGTCTCAAGTTGTTTTGGGGAAGTTCTAGGCTGTATGTTAGGTGGAAGTTGTTGGCAGAGAGAGTGATTGGCATTGGAATGGGCTGCCCAGGGAGGCAGTGGAGTCTCCATCCATGGAGGTGTTGAAGCAAAGCCTGTCTGAGGCACTTAGTGCCATGGTCTGGTTGGTTGTCTAGGGCTGGGTGCTAGGTTGGACTGAATGGGCTTAGAGGTCTCTTCCAACCTGCTTGATTCTATGATTCTATGAAATCTGGAGAATGGGATTGATTTATAAGCTACCTGAAAGGATATTGTGTAGAGGTTGGTGCTGATCTCTTCTCACAGGTAGTTAGTGATAGAACAAGAGGGAATGACCTCAAATTGCACCGGAGTAGAACATTAGGAAGATTTTTTTTTCAGACAGTGGAATAGGCTGCCTGGATGTGTCTAAAGGTCGTTTAGATGTGATGCCTCAGGATAAGATTTAGGGGTGACCTTTGCAGAGTAGTGTTAATGGTTGGACTTGATGATCCCAGGGGTCTTTTCCAACCTGAATGATTCTATGATTCTGTGACTCTTGATGAAAGTTTTCCCCTGTTTAACTGATAACATGGGTTAACCATATGCCAGCAGACTTGAGCCTTACTCCACAGAGACCAAAGATTAGGATTAGGTCTATGCCAGCTGCAGTTGTTATGCTTGCCATGCTACTGCCTAGAGACCAGAAGTGAGTATGTCCAAGTATGTAAGACACCAGATGGTCCCTCAGTTGGCAGACCTAAGCACAGAGAACATCTAACCTAAAGAGACATAGCCAAAGCAGAAGAATGTGGTATGACAAGGCTGATCTGAGGGAGCACACATGAAGGTTTTGCTGAGACAACTCTTCAAGGCTACAGGATGCTTCTACACAGAAACCTGGCTCATGTGTTAGACATGACTATCACTTTGCTTTAAAGCTGAACTGGCCTTTGATGAG
Organism: Pogoniulus pusillus; assembly: GCF_015220805.1. Classification (NCBI taxonomy): domain Eukaryota; kingdom Metazoa; phylum Chordata; class Aves; order Piciformes; family Lybiidae; genus Pogoniulus; species Pogoniulus pusillus. The sequence goes on along the minus strand of NC_087286.1, from coordinate 18,823,252 downwards.
CCCCTTGTCTACCTGAGGAACGTGCACACATGGCCACAGAGCGGCTCCAACTCACCTGAAATGATCTCTTTGCACCTGCAGTGACAACCATGTAGGTGCAGACAAAGATCTGCATGTATTCAGCTCCCTGTATAACAGCAAGCACTTGTAGTGGTGTGACCTCACCTGTGCACTGTTCTGTGCTTTGAGAGGGGACTCTAATTTCTCCTTTATAGTGGTTTGGACAGCAATGAGGCACCAAACATTACAGCTGCTTTGGCCATTTCTCAATGGTGTAATTCTGTTCATTGGCCAAAGCACTGATTCTGTTAGCCCAAATGCAGTTTAAGGAGCCAAGAACCGATGGCATCGCTTGGTGTAGAGCAAACACTCAGCTGTGGCAGGAAGCTAGAGTCAAACATTAGCATGGTGACCTTCTTGCGGCCTTCCAGGATCTGTAGGAGACCTACAAAAAAGCTGGGGAGGGACTTTTTAGGCTCTCAGGGAATGACAGGACTGGGGCGAATGGAGCAAAGCTGGAGGTGAGGCGATTGAGACTGGAGGTGAGGAGGAAGTTGCTGAGCAGGAGAGTGGTGAGAGGCTGGAATGAGTTGCCCAGGGAGGTGGTTGAGGCCCCATGGCTGGAGGTGTTTAAGGCCAGGCTGGATGAGACTGTGGGCAGGCTGATCTACTAGGGTAGGTGTCCCTGGGCACAGCAAGGGGCTTGGAACTAGATGATCCTTGTGGTCCCTTCCAACCCTGACTGATTCTATGATTCTATTTTATGACTCTAATAATAGTTTATGTGCCTCAAGGAGACCTTGGAGTGGCCTTACAGTATCTGAAGGGGGCTACAGGAAGGCTGGGGAGGGACTATTGACAAGGTCTTGTAATGACAGGAGGAGGAGGAGGAATGGGTTTAAACTGGTAGAGGGGAAATTGAAACTGGATGTTAGGAAAGGGTTGTTTGCAGTGAGGGTGGTGAGACACTGGCACAGGTTGCCCAGGGAAGTTGTGGAGCACAGAAGCACCCAATGTGATCTTTGATCTTTGATCTTTGATCACATTGGGTGATTCTGTGCTCCACAACCTCCCTGGAGGTGTTGAAGGCCAGGTTGGATGAGGCCTTTGAGAGACCTTTTCTAGCAGGAGATGTCCCTGCCTATGGCTGGGGGTTGGAACTGGCTGATCTTTGAGGTCCCTTCCAACCTAAACCATTCTATGATCTGTAACACACAGAAGCCTCAACATCATCAGGATTCTTTGCATGTTAAGGATAAGATGACTTCAACAGCAACCAAGCTAAAGAGATACAAGAAGTGTGACAGCAGCTTTTCACTTGCAGATAGGTCATTCCTTGTGACCCATCACTAACAGAGACAAACCACACTAACTTTTATGTTTCTCTTTTTATTCAGGATATCTGGAGAAAACATTTCTTAGTTATTTACTTTGCAATTCAATTTTTGGTTAAGAAATATTCTTGTTTTCAAGAAAACTGTCAAAAATTGTGAAGTCCCAAGTGGGATGAGAGCTACACTGAGAAGACTGCTCAAGATCTGCTCCAAAGCCTTCAGTGACAACACTCTCCTGATATGATGACTACAGAGGGATAGAATAGAATAGAACAGAACAGAACAGAACAGAATAGAATAGAATAGAATAGAATAGAATAGAATAGAATAGAATAGAATAGAATAGAATAGAATAGAATAGAATAGAATAGAATAGAATCAACCAGGTTGGAAGAGACCTCCAAGCTCATCCAGGCCAACCTAGCACCCAGCCCTATCCAATCAGCCAGACCATGGCACTAAGTGCCCCAGCCAGGCTTTGCTTCAACACCTCCAGGGACAGCAACATTCCAATGCCAATCACTCTCTCTGACAACAACTTCCTCCTAACATGCAGCCTAGACCTCCCCCACCACAACTTGAGAGGCTTTTCCTGAACACCTCCAGGGAGTAACCAACCAGGAGAAGTTCTACTTCATATTCTACACTTACTTTTAGAACTTAAATACATTCTGGAAGGCTCAACAAGCAGAACTTATCATTGTGGCTTTGAAACCACAGGAGTGATCAGAAATGGCATGAAAAATCATCCTGGGATAGGGAGATGTGTTTTCAAAGTTGTGCTTCATACCAAGGCACTTCTCAGCTTCCTTCATGCAATTAAACCATGAAAAAATTAAGCTGAGTTATCAACAAGAAATCTATCTGCTGAAAGTTAATGAGGAACATCTGTTGGTCTACTGGGAGAGAGGGTGGCAAAATGGGTGGGAATTTCCAGCTTTAACTATGCTGCCACTCCCACAATATTCAAGTCAACAGAAAAAGCTGACAGCAGAAGGTCAAAGTCATTAGTAGATTTTTTTTTTCATCTACAGAGAGATAGATCAGATACCCAGCATCTCAGAGGCATTGTTTAGGAGTTTCCAAGGTGCTCATGTTAAGCTAATTTAGCATATCTTTTGGAGCTACTTTATACAGGCTTGTTAGACCACCATGGACCCAGGACTGGGAATGAGAAAGGGCTCAGATTCACAAAATAATTCACTTTGAAAAGCCTCCTAACATCAGCCAAGTCAAAAGGATTGGCAGTGTTCCATAGGACAACCCCAAGCGGTGCTACAGGCTGGGGACAGAGTGGCTGAGAGAAGCCAGGAAGAAAGGGACCTGGAAGTGCTGGGAGAGAGGAGCTGAAGATGAGGCAGCAGTGTGCCCAGGTGGGCAGCAGAGACAATGGCATCCTAGGCTGGCTCAGGAGCAGTGTGGGCAGCAGGACAAGGGAGGTTCCTCTGCCCCTGTGCTCAGCACTGCTCAGGCCACACCTTGAGTGCTGTGTCCAGTTCTGAGCTCCTCAATTCAAAAGAGATGTTGAGGTGCTGGAAGGTGTTGAGAGAAGGGCAGCAAAGCTGGGGAGGGTCCTGGAGCACAGCCCTGTGAGGAGAGGCTGAGGGAGCTGGGGGTGTGCAGCCTGCAGCAGAGGAGGCTCAGGGGTGACCTCATTGCTGTCTACAACTACCTGAAGGTTGTAGCCTGATGGTGTTGGTCTCTTCTGCCAGGCAACCAGCAAGAGAACAAGGGGACACAGTCTCAAGTTGTTCTGGAGGAGGTCTAGGCTGGATGCTAGGAGAAAGTTCTTGACAGAGAGAGTGCTGTGCTCATAGAGCTTCTGCAGCCCTCTGAGCATCTTCATGGCCTCCTCTGGGCTGGCTCCAACACTTCCATGTCCTTCTTGTGTTGGGGGCTCCAGAACTGCACACAGGACTCCAGGAGGCATCTGAGGAGAGCAGAGCAATGGGGCAGAATCCCCTCCCTTGCCCTGCTGCCCACACTGCTCTTGCTGCTGCCCAGCACAGGGTTGCTGTCTGGGCTGCACTCACACTGCAGGCTCCTACTTATGCAGGAAACAAGCAGCAGCAGCAGATACTTTTTACAGGCATGACAATCGATTTTCCTAGCTCTGGGATGGCTGTTGAAGTTTACACCTATAAAGATAAGTCTAGGTTTGAAACCTCTCTTGCAAAGGTTTGTAGGATTCAAATAACTGTAGGGATGTTTTTAACTCCCCACACCATTTATATTCATTAATGTTTTTGCATTAGTATCACTTGTCATAACTGGTTGATATTCTTCCCTATCAGATATGGTGGATATTCCACAGTTTCCTTCATTCTGCATTTCTGTAGGCTTAGATGATGATCAAAGTGCATAAATATGCAGCTGAATTAGGCACAATGTGCCTACATTCCTTAGGCATTGATGGTGACACCAGCAATTACTGAGATTACTTACTTCTTCCCATTTTAGGCTCCCAGTGCTGAAAATTCCAGGTGACCTGGCTGAACTCTGATATGTCAGACACCTGCCTAAACTTGAAAAATATTCTTTGGAAAAATTCAGCCAAAATAGTTCATCTATTACCAAGAACAAGACCATGGAAAAATACCTGCCTTGCCCATGTTAAACCCCTGTGGTAACCCCTTTTTTTTGCACAACATTAATGCCTGTGTGCTTTGATAAGAAATAGTAGCAGTTTGGCATAGAATCATAGAATCAACCAGGTTGGAAGAGACCTCCAAGATCATCCAGGCCAACCTAGCATCCAGCCCTAGCCAAGCAACCAGACCATGGCACTAAGTGCCCCAGACAGGCTCTGCTTGAACACCTCCAGGGACAACGACTCCACCACCTCCCTGGGCAGTCCATTCCAATGCCAATCACTCTCTCTGACAACAACTTTGCCCTAACATCCAGCCTAGACCTCTCCCAGCACAACTTGAGACTGTGTCCCCTTCTTCTGTTGCTGGTTGCCTGGCAGCAGAGACCAACCCCACCTGGCTACAGCCTCCCTTCAGGGAGTTGCAGACAGCAATGAGGTCTGCCCTGAGCCTCCTCTCCTGCAGGCTGCACACCCCCAGCTCCCTCAGCCTCTTTTCACAGGGCTGTGCTCCTCAACAGCTTCATTGCCCTTCTCTGGACACCTTCCAGCACCCCCACATCTCTCTTGAATTGAGGAGCCCACAACTGGACACAGCACTCAAGGTGTGGCCTGACCAGTGCTGAGCACAAGGGCAGAAGAACCTCCCTTGTCCTGCTGCCCACACTGCTCCTGAGCCAGCCCAGGATGCCATTGGCTCTGCTGCCCACCTGGGCACACTGCTGCCTCATCTTCAGCTCTTCTCTCCCAGCACCTCCAGGTCCCTCTCTGCCTAGCTGCTCTCAGCCACTCTATCCCCAGCCTGTATTGCTGCTTGGGGTTGTTGTGGCCAAAGTGCAGAACCCTGCACTTGACCTTGTTATATCTCATCCCATTGGCCTCTGCCCACCCATGCAGCCTGTCAGGGTCCCTCTGCAGGGCTCTCCTCCCCTCCAACAATTCCACATCTGCTCCTAGCTTGGTGTCATCTGCAAACTTGCTGATGCAGATGTGGGTACTCCCTGAAACAGCCTTTATAACTCCTGTAGAAACCTACACCCCTGTAACCATTAGAAACCCACAGGTCAGACGTGGGCAGTGGACACTTCTGAAACTTCAGTCATGCCCTGAGGGGACATTCTCATCAATATTCCAAATGTGATGAGATCTGACACTGTGGTTGCTCAGCTTTTTGCAGTGATGCTGGGGAATATGCAAGAGGACAGCTTCCTCCTCCTCCTTGTAGTAGATTATGAGAACAGGTCTCTGAATTAAGGATGAGAGAAACAGGGAAAGTAGAGGCCAGGGAAGAAAACTAAACTGAGGAACAGACTAGAAACCTAAGGGCAGTTTGACATTTGTTTGGGATGATAAAGAAGATGAATATCCTAGGGCATAAAGCCACTTCAGTAGGAGGAAGCAGCATGTTGAGAACCAGCAAGAGCAGAGACCTTGAGCTAAGGCTGGGAAAGACTATTTAAACTATGAAGACCCAAGGGAGGACTAAAGATGACAGAGTGAGGAGGCTGGAACCTCTTCAGACAGAGGAATCTGAATGAGACTGGATGTGTCTGGGCAAAGTGGCTAGGAGTAGTTAGTTAAGTGTTCCTGCCCTAGTCTCATTTGGATTCACACAGTCAAAGTGCCTGCATCTAGAAAAACAGGACATCAAGCTCCCCTCCTAAACTTGGGAATGGAAAATGTATAGGTTGTGAGCTTTGCCCTAAAATACATGCAGGAGTTCTATCTCTCAGTATTTTCAGCAGGACACAGGTAAGAAGTGACTATTAATGTTGCTGCTCTATTCACTGAAGTGGCAGAGCTCTGAGTGGCCAGCACAGATTCCAGCCCCACTGGCTCTCTTGGGAGTCACTGTGACCCTGCATAATTAATTACCTGCTTTGACAGTCTACTTATTTTCTATTTTCTTCCTTTCCCTCCCCCCCCCCCCCCCCCTTTTTTTTTTTTAATATGGGAAATTACACACCTCAAACTGTGCTAAAATAATCCTGCACTTGCAATCAGATGTGAGGAAGTGCCAGAACCAAATTGCCTCTCCAGCCTTGATTCAATCCCATTTTGCATAGGCATTATCTTTAATAGCATGATCTTATACTTCTCCCTCCTGCTGGGCACAGAATGGATGGCACCAATGACAACATCGGAGGGCATAACAAAGGGATACTGCTGCCCATAAGATATGGACTTCCACAGCTAGACATCTCATAGCAGGGAAAAAGGGGAAGGGGGAAAGGGGAAGGGGGAAAAGGGAAAGGGGAAGGGGAAAGGAGAAAGGAAAAAGGGGAAAGGGAAAAGGAGAAAGGTAAAGGGGGGAAGGGGGAAGGGAAAAGGGGAAAGGAAAAAGGGTAAAGGGGAAAAGGGGAAAGGTAAAGGAGGAAAGGGGAAAGGGAAAAGGGAAAATAGGAAAGAAAGGGGGAAAAGAAAAGGAGGAAAAGGAAAGGGGGAAAAGGGAAAGGGGAAAAGTGAATGGGGAAAAGGGGAAAGGTAAAGGGGGGAATATAAAGGGGAAAGGGAGAAAGGGAAAAGGGGAAAAGGGAAAGGGGAAAAGGGGAAACGGGAAAGGTAAAGTGGGAAAGGGGGAAAGGGAAATGGGGAAAGGGAAATGGGGAAAGGGAGAAAGGGAAAGTGGAGAAAACAAAGAGGAAAAAGAGAAAGAAGAAAAGGGAAAGGGGAAAGGTAAAGAGGGAAAGGGGAAAGGGAAAAGGGAAAAGGGGAAAGGGGAAAGGGGAAAAGGGAAAGGGGAAAGGGGAAAGGAGAAAGGGGGAAAGGGAAAGGAGAAAATGGAATGGGGGAAAGGGGAAAGGTAAAGAGTGAAATGTAAAGGGGAAAGGGGGAAAGGGAAAGGGGGAAAAGGAAAAGGGAAAGGGGGAAAGGGGAAAGGGGAAAAAGGGAAAGGGGAAAAGGGAAAAGGGAAAGGGGAAAAGGGAAAGGAGGAAAGGGAAAGCTGAAATATGAGTGCTATTGCTTTACTGTATTCCTACCCCTGTGATAATTCCATTTGCTCTGTTTAATCATCCCAAGATTTGAAATTTGAGAGTGGTGGAAAGCACATAGACCTGTAAAATGCCTTTTTTTTTCTTTAATAATTAGACTGTAACAGATAAAAAACATATGTTAGCATCATCAGTTCACATGTATTTTACCAGGCAGCTCTGAAAAGCTGTTATACGCCCCAAGGGTCTCTGCCATTACCTGCAACTTCAAGTTTCTTTTGAAATAGAACCCTGGAAAAGGCTGCACACAACAGTCATGGAGTTGCCCTCTCTGGAGATATTCAAGACCTACCTGGATGCACTCCAGATCACACAGGTATAGGTGATCCTGTGCTGGCAGGAGATTGGACTGGATGATCTTTTGAGGTCCATTCCAGCCCCTAATCTTCTGTGATTCTGGGAAAAGGACTTTGATGCAGCAAGAAGATATGAAGTGTGAGATGGACGTTCCCAGGTGTGACCTGGACTGCAGGTATTGCATTGAAAAGGTAGTAGAGGGTGGTTGCAGCTCACAGCTTCTCCCACTAAAGCTGCTCCTAAGGGCTTACCAGAAGAGGGAGGATGGTTTCTCCATTGTCCTTGAGAGCTGGTTGTATTTCTGCTGCTCAGCTCCTGTGCAAAGCTAAGCAAGCAGTTTAAATCAGCTTTTTCTCTCACAGTTATAAATTGCCCAGCTCCACTTTCTGGCTCTCTGGCTAGATACTGTGGGATCTCTGAACTGCAGAAGTGCTGAGCACTAGCAGTCAGCTCTCACACAGAATATTTCTCCATGCTCTGCAGAGTCAAACTCCAACCAGCAGGAACTGGGCACTCAGATTCAGCAAGCATGTGGGGCCTGCCACTTTCTCCCACCTGTGGAGTCAGGTTAAAGCCATGTATTGCTTCTCCTGTTCTCTATTTTTGCACCAAATACCATAGAATCACAGAATCTGTCAGGGTTGGAAGGCACCACAAGGATCAGACAGTTCCAACACACCTGCCATGGCCAGGGACACCCTACCCTAGAGCAGGCTGCACACAGCCTCATCCAGCCTGGTCTTAAACACCTCCAGCCATGGGGCCTCAACCACCTCCCTGGGCAACCCATTCCAGCCTCTCACCACTCTCATGCTCAACAACTTCCTCCTCATATCCACTCTGAACCTACCCATCTCCAGCTTTGCTCCATTTCCCCCAGCCTTGTCACTCCCTGAGAGCCTAAAAAGTCCCTCCCCAGCTTTTTTGTAGGTCCCCTTCAGATGCTGGAAGGCCACAAGGAGGTCACCTGGGAGCCTCCTCTTCTCCAGCCTGCACAGCCCCAACTCTTTCAGTCTGTGCTCACAGCAGAGCTGCTGCAGTCTCTGAGCATCCTCATGGCCCTGCTATGGACACACTCCAGCATCTCCACATCCCTCTTGTAATGGGGACTCCAGAACTGGATGCAGTACTCCAGATGTGGATGCAGTACTCCAGGTGAGTAAACATCTCTATTAGTATGTTCCTTTCAGCTACTTTTGGGATCTAGCTTCTTAGTCCATGACTTTAAGTCGAGCTCACGTTGAAAGTGGTATTTTTTTCAGGGGGTTTTGTCACATTATTACCATCTCCATTCAAAGAGCATTCAACTACACTTGAAATAAAGCATTCAACCACACAGTAAACATTTTGTTGGCCTCACTTACAAACAACCATTGACATCAGCTAGTGAAAGACTGAATGGTTGCATAGCACCTGCCCTAACTTTCAAGATTGTGTAGTCAGATTTCCTGTGTTATCAATTTTAGCTCCTTTCCTATATGCAGAGCATCAGTGCCTGGGATTGGCAGTAGTTGTTTTTTGCAGACTTCTTGGATGTCATCACCCTTCAGTGCTCAGATTTGGTTTGGCTTTAAACATTTCTCTAATTCTCTTTACAAGGAAACAAAATCTGATCCTTCATAAAACTTCAGCTGTTAAGATGAAACTGCATCTGCAGCAAGAGGAAATTAATAGCAAATGTTTATCCAGGCCACTGGCAAGTGTGTGGTGGTTTTCCTGCCTGCAGCCAGTCCTTAAAGGATTTTGGTTTTTATGGGCTGTGGCTGTTAAATCTTGGCTCTTCAGATGATATTGACATATTTAAGCATGCATATTCCCTTTGCCCACTTCAATTATTAGGTTATAAGATGCACCCTAACCTCCTCTGACCATGGCCAGACCTTCACTGAAGAAATGGTGGTGACAGCTTAAGCTGTTAGTAGCACTTTAGCTGCTTGCTCCTGCTTTGCTTACCACCCCCTGAAGAACTCCTGTAAGACAGAGTGGATAAGTACTCTGAAATGAATGAAGAGGAGGCTTCCTCTCTATCTTCAGACAGTTGAAAACTCTACACTAGCAGCATCTTAGATTCCTCCTAAACTCTTCAGAACAAGATGAAGCCCATTTCTGATGTCTCATTCCACTTTTGGAGGAACATCACTTTGAGGTCCTCTGTCCTTTTGCCTATGGCAAACAGAGCAAGGCACACAAAACCACCCATTATTTTACAGATGTGGATTTGCCAATATGAATTCAGGCTTCAGGTTGAAAATGAAAGCATCATAGAATCAGTCAGGGTTGGAAGGGACCACAAGGATCAGCCAGTTCAAAACTCCCTGCCATGGTCAGGAACACCCTACCCTAGATCAGGCTCATCCAGCCTGGCCTTAAATACCTCCAGGGATGGGGCTCAAACTATCTCCCTGGGCAACCCATTTCAGGCTGCCACCACTCTCATGCTGAACAACTTCCTCCTCATGTCCAGTCTGACCCTAGCCACCTCCAGCTTTGCTCCATTCCCCCCAGTTCTCTCACTACCTGAACAGGTAGTTTGCTAAAAAGGAGATAACTGTCTTAGGGTAAGACTATACCCTCCTGCATACTTTAAAAACACAAAGCTACATTTAGGACCTTATTTTGGACATAGTTAATGGCAGGGAAAGATGGAATTAAACTTCAAATAGTTTTGTATATGATATAAAAGTTGTTTCCTTTACATCTTCTTCCCAATAAACTGGATAGGCTGGATGTTAGGAGGAAGTTCTTCACAGAGAGAGTGATTGGCATTGGAATGGGCTGCCCAGGGAGGTGGTGGAGTTGCCATCCCTGGAGGTGTTGAAGCAAAGCCTGGCTGGGGTGCTTAGTGCCATGGTCTGGTTGATTGTGTAGGGCTGGGTGCTAAGTTGGACTGAATGAGCTTGGAGGTCTCTTCCAACTGGGTTGATTACATGATTCTATGACTATTTCTTCTCAGTGCTACTTGAGTCATTAGATAACACTTCTGCCACATTTTTTTGACCTCCATGAAAATGTTTACCAACAAAGTACCTTAAAAGGATCAGCAGCAAAGCAGCAGATGCTATACAGCACAGTGTCTGCATCCTTTGAATGAAGCAATCATCTTCCACCCTCCTTTATCCTCTCTTACCTCTGCTCACTTGGCATGGTTGAAATATTAGAGCCAATCTCATCAAAACTTTCTGAGCAGAAAGTCAGGATCCTTTCAAAGCCCAGAAATATGACTTCAAGTACAGAAAGCTCATCTTTACAAAAATTATTAGATCTCAAGTTTGCTTCCTGCAAAAAGGTTAAAGGGCATCCATCCAATTAATAGCATGGAGCTGCTTCAGTTCAAGACATAATTTAGTGCTGGCTGTACTTTATTGTACCCCCAGTCACTTCTAGACTATAGCTACTGTGGTTGTTTTGATTTTATCCCAAGTATGGCTTTGGTTGAAGTGTGATTTCTTTTGGAACTTCATCATTACACCCTGCAAAAGCAGTGCTTAGAATGCTGGGGGGAGCGGGGTTATGGTTATGCAAGATATGTCTTTAGATACAGGAGCAAATGTTCCCAACTATCCAATTGATTTAAGAACAAATCAGCTGCCTTAATGACAGGACAGACCTCCTCTCTTTTAATTTGTTTTTCTCTCTTATAGCCAAAGACATCATGGATGGAATTTAAGCTTCCATCAGTCCCTTGCTGCTTTCAAGCTCAGGACAAGCTTCCTTTTGTGGGAGTTTTACCATTGGCTTCATTAGGAGCACAGACAGATCTGTAAAATGAGCTGGGGCATAAAACCTCACCTTGAAAATAAAAGGGCAGCAGATGCAAAGAAAATCTGAGGCAGCTTGTTCTTTAGCACTGGAAATCAACCTTCTGGACTGCAAAATAACTTCTGAGTAGGTATTCCCCATTTCTGTGTCCATCCATACCTGGAGGGCTGAGCACTGCAGTGGCACACACCAGCAGAGGAGAATAACTCCTCTAAACCCCAGCTGGGGGATCAAATAATGACTAACAGGACCAGGATCTGGGGAGTTCAGCTATTCTCACCCATTCACCACCATAAGTGGGAACTACAGACCCGTCAGCCTGACCTGGGAACTACAGACCCGTCAGCCTGACCTCAGTGCCAGGGAAACTGATGGAGCAGGTTCTCTTGGGGCCAATAACTGCGCACCTGAGGGATGGCAAAGATCTCAGGTCCAGCCAGCATGGGTTTAGGAAGGGCAGATCCTGCCTTTCTAACCTGATCTCCTTCTGTGATCAGGTGACCCGCTTGGTGGATGTGGGGAGGCCTGTGGATGTGGTCTATCTGGACTTCAGCAAGGCCTTTGACACTGTCCCCCACAGCAAACTGCTGGCTAAGCTGTCAGCCCGCGGCTTGGATGGTAACACTCTGTGCTGGGTTAGGAACTGGCTGGAGGGCCGGACCCAGAGAGTGGTGGTGAATGGTGCCACATCCAGCTGGCAGCTGTCACTAGTGGTGTCCCTCAGGGATCAGTGCTGGGCCCCATCCTCTTTAACATCTTCATAGATGATCTGGATGAGGGCATCGAGTCAGTCATCAGCAAGTTTGCAGATGACACTAAGCTGGGGGCAGATGTGACTGAGCTGGAGGGCAGAAGGGCTCTGCAGCGGGACCTTGACCGCCTGCACAGATGGGCAGAGGCCAATGGGATGGGGTTCAATAGCTCAAAGTGCAGGGTGCTGCACTTTGGCCACAACAACCCCATGCAGAGATACAGGCTGGGGTCGGAGTGGCTGGAGAGCAGCCAGACAGAGAGGGATCTGGGGGTACTGATTGATACCCGCCTGAACATGAGCCAGCAGTGTGCCCAGGTGGCCAAGAGAGCCAGTGGCATCCTGGCCTGTATCAGGAGTGGTGTGGTCAGCAGGAGCAGGGAGGTCATTCTGCCCCTGTACTCTGCACTGGTCAGACCACACCTCGAGTACTGCGTTCAGTTCTGGGCCCCCCAGTTTAGGAAGGACACTGAGATGCTTGAGTGTGTCCAGAGAAGGGCGACGAGGCTGGTGAGAGGCCTTGAGCACAGCCCTACGAGGAGAGGCTTAGGGAGCTGGGGTTGTTTAGCCTGGAGAAGAGGAGGCTCAGGGGTGACCTTATTGCTGTCTACAACTACCTGAGGGGTGGTTGTGGCCAGGAGGAGGTTGCTCTCTTCTCTCAGGTGGCCAGCACCAGAACAAGAGGACACAGCCTCAGGCTGTGCCAGGGGAAATTTAGGCTGGAGGTGAGGAGAAAGTTCTTCACTGAGAGAGTCATTGGACACTGGAATGGGCTGCCCGGGGAGGTGGTGGAGTCGTCGTCCCTGGGGCAGTTCAAGGCAAGGTTGGATGTGGCACTTGGTGCCATGGTCTAGCCTTGGGCACTGTGGTAAAGGGTTGGACTTGATGATCTGTGAGGTCTCTTCCAACCTTGGTGATACTGTGATACTGTGATACTGTGAAGTGATGCTAACCCAAAACAAGAGTTGGGACAACTTGTGAAAGTGTCTTGACTTCTATTCACCATCTCATACAGAGGGACTACCACAAAGGGATTTTATGCCACTCTACCTTCAGTTCCCATCCCAAACAAGTTCTAGATCTTCATTCTGGATCTTTCACTTTCCAGAGGTTGCCCAAGGAGTCTGTGGCTGCTCCCTCCCTGGAGGTGTTCAAAGCCAGATTAAATGAGGCCTTGAGCAACCTGTTCTAGTGGGAAGTGTCCCTGCCTATGGCAGGGGCTTGGAACTGGATGATTCTTCAGGTCCCTTTCTACCTAAACCATTCTATGATTCTATTTTCAGGATGCAAGTGCCAGGACTGGCTTCTAGAACATTCAGCTCCAATGGGTCATCAATTCCAGCAACAAATGTGGTGACACCTGGCAAATCCTCAAAAACAGTAGTGAATGCCCAACTGTTCCCACAGACAGCTGTATTTCCAGGCAGGATACTGCTTATTCTGTGTCATAACTACCTGAAGGGAGGTTGTAGCCAGGTGGGGTTGGGCTCTTCTGCCAGGCAACCAGCAACAGAATGAGGGGACACAGTCTCAAGTTGTGCCAGGGGAGGTCTAGGCTGGATGTTAGGAGGAAGTTGTTGGCAGAGAGAGTGATTGGCATTGGAATGGGCTGCCCAGGGAGGTGGTGGAGTTGCCATGCATTGAGGTGTTGAAGCCAAGCCTGACTGGGGCACTTAGTGCCATGGTCTGGTTGATTGGCCAGGGCTGGGTGCTAGGTTGGACTGGGTGATCTTGGAGATCTCTCTCAACCTTGTTGACTCTATGATCCCTGTACAGGGGTAATGTCAGACACAACCTCATTCTCACCTATAACCTTCAGAGTCAGCTTTGCAAGGAGAGAGGCCAAGACATGACAAGAGTTGAATGCAGAAAGCTTAACTACTTTGCCCTTTCTTACAGCACAGGGATAGGTTATCTAAATTCCCATACCCTCCTCCCAGACCTTCATCTTGCCAGACTAGGGGAGAGGAAAAATGACCCCAGGAGCAAGCCCTTGTCCACACAGAGGTTTCACTCTTCCTCTTCAGCTTCACAGGCCACCCCAAAGTTCAGTGCAATGTCATGGCTACCATGGCTTGTGCATGCCAAAATACTGGGTCTTTCTATATATTCTCTGTGATGTCTCAAGTGAGATAAGAGTGTTTGCAAAACCCACATGCATGGAGAAAAAAAAATACAACCTCCACCCTTATAGCTTTGACAGTTTCTCAGCTCTTAACTCTGAGAGGCATAAAAAGCAAGGTTTATGAACTGTGGCATTGAAAACGCTGTGTGGAAAGGATAGGAGTTAATCTCTCAACAAAGTGGCCCAGGGAAGAGTAATTTTATAACTCAAGAAAATGTTATAATGAGTTGAAATTTTACCACAAAGTCCACCTTGCCTGTTTACTGTGAGAAGTGATGCTTCACCTCTGTGTGAGCCATAAAGATAAATGGTGTTTTAAGGCACCACTATGAAAGTCAGAATGTGGCTACAGCAGTCCCTTCATAGAATCATAGAATCAACCAGGTTGGAAGAGACCTCCAAGATCATCCAGTCCAACCTATCCCCCTGCCCTATCCAGTCAACTAGACCATGGCACTAAGTGCCTCATCCAGTCTTCCCCTTAAAGCATTCCAGTTCTTGCCATTCCACATAGGAAGGCTCTGTGGTAAAGGGTTGGACTTGATGATCTGTGAGGTCTCTTCCAACCCTGATGATACTGTGATACTGTGAAACAGAAACAGGAACACTGGAAGCAATGCAAACTTGTAAGAGATTGAGGCTACAGAGAGCTCTTTTACATCCCATGTTATAACTGCTTGTATTGTTTAACAGCTCCCATTCTTCCCTGGAGACAATATGTAAATAGTAATAAATCTTATTAATACCTCTCTTAAAATGCACTTTGATTATCCCAAATGAATCTCTAAGTCCTGGGGTTTATTATTAGGTTCATGCATTATGTATACTGTGTAGCTATGGTCAAGGAAAAGCAGCAAGCCAAACTGCAATTTGTGGCATGGCACTTCTCATTCTCCATGGTCAGAAATGGGGGCTGGTGGTCTTTTGGGAGGTTGGGAAGACCTCTCACCTGAGGGAAGAGATATTTGCTAAGGCTTTTTTTTTGTCTTTCCTTATTCATTTTTTTTCCTTCGCTTTTCTTTCCTTTATTTTTCTTTCATTTTTTTCTTTCCTTCTTTTTCTTTTCATTTTTTTCTTTCCTATGTTCTCATTTTTTCTCTGCTATTCTTTCTTTTATTTTCATTTCCTTTTTTTCCTTTGTTTTTTTCCTTGTTTTTTTTTTCATTCCTTTATTTTTCTTTCCTTTTTTCTTTCTTTTTTTCTTTATTTCTTTACTTTTTTCATTTTTCCTTTCCTTTTTTTTCTTTCCTCTTTTATTTTTTTGTTTTCTTTTCATTCTTTTATTTTCCTTTATTTTTATCTTTGTTTTTTCTTTTTTTCTTTGCTTTTTTCTTTGTTTTATATTCCTTTTTTTCTTTCCTTTTTTCTTTTTTTTCTTTGCTTTTATTTCCTTTATTTTTCTTTCTTTTTTTTTTTTTGCTTTTTCATTTTGTTCTTTGCACTTTTCTTTGTTTTTTAATTTCCTTTTTTCTTTCCTTTCTTTTTCATTTTACTTTCCATTTTTTTCCTTTTCTTTATTTTTCTTTCCTTTTCTTTCTTTCATTTTCTTTTAGTTTTTTCTTTGCTATTTTCTTTCCTTTTATTTTCTTTCCTTTTATTTTCTTCCCTTTTTTCTTTTTTATTTCCTTTTTTCTCTCCTTTTATTTCCTTTCCTTATTTTTATTTTTCTTTTCTTTGCTTCTTTTGGTTTTCTTTTTTTTTTCTTTCCTTTTTTCACTCCTTTTGTTTTCTTCCCTTTTTTCTTTCCTTTTTCCTTTTTCTTTCTTTCCCTTTTTCCTCCTCTTTTTTTTCCTTTCCTTCTTTTTTCTTTTTTTTCTTTGCTTCTTTTTCTTTTTTTTTTCTTTTCCTTTTCTTCCTTTACCTTTTTTTCTAAACCCAAATAAAATTACGTAACTATAATACAATCATTTGTATTTTTCCAGATCTTCTTTTTCCCCACGATTCTTGTGGGAATAGTGGGGGGGTGGGGGGGGGAATGGTTCTCAGTTGTCGCTGTCGCACAGATGAAAAGGTTGTGTGTGCCATGAGTGACCTGCAAGGCAGTGCCATCTGCTGCACACGCCGAGAACAGGCTGCGCAGGGAAGGACGCTCAAGTTCGGAGATAGCTGCTTCATTCCTGCAAAGCAGCACATCACTCCCTTTAACGAGATAAATCATCCCACAATACTCCTGTCAGTTAGACAAGTATCATTATCTCCCTTTGCAAATAGCTGTTCGGAGGCAAACAGGTAATCTGAGTGACAGAGATGAC
Organism: Pogoniulus pusillus; assembly: GCF_015220805.1. Taxonomy (NCBI): domain Eukaryota; kingdom Metazoa; phylum Chordata; class Aves; order Piciformes; family Lybiidae; genus Pogoniulus; species Pogoniulus pusillus. The sequence continues at coordinate 18,807,151 of NC_087286.1, read as the reverse complement.
AGGGAACCAGCGTGGAAGTCAGGAGAGGAGTCGGGATCTGTGATTTATAGCACTGCCCAGCAGCCACCCAGCAAGAGGCAGCGCAGGCAGCAGCACAGAGCTCCTGTGTGAGCTGGGGAAATTCGTTCTCCTTGTCACAGATCCTAAAGGCACAGGGAATGTTTAATGAAATTAAGACGTGGCAAATTCGAAACTGGTAAAAGGGGAAGACTTTTTCACCCTTTTCTGCCCATGGAACTCGCTGCCAGAGATCAGCAGCAAGACCAAGAGCTTAGTAAAACTCATCACATTTTCAGGCAGTTCTGCAGGCAGAATTCTTCAGAGTAACTTTTCACTGACAGATTAGGAAGGGACTAATAAATCCTTAAAGTCCTTAGGAAAGGACTAGTACACTTCAAAGTTCAAAACATTCTCTGATTTGTAGAAGGTAGGATGAGCTAACAGACAAAGCAAATTGTCCTGTATCTGTGTGGAACTATCACTGTCCTTTAAATCATCCAACCCTAGGTGGACCAGTAAGAAGCAAGGTCCTGATACAGAATCATAGAATAGAATCATAGAATGGTTGAGGTTGGAAGGGACCTCAAAGCTCAGCCAGTTCCAACTCCCTGCCATAGGCAGGGACATCTCCCACTAGAACAGGGCACTCAAAGCCTCATCCAACCTGGCCTTGAACACCTCCAGGGAGGTTATGGACCACAGAATCACCCAATGTGATGAACGATTCACACAAAGTGATCTTTAATCACATTGGGTGCTTCTGTGCTCCACAACCTCCCTGGGCAACCTATGCCAGTGTCTCACCACCCTCACTGCAAACAACCCTTTTCCTTTTCAATCTCCTCTCTGCCAGTTTAAATCCATTCCTTCTCATTCAGTCATTCCAAGACCTTGTCAATAGTCCCTCCCCAGCCTTCCTGTAGTCCCTTTCAGATACTGGAAGGCCACTCCAAGGTGTCCTGGAAGTCTTCTCTTCTCCAGGCTGCACAGCCTCAACTCTTGTAGCCTGCCCTCACAGCAGAGTTGCTGCAGCCCTCTGAGCATCTTCGTGGCCCTGCTCTGGACTGGCCTCAACAGTTCCATGTCCTGCTTGTGCTGAGGACTCCAGACCTGCACACAGGACTCCAGGTACTATCTCTTTTAAAGATTCTCAGTATTTTTGAGGAAAGAATGATGAGTTCCTGTCTCTAATCAAATAAACTACACCTCTGAAATAAAGACATAGGTATAGCATTATGAAGCCACCTGTTGTTGTGGCCTTTACGTCCTACACAAGGGCTGCCCCATAGCATTATGAAGTACAGCCATAGGCAGAGTCAGACATCATCACCCGTTGTGATGGCTCTCAAAGCAGACACAAATGACTGATCAGAGAAGACTTGCAGGTAGCAGGGTGCTAACCTGTAGTCCTCTGAAAGTTAGGAGGACTTCAGAGTCTGTGAAATAAGATCAGAAACCTCAAAGAAGCCATCCCTGGAAGTGTTGAAGAACAGAGTGGATGAGGCACTTAGTGCCATGGTCTAATTGACTGGATAGGGCTGGGTGTTAGGTTGGACTGGATGATCTTGGAGGTCCCCTGTGCCAGGGGAAATATAGGCTGGATGTTAGGAGGAAGTTGTTGGCAGAGAGAGTGGTTGGCATTGGAATGGGCTGCCCAAGGAGGTGGTGGAGTTGCTGTGCCGGGAGCTGTTGAAGCAAAGCCTGGCTGAGGCACTTAGTGCCATGGTCTGGTTGATTGGCTAGGGCTGGGTGCTAGGTTGGACTGGATGATCCTGGAGGTCTTTTCCAACCTGGTTGAATCTATGATTCTTTGGTGTTTTTTTAATCTATTTCCTCTTCCATTTGGAACCAGCATCAGCAGCCAAAGACCAAAGCTTAGAGTTTTGGGGAAATACGTTAGGGTTGGCTTTTATTATGAGTAATAATATTTACAGTACAATAAAGCCTGGAGGCCAACAAGATTGGGATCCATTGTAGTAAATTAAAACCACTTGTCTCCAAGTAATTAAATAATTAAAATTTTAAATCACTTCTTTTTTTGTTGTTGTTGTTATTGTTGGTTTAGATCTTCTTTAAAAGTCCTTATTTTTATCTGCAGATGAAACAACCAAAACTCCTCCAGTAGGCAGGGAAAGGAGGCAGCACAGTGGCTGCCCTCAGGACCTTCAACGCTGTCAGGTGGCTCCCTGGTGGTAACCTCCTCATCCTCCCTATCCCTTAGAAAAACACTTTCCTGGCCAAGCCAACCTTACTGATACAAAAACGGGGTGTAGACCAGAGCAGAGATAGGGAAACTTCACTAAGCAGGTGTGGCTCTTTATTAGACACTTCGTGCTTTCTATTTTTACCTTAATCTCTTTTCTCTTCCCTCAGGGCTTGTGTAGTCTAGAAAAGATTTATTTTAAAACTTATTAGCTCAAGCATTCGAGCTAATATGTTTTAAATCTCTGCTTTCTGATCCTCCTGCAAATCATGGCTACCTTAATCACCCCAGGCAGAGGGCAGGAGTCTGGTTTTTTACCATGAGATCCTTATAGAGGACCAGGACAGCTGAATGTTTCCCTTGATTCCTTCACCTAGTCAAACCACTTTTCCATCAGTTGATAGAAGAGAAAATACATTGTGCTGTTTCTTCCAGGGCTTTAGCAGGTGTTAATTAAAATGTTTCAGGTAGCACAATTCAAAATACACCTTTTATCCTAGGGCTCAGATATGGGAGCAAGTTCCTGCAAGGCAGCTGAGCCCCTGTAGCTGTGCGGGTGCTGTCAGCCTGCTGCCTCAAACCTTTCCTTGCCTCTCACCCTACCCTCAGCAAGCTCTACATACATGTAATCTGCAAACCAAAAGCCAGGCTATGCTTTTTAAGGAAAGCAATTATTCATAGAGTAATAGAATCAACCAGCTTGGAGGAGACTTCCAAGCTCATCCAGCCCAATCTAGCACCCAGCCCTGTCCGATCAACCAGACCATGGTACTAAGTGGCCCAGCCAGGCTTGGCTTCAACACCTCCAGGGATGGCAACTCCACCACCTCCCTGGGCAGCCCATTCCAATGGCAAAATTTAAATCTTCCCCACTAAATTCTCAATCCTATTTTAATTAACGTACCTAAATCTGGCTCTAATGCTACCTGCTTAGCCCCTGCATTGCTGTAAGGCTGTGTAGCCACAGTTTGAAGAATTTGATCATGGACTCATAGAATCAAGCAGGTTGGAAGAGACCTCCAAGCTCATCCAGGGCAACCTAGCACCCAGCCCTAGGCAATCAACCAGACCATGGCACTAAGTGCCTCAGCCAGGCTTGGCTTCAACACCTCCAGGGACAGTGACTCCACCACCTCCCTGGGCAGCCCATTCCAATGCCAATCACTCTCTCTGCCAACAACTTCCTCCTGACATCCAGCCTAGACCTGCCCTGGCACAACTTGAGACTGTGTCCCCTTGTTCTGGGGAAACACAGACTTGTCTTGGATAAAGAAAGTATTTAACACTTGAAGAAAGGAGAGGGAAAGGAAAGCAAGCAAGCAAGGGGAGGGAGTGTTAAAACCTGTGAAGCCTTTCCTTGTCTTTTATAATGTCAGGAAGATCACTGCATCTGTTTTTCTCTCTCAAATTGTTTATACTATTGATGGAGGAAGAGAAGGCATAAGTCATATTTACTGACTGCCTGGAAAAATGTTCAGTCAATGTAAATTCTTTGCATGTGAGTGCATGTCCATGTGCTGTGCTGTTTGCAAAGGGTGCAGTCCCTCATCCTTGGCCCTTTTGTTGAGCAAATGCTTAGTTGCCAAGCCAGAGACATCTGGAAACTGCTGCCTATCTCCTTGCAGCACACACTTCTGTACCTGGAGTCAGTCATCTTTCTCTTACACTTTCAGTGAGCAAGCATGGCTTGTGGCTTCTTCTTTTGCCTCTTAGGTATTCTTAGGGAGGGGATTCTGCCCCCTTGCTCTGCTCTCCTCAGACCCCCACCTAGAGTACTGTGTGCAGTTCTGGAGCCCCACAATAAAAGAAGGACATGGAAGTGCTGGAGCCAGTCCAGAGGAGGACCATGATGATGCTCAGAGAGCTGCAGCAACTCTGCTATGAGGACAGGCTACAGGAGCTGGGCTCTTCATCCTAGAGAAGAGAATGCTTCAAAGAGACCTTGGAGTGGCCTTCCAGTATCTGAAGGGGACCTACAGGAAGGCTGGGGAGGGACTATTGACAAGGTCTTGTAATGACAGGAGGAGAAGGAATGGGTTTAAGCTGTCAGAGAGGAAATTGAAAGTAGCTGTTAGGAAAGGGTTGTTTGCAGTGAGGGTGGTGAGACACTGGCACAGGTTGCCCAGGGAGGTTGTGGAGCACAGAAGCACCCAGTGTGATCACATTGTGTGAATCATTGATCACATTGGGTGCTTCTGTGCTCCACAACCTCCTGGGAGATGTTCAAGGCCAGGCTGGACGAGATCTTGAGTGCCCTGTTCTAGTGGGAGGTGTCCCTGCCTATGGTAGGGAGTTGGAACTGGCTGAGCTTTGAGGTCCCTTCCAACCTCAACCATTCTCTGATTCTCTGTTTCTGCAATTCTACTTTGCCAGACAGAGAACACTAAGCTTGAACTCCTGGCAAATACCAGTCCAAGTTACAGGTCTGTGCGAGCAGAGGGTGACAATACCTTGCTAACAGTGGAGAGAGTACAACAAAGGGGAGTCACTAAGCCATAAACATCCAGGTTAGAATTTGTTCAGGGAAGAGTTTCTTCTGGAAAAGAATGGAACCACCAATAACTCTGAACAACTGTTTTATTTAGGAGGAAGTTGTTGGCAGAGAGAGTGATTGGCATTGGAATGGGCTGCCCAGGGAGGTGGTGGAGGCACCATCCCTGGAGGTGTTGAAACAAAGCCTGGCTGAGGCACTTAGTGCCATGGTCTGGTTGACTGGTTAGGGCTGGGTGCTAGGTTGGGCTGGATGAGCTTGGAGGTCTCTTCCAACCTGGTTGCTTCTATGATTCTATAACTCTGTACAACTGATCTATTTAGGTAATGACTGCAAAAAGCTATCTGTCTTTGTGGGCTTGTATTGCTCCCCTGAGCAAGTGAGCTGGCTGCAATCAACCTTTGTATCCCTATTTTCTCCCCCTGCTCCTTTGATGGGGTGGGTTATTAGGGTGGCATATGCTTTAGGGAGGCAAGAAAACCCAATCCCAATGGGAAAACACTTTCAGATGATCCTAAGAGAGCAAGATGAAGGTTAGAGTTTATATGACTGTTTACAAGAATGTTGTTATTACTCTGCTATAAACCAGAAAGGAATGTGACCAGACCAGTAGAGAACATCAAAAGAATTGTAGAGTCATTTTAATGAGTTACTAGAAACTATCTCAGGTTCTGCTCTTTTGAGCCTATGTGGTTCTATTCTGTGCAACGGATTTAAGTCACTTAGCAACCTCTGTACAAGTTGCAGCACGTTGGGACATGCTCCCAGCTGCTGTTCAGAGCTTCCAGCTGCTGTTCAGTGCTCCCAGCTGCTGTTCAGTGCTCCCAGCATCCCCAGGAGCATGGCCTGGCTTTATTTTACAATGGAGGGAAAGACAATTAGAGCCAAAGGGTTTTCTTAGGGTGACAAAGCTGGTGAGGGGTCTGGAGCACAGCCCTGTGAGGAGAGGCTGAGGGAGCTGGGGGTGTGCAGCCTGCAGAAGAGGAGGCTCAGGGCAGACCTCATTGCTGCCTGCAGCTGCCTGCAGGGAGGCTGTAGCCAGGTGGGGTTGGGCTCTTCTCCCAAGCAACCAGGGACAGAAGAAGGGGACACAGCCTCAATTTGTTCTGGGGGAGGTCTAGGCTGGATGTTAGGAGGAAGTTGTTGGCAGAGAGGGTGATTGGCATTGGAATGGGCTGCCCAGGGAGGTGGTGGAGTCCAAAGCCTGGCTGAGGCACTTAGTGCCATGGTCTGGTTGCTTGGCTAGGGCTGGGTGCTAGGTTGGACTGGATGATGTTGGAGGTCTCTTCCACCCTGGTTGATTCTGATTTCCTGATGTCTCTGACCTTGTGTGGACAGTGACATCTGAGTAAGAAAAAGATGTGGGGTTTAGGGGTGTTTTTTCAGACCAACAGCTTGTCAAGCTCACCCTGGACAAGGCCAAAAATTGGCACAATCAAGCCAGGACTATCAGACCTACATGGCTTCAGCTACAAGGAACAGAAAGCTTGTGCAGGCACAATGGAAAGTTACCAAAGCACCACTGTCACTGTATAGAACCCAGCTTTGGTAAGAAACATAATGGCATTTTCAAAGTTAACAGGAGTTCTTCTAACAGACTTTTTCTTTTTTGCCTTGGAAAAATCTCTGTCCTGTTTCCAGTGTTTTCTAATTGGTTTTTTGCCTAGGAATAACTTGGTTTTATGAGTTGGTCACAAAGTTACCTACACACTCGTGGTCCTTTCCAACCCTGACTGATTCTATGATTCTCTACCAAGCAGAAGCTCCAGTCTGTTCTTCAGCACTTAAGTTTTGACCTCCAGGCAACACTCAGATCTGTGTCAATCACATGCTGTTAAATTATCAGGAGAGGATTTAAGACCTGTTGTAGTCTATTTGCTTCAGAAGATTACCATCCTCCCTGGGATGCAGACCTGTTCTAGTGAGAGGTGTCCCTGCCTATGGCAGGGGGTTCAAAGTGGATGATCCTTGAGGTTCCTTCCAACCTAAACCATTTTATGACTCTATAGAGGAGACCTACTGGTACTGAAGCATCTTCCTACAGCTTTTGTACATAACTCTACTGGGTCTCTTTTGAGATTTCAAGGTAGCACTCATGCTTGGTGGAGGTGATAACTATTTGTTTTATTAAAAAGCCCTTGAAACAAGTCACAAGTCTCCAGTCAAGTATCTGGGATAGACTGTCCATGAACATATCAAAGGTAGAGGGTAAATAGGTTGTATCAGCAGCTCATCAGGTAGACACAAGCTGGTTTGTGGTGTGCTGTAGAACATATGTGCCACATTATTATGTACCTGAGTTGTATGCTTTACAGCAACTTAAAGGTAATAGTGACACAGACAAATGTCTGTGTTATGTGTAGCCATGTTTAGGACCATGGCATTATAGAAACAACCAGGTTGGAAGAGACCTCCAGGATCATCCAGGCCAACCTAGCACCCAGCCCTAGACAATCAACCAGACCATGGCACTAAGTGCCTCAGCCAGGCTTGGCTTCAACACCTCCAGGGATGGCAACTCCACCACCTCCCTGGGCAGCCCATTCCAATGCCAATCACTCTCTCTGACAACAACTTCCTCCTAACATCCAGCCTAGACCTGCCCCAGAAAAAATTGAGACTGTGGTGTCTCCCTGTTCTGTCCCTGGCAGCAGAGCCCAATCCCACCTGGCTACAGCCTCCCTTCAGGTAGTTGTAGACAGCAATGAGCTCTGCCCTGAGCCTTCTCTTCTTCAGTCTGCACACCCCCAGCTCCTTCAGCCTCTCCTCTCAGGGCTGTGCTTTCACCAGCTTTGTTGCCCCTTTTCTTGCCATTTTCCAGCACCTCAACATCTCTCTTGGCTTGAGGGGCCCAGAACTGGACACAGCCACTCAGTCCCCAGCCTGTAGTGCTGCTTGGGGTTGTTGTGGCCGAAGTGTAGAACCCTGCACTTGGCCTTGTTCAGTCTCATCCCACTGGCCTCTGCCCACCCACCCATCCATTCCAGGGCCCTCCTACCCTCCAACAGGTCAACATTATCACAGATGCCACACAGACATTTCAAATTTCCAGGTTTTATTATATATTTCCAACAGTACAGAAGAAATTAATGGTTCTGACTGAAAATTTGTCCTGGGCAGCTGCTGGAAATGCAATTCTGCCTGACATTTGCAGCTCTCACCACTGGGAAAAGTTCCTACAATGATTTTGACCTTCTAAACTCCAGCAGCAAAAAGCTCACCTCTGTCAATTCAATCTCGCACCACCCAAGTCTAACAGTGCAGTTGAATGCTGCACAGTCCTCCCCCTGCCTTGTTGTAGGAGAAATCTCATACAAACATCAGGATTTTCATACACAAATTCTGTACACATCAAGTATAATTGGAAAAAAAAATTAGATTGTTCCAAATGTAGGGAGAGAAAGCAGAGATTGGAGTCATTTTTCTGACTGTTGCATGACTTGCTACATGTAGGAGTCTATACAGGAGAGTCTGGATAAGAATTGTCACCTTATTCCAGATCCAAGGCCCAGTTTCAGCCAAGTGCTCTCAGACTTGTCAAATGCCAGCCACTGAGCATCCATATCAGGTGGGTTCTTGCCTTGCCCTCTGCCCCAGTCAGGCTTGGATTTCATAGTGCCCTGTGCATGCTACATATCCTGGTTTGTGAGCCAGTACTTAAAGGTATGGGGAGAAAAATGGTAGCAGTGTCCTGTTCCCATCAGAAGTAGGGCTGTGGTGGCTGGAGTGCTCCATGCTATGATGCCTGGTGGATCTGCTGTGCCATCACACAGCCGGACATGAGTCTCCTCATATGACTTGAAAAAAGCATCCAAGTCCTATATACAGGACCAGGAGTATGTCCAGTCCTATATAAACCACCTATAGTCCTATCCCATAGAATCAGCCAGGTTGGAAGAGACCTCCAAGATCACCCACTCCAACCTATCCCCCAGCCCTAGCCAATCAACCAGACCATGGCACTAAGTGCCCCAGCCAGGCTTGGCTTCAACACCTCCAGGCACAGCAACTCCACCACCTCCCAGGGCAGCCCATTCCAATGCCAATCACTCTCTCTGTATACAGGAGTAGGAGTGTCTATTAGGTCATGAAGACTTAAGTTCATATTTCATTTGAACACTAGTCCTGAGGAACTAGCCTTGACCTGTCCCATGCATGTCATGGGAGTGGTGGAAGAAAATGATGCCTAGAGCCCAAAAGAGAGCAGGAGTGGGACCTCCAGGCAGTGCAGGAGGCAGCTGGAATTCCAAGCCATGCTGGCCTGCCATGCACAACAAATGCCAAACCACCTCCAGGTCACTGGAAACTGCAAAGTCTGGCAAAAGACTTCTCCATCCCTGAAACTAACTCTTCTGCTGTGTCCTTGGGGTTTGCAGCAGAGGTTTCAGGTATCTAAAGCAAACTCAGGGCAAGAGGCTTCCCCTCTTTTTCCCTTCACTGCAGACACTTCTCACAGCTCTGTGTGAAGCCTCCAGCCCCACACAACCACAAATATCAGCAGTGGAGCAATTTTTCTACCACCCACATAAGATAAGGAGGCAGGAGACACAAAGCCTCATTATAGCCAAACCAAAAACACACACCCAAACCACTAAACTTACAGGCAAAAACAGAAGTGCTAAGAGGAAGCTGAAAAGGTAGCTGAAGAAATTAGCTATTGTGCAATCCAAGACAAATTGAATTCCAGGGTGTTATTTGTCACACCTAAGTAAAATCTATGTCCAGGTCACCTTTTGGAGTTCAGGAAATTGTCATCACCATCATAACCATCAGCTCAGCTAAATTCTACCATAGTTACTTTAGAACAGCTTCTCAGCCTGTGCTAGTCTGAAGCTAGCTGGAATATTTTGGTGAGAAGAGTTAGATGCTAGGCTGTGAAAAGGAAATATTGGTGATGTCTGCTGCACTCATAGGCTTGCTGAGATGGGTAAAAACAAGAACATAAATACAGATAACAGAGCTGCCCTCTGCCTCTGGCTGCATTCACTTCTCTCCCTAACTTGCTGTCTCTGTAACTAATCCTTCCATCTTCCTAACTCCCCCAGCCAATCCTCCAAACTCACTTTGAACACAAGGCAAGCTCTGGGATAAGGTAGAGGGGTGGAAAGAAGGTGGAAGGGTGGTTGGGAGCCCCTCCTGGGGACTCATTTCTGGGAGGGCTGCTGTGTTTTTGTATGACCTTGTTAACTTGTGTATTTCTATATGTGTATTGTAATTCTCTGCTTGTCTATTGTGCCAAGCTGTGAATAGAAAGCTTCATTCCTTAACTTCCAGCTGGCTGAGTCGAGTCTGGGTGATTCCATAAGAGCAGGGAGGTGAGTAACACCCAAGACATCACACAGGCCCTGGTGTGTGAGCCAGCATAATGAGCAGAACTGATCCTTCTTTTAACCTCCTGCATACCAACAGATGCAAGTAAAGTCTGGACCTGAGCCTGATGACAACTTCATTTAAACAACTAGGCAAGTACCTCATCTCAAGAGCAAGTCTGGAGCCACATCAGATTCACCACACCAACAGCTTTCCCATCAGGGTCTTCCTCCTTGCCCAGAGAGAAGAGATAAGAGGTTGAGGGCACAAGGCTCTGCCAGTCTGCTTTGAAAGCAGGTCTCCAGGATGGATGTCTCAGCGTGACAGTGGACATCAGAGCAATCTGCTGCTTGGTGGATGACCGAGAGCTTCAGCATCAACGTCGGATGCTACAGGATCACTCCTCCTTGGCCCAGGGAAGCAGGCTTCTGCAAAAGGAAGGTTTGACACCAGGAAGATGTTGAGTGTCAGAGTCTTTTGTCAGGTCAGACTTTTGCTGTACTTGACCTATAACCATCAAAATCTCTGCATCCTGGAATACTTTGACTTGGGGCAGTCAGAAGGTCAGACAACTCTCTCTCTGGTTGCCAAACTTACCCAAGATCCTGGAGCCCAGGCCCTCTTCTCTTGTGGAGAATAGACATGTATCTGGATGCCTATTCATTGCTTAGACCCTAGTGTCATAGCCTAAACATGTTGACAATCTAGTGTCTTGTTCATCCAGAATGAAACTTGATCCATCCTTCAAATCCATCTCTTTTCTTCTCAAATCAGCAAAGCCACTTCTCTTTTTCAATTACTTTCATGTGAAACCATAGAAGGAGCAAGCCTAGCCATGACTTCTGGAACCATCTAATGCACACAGCTTACCTTCTTTCCCAGGCAAGGCTGGAAACAAATATGCTTAACAGCAGCAGCACCTGGTAAAGCCAGCAGCTTGCTCTGAAAATCATGCCCCAGAGAAAGACAAAATCTTCCTCTTGCCCTTTCTAATTTGTAGTTCACTCCCCTTTTGTTGCAAAGGATGACCTTAAAGCAGTGAATCATGCAAACTGTCCTCTGAAGGCACCATTTATTTTGAGCATGATCTCTGTAAGGGTTTGACAGGTAAGCACCACAGCACCGTTCCCAGCACTAATAACGCGAGATGCTGAAATACAGAAGGTGTCAGAAGGGGACTTGACCTCAACAACTCTGCCTCCAAAAAATCCTCCCCAGAGACTCTTGAAAGTCAACAAAGATCTGCATCACACTGGGAGCTTGGGCCCACGATGAAAGGTGCTCTGAAAGAGTCAACTGTGAGGTCAATGTGCATCACACCCACACGTTAAAAAATAAGTAAGCATCAGTGTCCAATTTAGTTGTCATCGCAGAGTGGGACTCCAAGCCAAAGGAATGCTATAAGCACCACACTTCTCTCCTTCCCTTTGATGTGAGCCAAGGTAATGGAGATTCTGCCAAGGTGTGACTAATTCCTCGTTACTATATTGCTTAATTTTCATATACTCTTGAAAAAGGCCTTTAAGATTTGGAGGGAAAGAGAAACTCACCCCTGACACATTCCACAGAACACAACCTACAGTACAAAGCAGGTTTTATGAACAGATGGTGAAAGCTCAATTTAAGAAGTAGTGTGGGCATTAAAAGAGATTGTTTTATGTCTTTGACATGACTACTCAGGCTAGATGAACTATCAGGAGTTTGGTTTAAGTGAGATTAATGCTTAGTCCTTGGCATCTACCCAAAGTGATTAAATCTGATTGAGTAAGATAGCACAACTTTCTATATCACTTTCAAAGTGATATGATTAGGCTGTATCTGTGCTATCTGAAAGTGTAAATATAAACAGAAAGGAATGGGGAAAATACCCTTCCCAAGTTTTACATGCAAAAGAACAGAAGAGAACCAACTGCACAAACCAGTTCAAGTTTAGTTGACTGTCAGAAGAGTTAGATAAGAAAAGGGGGTATTAATGACATAGAAAATGTACTATAGGAATAACAAGCCTGCATTCTGCTCTGCTGAGGGACTCCTTCATCTGCTTTGAAGCTAGTTGAAGGGTATGAGTTTGGGTGAGGAGAGCTTGTCTCCAGATAATTTCATTAAGGAAGGTCAGGGACAAGGAGGAAGGAATTTACCAGATTGTTTGCAGGCAATAGTCTTAATTAGCAACAGATTGCAATTGTTTAAAAGTATACTTTTTATGTCATAAAGAGTTATATGTTTCATAGAATCAACCAGGTTGGAAGAGACCTCCAACACCACCCAGTCCAACCTAGCACCCAGCCCTAGCCAAGCAACCAGACCATGGCACTAAGTGCCTCAACCAGGCTTTGCTTCAACACCTCCAGGCCAATCAACTAGACCATGGCTGCTCTCCCTCAGCTTTCTTCCCCTTAGATCTTCACTGATTGCCATTTTATTCCCTGCTGGAAAAAGAGTTTTCCCCTTTTAGTGTATACATGAACATCACTTTCAGTCCTGCCCTTACTGACATATCCAGTTGATAGGTTGGGCTGGATGAGCTCAGAGGTCTCTTCCAACCTGGTTGATTCTATGACCCTTTAGGATTTCCAGCAGTAACAAGCAATTCTTACCTAAATAATTGTTCTCTTTCTCCTCATTCCTAACTATATAAGAATTGCCATGGAGGGAAAAACATGAAGGTAAATCTGCATTTGTCAGCCCCTCTGTGGTAAAGGAACTCCCAGAAGGTAGCTCAATGCAGTACAAAATCAGCTACAAGAAGCAAGTCAGGACAAGAGCAATGCCATAGAATGGCTTAGGCTAGAAGGGATCTTCAACATCATCTAAAGAGGTATTTTTAAAGAGAAAGGCTGGCTGGGGATGGGATCAGGAAAAGAAGAGCACTAAGTTCAACAGAAGCCAGGGCATGTGGAGAGAACTGAGAAGAGCTCCAAAGTCTTGCTGCACTCCACACTTCCAGTCCTGCTGGTAGCTCTCCACGGATCGTCCTGGGCTGGGCTCTGAGATGCTAGGTTCAGCCAGCAGAAGCTTCAACTTCAGCAGTTATTTGACAAGCTAAAAGTGCCCAAAAAAATGCCATTGTTCAGATCAAGCATCTAACCCTAACTAGCCGGGGGGCCAAGCAGGCCCCCCGGCCTTTAGATCACCTCCACCATGCACCCAGTGCGCGCCACGGGGGACTCACCAGCGGTGATGGGAGGAGGATCCCTCTGCCCAAACGGGCAAGCTTAGGGCTTGCCTGTCCTGGGCCTCATTATAAAGGGGAGTGGGCAGGGAGGGCAAAGTGGTCACACCTGGGGTGGGAGGAGACTCCAATAGAACCCAGGTGCTCTGAGTTTGGGAGATTAAAGGAGAAAATGCAATGTGGGGTGGGAAAGGGACAGGGGTGGTGGTGCTGAAAGGAGGGAGATGGGGAAGAAAAGGAGGAAGATGGGATGAAACAGGAGATGGAGAAGGAAAGGAGGGAGATAGAGAGGAAAGGGGGGAGATGGAGAGGGAAAGAGGGAGATGGAGAGGAAAGGAGGGAGATAGAGAGGAAAAGAAGGAGATGGAGAGGGAAAGAGGAAAACGGAGTGAAACAGGACAAGGAGAGGAAAGGAGGAAGATGGGGGAGAAGAGAGATAAAAGAACCCTAAAAAAGCTGGACTGCAATGTTTGCATTGAAGCAGCCTCTCTGTGGCCAATGCTGTGTCATTTCTGCTCGGAGTAGCAACCAGTCCTCTTCACTGGCTTGCTATGTTTGCTGAAGAGCAAATCACACCTAAGAGGAAGAAATGAGGAGATAAAGAGGAACACTAAGAAATAAAAAAGAAAACCAAATACAAATTACAAACATAAATATGCACACAGCATGAGGTCTTTCAGCAAGTTCTCCATGGGATGCACTCCTGTGTGACCTGAGCTAGATTTTATGGTCTTGCTCTGGCAGGGAAAGAGTTCTTTACAGTGAGGGTGGTGAGACACTGGCACAGGTTGCCCAGGGAGGTTGTGGCTGCTTCCTCCCTGGAGGTGTTCAAGACCAGGTTGGATGAGGCCTTGAGCAATCTGTTCTAGTGGGAGGTGTCCCTGCCTATGGCAGGGAGTTGGAACTGGCTGAGCTTTGAGGTCCCTTCCAACTTAAACCATTCTATGCTCTATGGAGGTCCCTTCCAACCCCCAACATCCTGTGATCCTGTGAGGTTTTGCAAGTCACTACCAATCAGCCAAGACATAAAATCATAGAATCAATCAGATTGGAAAAGACCTCTTGAGACTGTGTCCCTTTGTTCTGTTGCCTTCCACTGCACTTTCATTTAGTTTATTCCTTGCTTTAGGAGGAAAAGCTAAAAACAAATGGGGAAAAAATGAAGAAACTAAAAAAAAACTACTTGGGGGCTGTTTGGATTCTGAGATGGATTTCTGTGCTAGTTTGAGGCAAATTGGAATAATTTAATGAGAGAAATTAGATTATAGGCTGTGACAAGGAAACAATGGTGAAAAGGAAACAATGAGTGAAGCCTGCTGCACTCATAGGCTTGCTGAGGTGTATAAAAACAAGGACACAAACATAGATAAGACAGAGTCTGTTGGAGTTGATGTCTGCTTTTCTCCCTGGGCTACTTCTGTGTAACTAATCCTTCTGCTTCTACCCCACCTTGCTGATCCTCCAAACTCACCTTTTACATAAGGCAGACTCTGGGATAAGATAAAGCAGTGGAAAGAAGGTGGAAGGGTGGTTGGGAGGCCCTCCTGGGGACTCATTTCTGGAAGGGCTGCTGTGTTTTTGTATTACCTTTAACTTGTCTATTTCTGTCTATAGCTGTAGATGTTTGTAATAGATTGTAACCATCTGCTTGTATATTGTGCTAAGCTGTGAATAGAAAGCTTCATTCCTTAACTTCCAGCTGCTGATTCTAGTCTGGGTGATTTCATAAGAGTGGGGGGATGTGTGACTCCCAGACCATCACAATTTCTCATGGAATAGCTCTGAATTTCTAAATGGTGGTAGCCATAACTGAGAAGACAGATTAGGAGTCAAAGTGTAGGCTCTGTGGTCAAAAGCTAATGCATCTCCCAGATGCTTATGTATCAAATGGTCATTACCCAGTAGGCATAGCACAAAGGAAATTGATAGGGAAAGGGATATCCTGATCTGGCAGAGAGTCATACCTGGACATCTCTTTGGGTCCCTTCCAACCCCTAACATCCTATGATCCTGTGATCTTAGCTCAGTTAGTTTACTGCTAAGGATAAAAGGTAATACAGCAAATCACAAGTCTTGTGCAAGCCCAAATTGACAGAGAAATGGATATCCTGAGCTGGTAGAGAGTCACACCTGGACATCTCAGCTCAGTTAACTGCCAAGGATTAAAGGTAATATAACGAATCACAAGTCTTGTGCAAGCCCAAATTGACATAGAAATGGATATCCTGAGCTGGTAGAGTCACACCTGGACATCTCAGCTCAGTTAGTTAACTGCTAAGGATTAAAGGTAATACAGCAAGTCACAAGTCTTGTGCAAGCCCAAATTGACAGAGAAATGGATATCCTGAGCTGGTAGAGAGTCACACCTGGACATCTCAGCTCAGTCAGTTAACTGCTAAGGATTAAAGGTAATATAACAAATCACAAGTCTTGTGCAAGTCGAAGAGGTTTGTGTTTGACAGTGCTGCTTAAGAGGCAAGAAGCAGTTGAGGAATGCAGTAGTGTCCCTATGGTTTCTTAACACACACAAAAAAAAAAACAGCCCAAAAAGACTAACAAATGCTAAAAAACCTCTGGCAAACAACAAAGCTTACATTTTATACACGCTCATCAATTTAACCCTAAAACCTTAAAAGCCTCAGGGTGATCCCAACGCCTTTAATACCAAAGGCCCTAACTATGCCACAGATCAAGCACCAAGCCCAAGCCTGCTTTGTCTAGAAAGATGAAAGCACACTCAAACAGGTGAAGGCTTCTTTGGAATCATCACCTGCAATTAAGCAAAGGAAAACTAAGAGGAGAAGAGGTAAGCTGAACTTGCTTTAAAAAGACACCACGGGAGCAGGTGGATGCCTGCTAAGGATAGCTGTGGTGTCTGCTGTCATTCTTTCACCAAATGATGTGCATTCATTGGGATTTCCTGCACATTAACAACAGATCACTTGGTGGGAAAGTTGGGTGGGTGCTGCAAAAGCAAAAAGAACTTTTTTTTTTCCCCCTCTTGTATATCCTTCTGGGAAGACTGTGGTTGCCAAGCCTCTGTGGACAGAAATCCCAGGGCTCTGAGTACAGCAGTGCCACAGGAGATTTCATTTTTGGATGTGGGTTATAGTTTCCCATTCATTCACTTAGCACTTTATAAACATCCAAACATTTAGTTTTAAATGAGGTCTTTCTAATACTTAATGTTTCCCTTCACAGCCCAGCTCCTATGGTCACACTATTTCAATTAATACTTTCGGAAGAGAGGAAGCTTTTAGCCATTCCTGCCAAGGAGAAACTCTTCCCAATGTAAGTGAATGTAAATTTAAACAAGACTCTCTATGGCTTTGCTACTGTAGTAGGTATATTCCAAGCCACACATGTAAGTAGAGAGCAACTTATACCATGGTCTAGGTGACTGATTAGGGCTGGGTGCTAGGTTGGACTGGATGAGCTTGGAGGTCTCTTCCAACCTGGTTGATTCTATGATTCTATGATTCTATGCTCTAATGCTCAGATCTTTGTGTTCTGCATTCAGAAAGCCCTTTACACAGTCCCTGAGGACACATAGTGGATAAGCTGATAATACAATAAATAATAGTAGTATTAATTAGGTTTATCATCCAGGATAACAATTTTGTTGGTGTACATCATTTCAAAGCTTTGTGGAATTAAAACTGTGCATGAGATGTAATTAATTCCATATCTATGCTTAGGTTCTACCTGAAATCCAAGGCAGCACTGGCTTCTTTTGCAGAAGTGCCAATCACTGCTGTTCTCCTCAACATCTTCTCACACACATACCCCCACATTGAAAGAATTAATAGGGAGGAATAGGTGAGAAAATTCTTTCAACCTAACATTGTAAAAACTTTGCTATTTGCCACCAAGAAAATCCTTCACCCACTTTGCTTCCTAATCCATGGCCAAGAGGAGGCAAGGAAAGGAGCAAATCTGAGCAGCATCCCATGAAGATCATCGAATCAGTCAGGGTTGGAAGGAACCACAAGGAGCAGCCAGTTCCAACACACCTGCCATGGCCAGGAACACCCTACCCTAGAGCAGGCTGCACACAGCCCCATCCAGCCTGGCCTTAAACACCTCCAGCCATGGGGCCTCAACCACCTCCCTGAGCAACCCAGTCCAGCCTCTCACCACTCTCATGCTCAACAACTTCCTCCTCACATCCAGCCTGAACCTACCCATCTCCAGCTTTGCTCCATTTCCCCCAGTCCTGGCACTCCTTGATATCCTAAAAATTCCCTCCCCAGCTTTTTTGTAGCCCCCTTCAGATCCTGGAAGGCCACAAGAAGGTCACCTGGGAGTCTCCTCTGCTCCAGACTGAACAGCCCCAACTCTTTCAGTCTGTCCTCACAGCAGAGCTGCTGCAGCCCTCTGAGCATCCCAGTGGCCCTTCTCTGGACACACTCCAGCATCTCCACATCCCTCTTGTAACAGGGACTCCAGAACTGGATGCAGTACTCCAGGTGGGGTCTCAGCAGAGCACAGCAGAGGGGTAGAATAACCTCCCTGGCCCTGCTGGCCACATTTCTCCTGCTGCAGCCCAGGCTCTGGTTGGCTTTCTGAGCTGCAAGTGCACACTGCTGGCTCATATTGAGCTTCTTATCCAACTGCACCCCCAAGTCCCCTCTTCTCAGGGCTGCTCTCCAGCCACTCACTGCCCAGCCTGGATTTGTGCTTGGGATTGCCTCGACCCAGCTGCAGGACCTTGCACTAGGTCTTGCTGAACCTCCTGAGGTTGGCTTGTGCCCACCTCTCCAGCCTGTCCAGGTCCCTCTGGATGGCATCCCTTCCCTCCAGCCTGTCTGCTGCACCACACAGCTTGGTTCAGCCTCTCCTCCCTTCTCAACCAGGAGAAAGAGTAGCTACAGCTAAGGTCCCCATGGTGAACCCCAGCCAACTCCCCTGGCTAAGTAACTGGGTTGCTATGATTATTCAGGCAGCCCATGATTCTTCATAGCCCAGGACCTTTGCTCCCAGCCAGGCTCCAGGAAGTGATGACCAACAGAAAAGAATGAGTCATGATATGAACTGGCCTCAAACTTTTATATGCAGCTTTTTCTTCTTCCCCCACAGGGGTTTGAGGCAGGTGGAAAGAGAGAGGAGGAAGAGATGTTTGTACATTACTGGCCATAGGGAGCAAGACTGATCTCACAGTGGCAGCACAAAACAAGCCATTTGAATAAGACTTTCAGATGGAGATGATATGAAGAGAAAGATCAATATGTTCAAAACACATAAATAGAGAATTAATGGAGAGGGCTTTTATGGAGTGCTTAGCTGCAAATAACAGAACTAGGCAAAACAGGAGAGGGCTCTATAATCTCTTTTTCTCCTTTGTATTTTTTCAGGTCACCCTGGCTTACAAAAATCAAGTTGTATTTCTTCTGCTTTGCTTCCTGTAAAATCAATAAGAGCAATCAATTAAAACTTGTTTTGTGCCAGCAGGCTATTGTTTGTGGTAATAGTGCAGGGAGCTGAAAGAAGGTTGCTTTATTTCCTTGACCTCCTCATCACTCACATAAATACTGTGTCTGTTTCATCTACAACCTGAAACAAACCTGGGCTGGTTTTTAACGTATATGAGAGAAGATTAGACATTCTCAGACGCTGCAAAACGTTTGGAGTGTCTGCTTTCAGCATCAGCAGAGCTGGCAGGGAGATAGCATCTGATTTATGCCTGATTCAGTGAAAAATTCCCAGTACCAGGTCCAGGCCAGGTTTTGTATTTTGTATTTATAACCAGATTGGAAGAGACCTCCAACATCAGCCAGTGCAACCTAGCACCCAGCCCTAGACAATCAACCAGACCATGGCACTGAGTGCCCCAGCCAGGCTTGGCTTCAACACCTTCAGGAATGGGGACTCCACCACCTCCCAGGGCAGCCCATTCCAATGCCAATCACTCTCTCTGCCAATAACTTCCTCCTAACATCCAGCCTAGACCTCCCCTGGCACAACTTGAGACTGTGTCCCCTTGTTCTGTTGCTGGTTGCCTGGAAGAAGAGTCCAACCTCACCTGTCTACAACC
Source organism: Pogoniulus pusillus (assembly GCF_015220805.1). Classification (NCBI taxonomy): domain Eukaryota; kingdom Metazoa; phylum Chordata; class Aves; order Piciformes; family Lybiidae; genus Pogoniulus; species Pogoniulus pusillus. The sequence continues at coordinate 18,787,941 of NC_087286.1, read as the reverse complement.
TCCCTTCAGGTAGTTGTAAACAGCAATGAGCTCTGCCCTGAGCCTCCTCTTCTGCAGGCTGCACACCCCCAGCTCCCTCAGCCTCTTTATCCTCTGTGATCCACTGACCTGGGCCAGCTTTCCTTGTGTGTGAAGCATCAAGTAAAAGAACTGGCAATGAGAAATGTTTCCCCATTCATATTAATAGCAATCTGTGTTCATCTCACAGTGTCCAAGATCTTTGCTATGTCCTTCTGGTACCATATACTCAGGCATATAAATGCACAAACAGGTGTCTATAGGCCTGCATAGATGTAGATGCACACATATGTAGTTGTTTGGAGGGAGATGTAGAGGCAAAGGCAGAGACCTCACAGTGAAGTTGTTTTGCATCTCAAGTTGGTACAAAACTTAGTGCTGCTTTTCTAGTCTCAAAAGCCCTGAACACACTGAACTAATGCTGGAGGAGACTTTTCCTCAACAGCTGGTCTTTTAAACCTATATGTTAGGAAAAAAAAAAAAACCCAAACCTAAAAGCAGACAACAAACTTAGGAAAAGCAGAGCAAAGGGTATGAGGTTAACAGAAGATCAACTACAGCCCAGCTATGCACGCAGCTTGTCCGGGGGTGGGTGGGGTTGCATTAGATCTGAAAACAAAGTTAGAAGGGTTTGTCAACTGGAGATGGGCAAGTTATGCAACTATGTGAACATGAGCATGCCTGCCTGCCTGCCTCAGAAAGGAGATTAGGGACTTGAATACACTTTTATACCTGCTAAATAATTAGTATCAAATAACCAAGTCCACGCCACACTTTTCCTCTCCAAAGCAAAACCTGAATGAATTGTTTGTTAATTTAGACACAAAGGCTGGGATGTTTAAGGAGCTCTAACAGCATCACACAAGAAGCACCCTGAGATGTGGCTTACACTGCTTTTACACACTCACTAAAGGGGCACCACAGCTCTTCTGCCCACTGCCCGACACTGGTCCTCGCAGCCCGGTGAAAAGCATCTGGCCCAGCCTTTGCCAGGCTCACAGCTCGGTGAGCTGATGGACCCTGGCCACAGGCCAGCCACTTTAATTCTATTCCTTGTATGATGCTCTGTTGATTTTCTTGTTGATGATTTTTTGGGGGGAGGGGAGTGGTTTGTTTGTTTGTTTGTTCCCCAAATAAATCCATCTCATACCTTATCTGAGGTTCTTAGGGTAAAAAACAACCCCTGTCTTCTACCCAGGTCTGATGTCCAAAGGGTTAAACCTAGGGCTAGAAAACTGAAAGCAGAGCTGAAGAGGCACAAACCGTTACATTGCCCTGTCTGGATCCCTTATCTGAGACTCTCAGGGTAAAAAACAACCCCTGTCTTCTACCCAGGTCTTATGTCCAAAGGGTTAAACCTAGGGCTAGAAAACTGAAAGCAGAGCTGAAGAGGCACAAACCATTACATTGCCCTGTCTGGATCCCTTATCTGAGGCTCTTAGGGTAAAAAGCAACCCCTGTCTTCTACCCAGGTCTTATGTCCAAAGGGTTAAACCTAGGGCTAGAAAACTGAAAGCAGAGCTGAAGAGGCACAAACCATTACATTGCCCTGTCTGGATCCCTTATCTGAGACTCTCAGGGTAAAAAACAACCCCTGTCTTCTACCCAGGTCTGATGTCCAAAGGGTTAAACCTAGGGCTAGAAAATTGAAAGCAGAGCTGAAGAGGCACAAACCATTACACTGCCCTGTCTGGATCTTTTTGACACTTTTAGCTCTGTTAACAGCTATGATTCTAGGTTTGTCTGCTTAGCATCTCTGAGTTATTTAGTACTGGGGAACAGATCCTAACCCACATCACAACATCCAAATGCAGCCATCATCCAAAATAATCTCAGCACCCTTTATCTGCATCATTATTTCCCCCCTCTCAGCACTTAGGCAGAAATAGAACTCAACGCAAGTGAACTTCCAGGCTTTTCTTACACACCTACCAGAAAGTGTTGCATTTTTTCATCTCCTGAGCACAACAAAAACACTTCTGATCACAGATTCATTCTCTTTGCTTTCCTACTTCAGGCTGTCTTTACCAGGAAGACACCTAAAGCTGTTGCAAGGAGAAAGACAGGTTCTTGCTGGCAGCTGATCATATTTCTCTGCTTATTAATTGCATATTGCAGTATGCCTTTAGTGTAATAAACTCTGTGACTGTCACAAGGAAAGAAAATTCATAATCAACACCTCCATAACCCCACTGTATTCAGCAGGCCTCCAGCAGTGGCTGGGAACTCACCAGGATCCACAGAAGTAACAAACCACAGAGCAGAGAACTGCCTGTTTATCACCATTTCCAGACACGCTCTTAAACAGTCTGAGTTTATTATGCTTCCAGTGTTCATACAGCAAATCAAAGTGCTTTCAAAGAAACTAGAGTTACCCAATTAGCCAGAATGAGACAGCAGGGGAAAAAAAACACAGTAGATAGGAAAACAGCCTTGCTCCCCATTCCAGATGTATTTAAAAAAGCCTGGGTGAACACTTAGATTTTGCTCTGTTGCTTTTTTAACCTCCAAAGTGAGGAAATTATAGCCGCTAGATATTCTTGGAGCCAAAATGATCCTTCTTTGATAAGTCCTTGACATTGTATTCAAGCATGACCTCTGCCTCCCTGGAGAGATATTTTATCTAGCTGCTGAAACTTGGGTGACTCTCCTGTGAGCAGACTAGAGGCAGGGCTAACCTGGAAGGAAAGCAACGAAGCTCAGAATTCATAGACCTGAGCAGAAAGTGGTCACCGACTACTGCAGTGACTCCTGGATGGTGCTCCCTAGAGCTGCAATTTGTGCAAGCCTCAGAAGTGCTCAGGCCAATCTGAATCCTACCTTTAGGGAGTGCTGCTTACAAAGACAAAAAAACTATGCATTTTTTTCCAGTCTTTGCAGCTATCACAGACCTTGAAGAACTGGGGGGGGGAAAAAAGCCACAATTGCTACACTCAACATAATCATTCTTAAAATCCTCTTGACTACTTCATCTACCCTTTCTATCTCCCTAATGCCTCTTCTTCTTTCAATTTTGCTTTCAGTCTGTGAAGTTCAGAAGGAAATTCTTTCTGCATGGATGAATAACAAATATCCTCATCCCCACTTCACTCATATGTTCTCCTGGCAGAAGTCCCAGGCCTGGGAATATTAAGCCGTCAAGCAGGTAACAGCATTTGGCTTAAGACTCAGGATCCTTGCAAGAACTTGCACTGATTGGATTTGAAACATTAACAGAAAATTCAGTGGGACAAAATTTCCAGTAACTGAAATCCTCTATCACTCTTAAAGATCCATCAGGGCCAGGGACAAGGGAGTGAGATTAGATCACAAGGGATTTTTCCCCCCCTAGTGCTTGTTCTTTCTTCCTTTCCATGTCTTTTCCTGGAATATGCTAACATCTTTCTTTCTTTGCTCCCACTTAACAACCTGTTCAGTAGCCCAGGTAGTGTTTAAGCTGTGGTTGTTTGTCAGGCTCACTGTGGAGCTGTTGCCCAGGTTGTGTGTTAGGCTCACTGTGGAGCTGTTGCCCTGGTTGTGTGTCAGGCTCATTGTGGAGCTGTTGCCCTGGTTGTGTGTTAGGCTCACTGTGGAGCTGTTGCCCTGGTTGTATGTCAGACTCACTGTGGAGCTGCTGCCCTGGTTGTGTGTTAGGCTCACTGTGGAGCTGCTGCCCTGGTTGTGTGTTAGGCTCATTGTGGAGCTGCTGCCCTGGTTGTGTGTTAGGCTCACTGTGGAGCTGCTGCCCTGGTTGTGTGTTAGGCTCACTGTGGAGCTGTTGCCCTGGTTGTATGTCAGACTCACTGTGGAGCTGCTGCCCTGGTTGTGTGTTAGGCTCACTGTGGAGCTGCTGCCCTGGTTGTGTGTTAGGCTCACTGTGGAGCTGCTGCCCTGGTTGTGTGTCAGGCTCACTGTGGAGCTGCTGCCCTGGTTGTGTGTTAGGCTCACTGTGGAGCTGTTGCCCTGGTTGTGTGTCAGGCTCATTGTGGAGCTGCTGCCCTGGTTGTGTGTTAGGCTCATTGTGGAGCTGTTGCCCTGGTTGTGTGTTAGGCTCACTGTGGAGCTGTTGCCCTGGTTGTGTGTTAGGCTCACTGTGGAGCTGTTGCCCTGGCTGTGTGTTAGGCTCACTGTGGAGCTGCTGCCCTGGTTGTATGTCAGACTCACTGTGGAGCTGCTGCCCTGGTTGTGTGTTAGGCTCACTGTGGAGCTGCTGCCCTGGTTGTGTGTTAGGCTCACTGTGGAGCTGTTGCCCTGGTTGTGTGTTAGGCTCACTGTGGAGCTGTTGCCCTGGTTGTGTGTTAGGCTCACTGTGGAGCTGTTGCCCTGGTTGTGTGTTAGGCTCACTGTGGAGCTGTTGCCCTGGTTGTGTGTTAGGCTCACTGTGGAGCTGTTGCCCTGGTTGTGTGTCAGGCTCACTGTGGAGCTGCTGCCCTGGTTGTGTGTTAGGCTCACTGTGGAGCTGTTGCCCTGGTTGTGTGTCAGGCTCATTGTGGAGCTGCTGCCCTGGTTGTGTGTTAGGCTCATTGTGGAGCTGTCGCCCTGGTTGTGTGTTAGGCTCACTGTGGAGCTGTCGCCCTGGTTGTGTGTTAGGCTCACTGTGGAGCTGTTGCCCTGGTTGTGTGTTAGACTCACTGTGGAGCTGCTGCCCTGGTTGTGTGTTAGGCTCACTGTGGAGCTGCTGCCCTGGTTGTGTGTTAGGCTCATTGTGGAGCTGTTGCCCTGGTTGTGTGTTAGGCTCACTGTGGAGCTGTTGCCCTGGTTGTGTGTTAGGCTCACTGTGGAGCTGTTGCCCTGGCTGTGTGTTAGGCTCACTGTGGAGCTGCTGCCCTGAATGTTACTAATAAAGTTCATGTTTCAAAATCATCCCTAGTATATTTTTATGAGGAAAGCTCAGGTGCTTTGCCCCATATTTCTCTTACCTGCTTTTCAGTGTTTTTAAGTTAGGCTGTAAATGTTTTGAAATAGGCTTTTCATAGCTACAATTACAGTTCTTAAAACTTCAGTCTGTGTTGAGTCTGTCAATACTGGTTCCATACAAACCTGTCTCTCTCTCTTGGAGTGAAAAATACAGACCTAGCATCTCCTGTGGCTGCAGCCCTCACAGCTCACCAGTCTCTTTCACAGAATCACAGAATTAACCAGGCTGGAAGAGACCTCTAGGATCATCGAGTGCAGCCTATTACCTCTCTTTTCCCAGGCAAGCAGCAACAGAATGAGGGGACACAGTCTCAAGTTGTGCCAAGGGAGGTCTAGGCTGGATGTTAGGAGGAAGTTGTTGTCAGAGAGAGTGATTGGCATTGGAATGGGCTGCCCAGGGAGGTGGTGGAGTCCCCATCCCTGAAGGTGTTGCAGCAAAGCCTGGATGAGGCACTTACTGCCATGGTCTGGTTGTCCGGATAGGGCTGGGTGCTAGGTTGGACTGGATGATCTTGGAAGTCTCTTCCAACCTGGTCAATTCCTATGATCCTATGATTGGACAGGGCTGGTTGATAGGTTGGACTGGATATGCTTGGAGGTCTCTTTCAACCTGCTTTATTCTATGATTGGACAGGGCTGGGTGCTAGGTTGGACTGGATATGCTTAGAGGTCTCTTCCAACCTGGTTGATTCTATGATTCTATAGTGTCCTACAAAACTCATAGGACTACTACATTACACAGGTAGAGTGTCTCCAAAACCCCTGTGTTTAGGTTTTGTGAGAGGAAATGGAATCACACCTCTAAGTTTAATATTGCTTCTTTACCTATTTCCCTGTTACTAACTTTTGCATTTGGGTTATTGGGATTTCTTTTTTCTTAGGTTTTAGGTTTTTGTTAGGTTTGGATTGGTTTGTTTGGGTTTTTTTTAATTTCCATTATTTTGATTTATTATCTTTGGAATTTATTTGTTCCCATCTTAACCCTGCTTCGTAAGAAATTACATCTCACCATTTTCCTGCCTGGAAAAGCTTTGTCATTTCCAAGCAGGCACAAACACACACCGTTAGCACAGCACAAAGCCATGGGCAGACTTCTCCTTGATTACTTCCCTAAATGGTGTCAGCAAAGAAAAAGCAGATGTCGGAGGCACAGCTCTTAAAGGCAAAACAGACCAAATTAAAGGAAAATGAAAAGATGTTAGGCTAAATTCACTCACTCTTCAAACAAACTCATATTCCCTATCTAGGGCTTTGGTTAAAAATTACCATTCCTTCAACAGAAATATTCAGGAGTGTTTATGATCTGCCAGATGATTGGAGTGTAATAAATGTAATTTTGCAAGCTTGTAAAATATCTTGACATTGCCTTAAAGAAACCACAATAAACTAACTGGGGAGGGGATTGCTTTATTTCTATTTCTAGACCTTATTAAAGCAGTATGCAGAAGATGTAGCAGCAAAACAAGGCAGCTCGAGCTATTGCAACACTAGAAACAACTGAAAATAGCTTAAAAATCAATTCTGTTGTAGGCAACAGTCCATTAAACCCCAGCCTATGCCTCTTTAAGCTTTGCTACGAGCCAGATGCTTATCTCAGGCGCAGGCGGAGTGCCCATTTACTTCAATCGCAGCCGCGCACGCAGATCGTGAAGCAGAATTTGCTCTGGTGGTGTTCATTAAGGGCTTCTGAACTTAAGATGTTACTTTGACGTTCCAGAAGAGACCTGGAGCGCAGATAAGCTTCTGTTGATTCCTGGTGAAGCTATCTCTAGCGCTGCTTTGGGGCAAGTCCCAACAGCCAGCCCGCTAGTGTTCCCCTCGAGCATGACGTGCGCCTCCCGAGTAACGAAGACATTCAACTTCTTGACTGACGGAGCCTTGCAGAAAGGATGCACCCAAAAGAGCAATCGTTGCAACATCGCGGCAAACCCCATCCTGCACCGAAATTCCCTTTTCATCTGAAGGATGAGGAGCGTGCCAGGATTATAACTGATCGCTAAAAGGCTACTGCAGGTACACAAACAGGCGCAGTGTTCTAGGAAGTTAAGTGCTGCAACCTCCATCTCAAGAGCCTCACCAGCACACGCTCCTGGCAGCTTCCCAGATGCTCAGAGGCAGGGGCTGGGACTGCGGCAGCAGTTAGTTGTCTGCCTCCCTCGCCCACCTCCACCCACCCAAGGATCACAGTATCACAGTATCATCAGGGTTGGAAGAGACCTCACAGATCATCAAGTCCAACTCTTTACCACAGAGCTCAAGGCCAGACCATGGCACCAAGTGCCACGTCCAACCTTGCCTTGAACAGCTCCAGGGACGGCGACTCCACCACCTCCCCAGGCAGCCCATTCCAGTGTCCAATGACTCTCTCAGGGAAGAACTTTCTCCTCACCTCCAGCCTAAATTTCCCCTGGTGCAGCCTGAGGCTGTGTCCTCTCGTTCTGGTGCTGGCCACCTGAGAGAAGAGAGCAACCTCCTCCTGGCCACAACCACCCCTCAGGTAGTTGTAGACAGCAATAAGGTCACCCCTGAGCCTCCTCTTCTCCAGGCTAACCAATCCCAGCTCCCTCAGCCTCTCCTCGTAGGGCTGTGCTCGAGGATGGGCTCTGTCATCAAGCAGATGGCAGACCTGACAGTTAGGTCCTCTCCAGCTTTGGGCCAGCTCACAGCCTTGTTGTGGCTTATGGAATAATTTAGCCTCTCTCCTCTTCTCCTCCCTAGCTCACCTTGGATGACCCTTCTGTGATGAGAAGGGTTTAATCCCTAAGAGAGCATTTCCATAGAAACTGCAATATTGTCAAGGCTCAGGAACAAATGAAAGGGTGGAATAATTTTCCATGTTTGTCAACTTTGGCACAATTTGCACTGTTCCAATGACTGCTGCTCTTATTCTCTAAAAAGTAGTGTTGGGTTTTTTTCTAAGGTACTAAATTTGTTCTCATGCCCTAATTTATACATTGTCTTCTGGCTTTGCCTGGATTGTCACATCACTTCACTCTTCCTCCCCCCTGCTCCATCATCCTGGATAAAAGAGGTTGGGTTTTTTTGGTACTAGGGATTTCTGCTTTTTGGGGAGTTCTGAATCTCATACACTGATACCAGCACAATCTGAGTGTTCCACTGGGCTACTCTGCCATCAGCAGAATCATGGAATCAACCAGCTTGGAAGAGATCTCCAAGCTCATCCAGGCCAACCTAGCACCCAGCCCTAGACAATCAACCAGATCATGGCACTAAGTGCCCCAGCCAGGCTTTGCTTCAGCACCTCCAGGCACAGCAACTCCACCACCTCCATGGGCAGCCCATTCCAATGCCAATCACTCTCCCTGCCAACAACTTCTTCCTAACATCCAGCCTAGACCTCCCCTGGCACAACCTGGGACTGTATCCCTTCATTCTGTTGCTGGTTGCCTGGCAGAAGGGACCAACCCCACCTGGCTACAACCTCCTTTCAGGTAGCTATAGATGAGTGCCACTGTTTACACCCTGAAATCAATGCTGCACAACACTTGACCTCGTAAGAAGAAGCTACTGAGGAGCAGGTACATGGACATATTTCCCAGCCTTCATCCAAGAGAGGTGGCCTCCACCAAAGGAAAATGATGGGCAGCTGGAACTGGTGAGTTTCTGATTTTGAAACATTTCTAAGGTGTTTCTGATGTAAATCACCTGTCTTTATCAGGGAGAGCTGAAGGCCTGGGTCTTTCCTCCTGCCCCTCCACCAGTTCCTCATGCAGGAACAAAGCCAGCAGTTGGAGGCTGCTACTTCTCATTGTAGCCCAGGCCAGCAGGGAGTCACTGCTCCCATTTAACACATCGTCTCCAACGTGCACACCTAAAAAGGAGAGCAAACACAGTATTCCTAGTACTCAGAAGCAGACCAAGCAGATCATATCCCTATCCATCCTCCTCTGCTCACCATCTTTGAAGATGCTGCAACGCAAATGACCATGGTCATCCACCTTGAGAGCCCACTCCAGTCCTCTGCTGCATGGGTGAACCAGCACAGTCCTTCAGGTTGAAATAACAAACATGCACTCGAGCTATGGTGAGCCCTATCCTGGTGTGATTATCTGTCTAGGGATCTGTTTCATCCCTGTGCCAGAGATTCAACCTCTGCAGAGAGCAAGCCTGCAGTAGCAGAGTTTTTCTGATGCTAGGTGCTGAATAACACAATGAAATAAAAATTACCTCTCACTCTTCCCATAGCACCTGCTCTTTGAGGGCCAGGATTGAGAAAAAGGCACCTTATTATGCCTCTGCAGCTTGTAACCCCAGAGAGCAGACTTTACACTCCAGGGGAGAACAGCTCAAAGGATTTCCCCATGATGACAAAAACTTTATGATGGAGGCAGGAGAGAAACATTGTGTTGCAGACTCCTATTTCTTAGACCCAGTATTGCTTTCATTGTGCAGTCTTGCTCTCCATGGGTCCTGCTCTTCCTTCACTGGCAAGAGAAAATACCTACTTGCATTTTTACACCATATCCCAGGCAGAGGCACTGAAAATTCACATCATCAGACCACTGTTTTAGCTGCAGTTTGACAACAGGTTCATTAAAAGGGCCCTGAAGATCTGGATTATAAACAAAGCAATTAACAACAATCAAAATTCACAACCTATTAAAACTATTTTGGGAGCCAAACCCTCAGTGGCATCTCCGAAGGTCACCTCAGAAGGGCACAGCAGCTGCTATCAGCACAGCCCATGGTTCCTTGGCTCTGGTCAGTGTCAAATCCATTCCCCAGCACACACCCCAAAGCAGCCCTTGAGTCAATCCATGTATTTCCATCTCCCAATTAATTAATTCGGCAGCTGGCTGACACCACACCCTCCTTCCCTGGCCACACTCATTATGCTGGGCCCAGGGGAAAGGGGGGGTGCAGATGCTGCTGCTCTCTGATTTCTGGCACACGCCTGGAGTGCTGCACCAGCTGCCTGGTGTGGGGGATTGCTCCCATTTTGAGGCTGAGGCTGTTTCAATCAGCCCTGGGAAAGGTCAGAAGCAGCAGCCCTGACACATACAGACCTGGCAGTAACCTCTGTCCCAGCCTTGAAAGCCAAACTGCAAGAGAATTTGACGATTTTCCACAGTTCTGTTGGCTGCCTGCACCTTGCTCTTGGACTTTCTGGGCTGCCATGGCTCCCCACGCACCCATCAGAGAGGGGCTGGAGAGGCACCTGCCACAGGACTCAGAAAAGCTGTGTTCAGCCAGGTGCACCAGCCTGGGAAGGTTCTCTGCAGGCAGTGATAGTGATCACAGCCAAGCCTGTCGGCTTTTCCTGCAACTTGTTTGAAATTGCTTTAAACCCCAGACTTGGAAATCACAATGACTGGACTCAGGCTCCAGCCAGGCCCTTCCCATCACTTGCAGTTCTAAGAAACACCAGCTCTGTTGCTGGGGGACACAGGTGTGCTGCTTATTGTGCCTGATGTTCCTCCAGCAGCAAAGCAACTTGTATTACCTACTCTTCTTTTGTCGCTTTTCATAGAAGCATAGAGTGGGTTAAGTTGGAAGGGACCTCAAAGCTCAGCCAGTTCCAACCCCATGCCATAGGCAGGGACACCTCCCACTAAAACAGGTCACTCAAGGCCTCATCCAACTTGGCCTTGAACATCTACAAGAAGGGAGCAGCCACAACCTTTCTCTTCTTTCACCTTTCTTGTCTTTCACCTTTCTTGTCTTTCACCTTTCTCTTCTTTCCCTTTCCCTTTTCTTCCCTTCCTTTTTTCTTTTCCTTTCTTTTTTCCTTTCTTTTTTCCTTTCCTTTTTCCTTTCTCCTTTCCTCCCTTTTTCCTTTCTCCTTCCCTTTCCTTTCCTTTTTCCTTTCTCCTTCCCTTTCTCGTTTCTCCTTTCCTTTCCTTTTTCCTTTCTCCTTTCCTTTCTCGTTTCTCCTTTCCTTTCCTTTTTCCTTTCTCCTTTCCTTTCCTTTTTCCTTTCTCCTATCCTTCCTCCTTTCTCCTTTCCTTTCCTTTTTCCTTTCTCCTTTCCTTTCTCGTTTCTCCTTTCCTTTCCTTTTTCCTTTCTCCTATCCTTCCTCCTTTCTCCTTTCCTTTCCTTTTTCCTTTCTCCTATCCTTCCTCCTTTCTCCTTTCCTTTCCTTTTTCCTTTCCTTTCTCGTTTCTCCTTTCCTTTCTCGTTTCTCCTTTCCTTTCCTTTTTCCTTTCTCCTATCCTTCCTCCTTTCTCCTTTCCTTTATCCTTTCTCCTTTCCTTTCTCCTTCCTTTCCCTTTCCCTTCCTTTTCCTTTCCTTTCTATTCCCCATTTGCCAAAACCTCACTGCCCTGTAAGAGCTTTGGATACTCTGGCACAGCTCCAGCAATCTCTTCAAGTATGACCGTGCAGGCTATGGTAGATGCAAAACTCCTCTCTATACTCCTAAGTGTATATATATATATATATATATATATATATCCCAAAAGATAATTTACTCTATTAATTACCCCATCTCTAGAAACTATTAAGGCTTCTCTTGCACACTTCATCGTGTCAGTGACTTTTATTTCCACATCTTTTCTAAGGGTGCCAGTTACTCTCTGGGGCTGGAAATAATGCTGGCATGGCAGCAAGCTCCTTCCACAAGCAAGAGGCAAGCAAGTCAGCTGATAATAAACTGTGTAGTGTGATAGTTAGATAATAGAGATACTAGACTTGCAGGCTTTTGTTTTAAGAAGTGTTGAATTTCTAGGTAACTGTGTCATGCCCCAAAGTTCCTTATGTTTTAATCACCAAACAGAACACTCTTTCTATTTACCTTAATTATTCACGTTGAGGTTTTCAAGGTTCTTTGTCTTTGTGTTCCTATGCTATGAACTCATCAAGCATCAAAGTTTGGAGGGTTTGGGTTTGGTGGTTTTTCTTTCTCTTTTTCAGCTTGTGTTCTGAATAGATTCCAGTTGGCACCATACCATAAAGCACTTTGGCAGCCAAACAAATAGCTTTAGATGAAACCCAGCATAACCGTGGGTTATTGAAATGTGCTTCCTGTACACGCCTGGAATTCCCCTTATTAGCAGAGTATTTTCTAATCTGTCCAAAATGTATCAGACCAAAACCACAATGAATTTTCCCTCTTGTCCATCCAGGGTAGCCAACCATTTTGCTCCAACAGTTTTGAAGAGCCCCCTGCTAACACAAAGGGAAAGGAAACGCTCAGCATCTCTGAATGCATAATTTTTTTTGCCCTGTTGACTTCATCTAGACTCTTCCACAAGGTAACCCCAAAACAATTGCACTGGATGAAATACTACACACAGCCAGGACTGGGTTTCTACAGCTGCTTTGCCAGCCAGCACAACTCCCACCATGCCACTTGGCAGCTAACGTTAGCAGAAGCTTTTTGGGGTTCCATCTTTTGGGGTTTATCTTTTAGATTAATTGTATTTTGGGAACTTAAGTTGATACACACTTCCCATCTACTTAAAGAGATGGTGTGAGACAAGTTAGACCCTAAAATGTGGGACAGGTCACCAATGCAGCCCTCCACTGCAAAATGCATAGGAAATGCCTTTGGGGAAATCATAGAATGGTTTAGGTCTGAAGGGACCTCAGAGCTCAGTCAGTTCCAAGCCCCTGCCATAAGCAGGGACACCTCCCACTAGAACAGGTTGCTCAAGGCCTCATCAAACCTGGCCTTGAACACCTCCAGGGAGGTCATGGAGCACAGAATCACCCAATGTGATCTTTGATCCTTAATTTTCAGCCACTGAGTCTAGTCAGGGTGATTTTCTTAAAGGGGAGGGGAGGTAACACCCAAACCATCACAAGTATACTCTGGGGTAAGGTAGAGGGGTGGAAAGAAGCAGGGAAGGGTGGTTGGGAGCCCCTCCTGGGTTCTCTGATTTCTGGGAAGGGTATTGTGTTTCTGTATTACCTTTAAATTGTATATTTTTGTATATAGAATCAACCAGGCTGGAAGAGACCTCCGAGATCACCCAGTCCAATCTAGCACCCGGTCCTAAGCAGTCAACCAGACCATGGCACTAAGTGCCCCAGACAGGCTTCTCTTCAACACCTCCAGGAACAGTAACTCCACCAACTCCCTGGGCAGCCCATTCCAATGCCAATCACTCTCTCTGACAACAACTTCCTCCTAACATCCAGCCTAGACCTCCACGTGCACGACTTGAGACTGTGTCCCCTTGTTCTGTTGCTGCTTGCCTGGGAGAAGAGCCCAACCCCCACCTGGCTACAACCTCCCCTCAGGTAGTTGCAGACAGCAATAGGTTATATATACCTGTGATATATTTTACCTATCTGCTTGTCTATTGTGCTAAGCTGTGAATAGAAAGCTTCATTCCTTAACTTCCAGCCAGCTGAGTCTAGTCTGGGTGATTTCATAAGAGCAGGGGGGGCAGGTAACTCCCAAACTATCACAAGTAGCAGCTTAGGTGCAGCATAATACAGTTGATTTTAATGCTGATTTATGACCTCAATTATGGAGTTCTACATCAATCCAGGAATTAATATTTCAGTCTAAACACCCTTGCATGTTCTCCACACTATAACTTGTCACCGTTAATCTCCAGCCTAGCTGTTAAACATCTCCTTGCTATCAAACTGTGAGTCCAGCATGGACTGTATTTTCTGTGCCTCTGGGAGAAATGACTGAAGAGGGAATTGATCAAAAATCCTGATTTATCTTGTCTACCATTTTCAGCAGTGCACAGTGATTTATATACCAGAGAAAGCTCTTTGATTAGCTTGCCATAGTCTAGAAAGGCTAAACATTATGGGCATTAAAATTTCAACACAACAGGTCTCTCTGCAGCAAGCACAATAGTGACATCTTATGCCTATCAATAGGTGACTGAAGTTCTGACACTTCTCAGCAGAGATTTACCTCCAGAGCTTTGAGGTTTGAGCAATCGATAGATAACCTACTTTGATGCAATCCACACACCAAAACACATTAAAATAACATCAAGGCTTGCCTTAAGCTGCCAACAGCCAGGAAATGCAGAGGTAAAGGTAAAAGCTCTGACTTTGCCCAATCTTGGAATAATTTTGGGTTCTGAAAGTGGTCTGTGATTTTGTGCCATGGTAACCAGCTAAAGCATGATTTCAGTGCCCCACGTTTCTAGGATCTAGCTAGGATACATACCACATCCAATCGTTTTAAACCAACTTTAACAGGTTCCTTTATAATGCATAAAGGAAAGAGATCCATAATAATAGAATCATAGAATCAGCCAGCTTGGAAGAGACCTCCAACATCATCCAGTCCAACCTAGCACCCAGCCCTAGCCAGTCAACTAGACCATGGCACTAAGTGCCCCACCCAGGCTTTGCTTGAACACCTCCAGGCATGGTGACTCCACCACCTCCCTGGGCAGCCCATTCCAATGCCAATCACTCTCTCTGCCAACAACTTCCTCCTAACATCCAGCCTAGACCTTCCCCAGCACAACTTGAGACTGTGTCCCCTTCTTCTGTTGCTGCTTGCCTGGCAGAAGAGACCAACCCCACCTGGCTACAGCCTCCCTTCAGGGAGCTGCAGACAGCAATGAGCTCTGCCCTGAGCCTCCTCTTCTGCAGGCTGCACACCCCCAGCTCCCTCAGCCTCTCCTCACAGGGCTGTGCTCCAGGCCCCTCACCAGCTTCATTGCCCTTCTCTGAACACCTTCCAGCACCTCAACATCTCTCTTGCATTGAGGAACTCAGAACTGGACACAGCACTCAAGGTGTGGCCTGAGCAGTGCTGAGCACAGGGGCAGAAGAACCTCCCTTGTCCTGCTGCCCACACTGCTCCTGAGCCAGCCCAGGATGCCATTGGCTCTGCTGCCCACCTGGGCACTGCTGCCTCATCTTCAGCGACTCTCTACCAGCACCCCCAGGTCCCTTTCTGCCTGGCTGCTCTCAGCCACTCTGTCCCTAGCCTGTAGCTGCTTGGGGTTGTTGTGGCCAATGTGCAGAACCCTGCACTTGACCTTGTTCAATCTCATCCCACTGGCCTCTGCCCTCCCATCCAGTCTGGCCAGGTCCCTCTGCAGGGCTCTCCATGCACGCTCAGCTAATAAAACCTTTATAATTAAAAGCTTCCCCTCATGTTTCTACATCAAGACAGACAACTTAGAAGAAGTATAAAATCAGCATGCAACATTTCTATAAAGTGACAAAATACAAATCAAGAACCTTTATAAAGGCCACAACTTCAGATGTATTTCCTTCTTACATGTCATGGGTAATGTGCACTTTCTGCTTTCAGGCTTCACCTGCACTAACATCTGACATGCTGGAAGCTTTTGGTCCAGGATTCATTTGCTTGTGTAACTCAGACCTAATTGCATGTCTGCTCTGCAGTCCTTCAACTCTTTTGTACAGAGTATGCATAATCAGCAGACTTGGGTGATTCTGCTAATGCCACAGTTAAATGCCTTGAGCAAACACACTATTATAATTCTGTACCAATTTGAAAATATCCATTTAAATGTTAAATGAAGAGGAACTAATCAATAAAAACCATGCCTGGAGTCCCTGGGGAAGTACACTGGGAAAGACAACAATAATCTGCCATTAACATGCAAATAAAGACACAGCAGGAAACAATAAGATTATTGACTTCACTGTGATACTTTTAGGAAGAATGTTTTACCCAGATTTGGGCCAAATTGAAGTTTGACTGAAATCACCACGGGCCAGCTTGATTTGACATAGTGAGGAACAGAACAGAGCCTCCAAATGCTGGAGGTGTGCAGACAGGTTACTGATGTTGCTGATGCCAAGGCTGACTGTAGCCCCACTGCTCTGTGTAGGTGTAAGGTGCTCTACAAACAGTTTCAATTCGATGGCCTGAAGAGGTTAGTGTCTGAGACTGCACACAAAGTGAGGATGGAGAGAGAGGAAGAAGTAATATAATGCACAATCAAAGGCTTGTAGTGGCCAAGAAACATTTTTCCCCAGGTTACCTAATTATTTTTTATGCTAATGTGAAGACTGCTATGCATCTATAGCCTTCTGGTTTAGGCTTGTGAGATAGTTCCTGAGAACCAGATATTAAATAAGGGATCAAGTCAATTAGGCTCCTCAATTCAAGAGAGATGTTGAGATACAAGTCCAGAGAAGCACAATGAAGCTGGTGAGGGGCCTGGTGCACAGCCCTGTGAGGAGAGGCTGAGGGAGCTGGGGGTGTGCAGCCTGCAGCAGAGGAGGCTCAGGGCAGAGCTCATTGCTGTCTGCAGCTCCCTGAAGGGAGGCTGCAGCCAGGTGGGGTTGGTCTCTTCTGCCAGGCAACCAGCAACAGAACAAGGGGACACAGTCTCAAGTTGTGCTGGGGAAGGTCTAGGCTGGATGTTAGGAGGAAGTTGTTGGCAGAGAGAGTGATTGGCATTGGAATGGGTTGCCCAGGGAGGTGGTGGAGTCACCATCCCTGGAGGTGCTGAAGAAAAGCCTGGCTGGGGCACTCAGTGCCATGGTCTGGTCGCTTGGCTAGGGCTGAGTGCTAGGTTGGACTGGATGCTCTTGGAGGTCTCTTCCAACCTGGCTGATTCTGTGATTCTATAAGATGGGCTGAGTCTCTAAAATAGGATTTGTCCAGCACATAAATTAGGTGGCAGTTGCTAAAATACTGTGTAACTAGAGAGGGTTTGTTTAAAGGTGTGCTAAGGGAGTCTGTGCCAGCTGTTGTAAAGAAATGTGTAGACAAACACGGAGTCTTCACTCTACAACCTCAGGACATTCAACAAGGCCAAGTGTAAGGTCCTGCGTCTGGGTGGGCACTATCCCAAGCACAGCTCCAGGCTGGGTGGGGAATGGCTGAAAGCAGCCCTGAGGAAAAGGTCCTGGGGGTCTGGGGTGATGAAAAGCTCCACAGGAGCCTGCAGTGTGAGTGCAGCCCAGACACAACCCTGTGCTGGGCAGCAGCAAGAGCAGTGTGGGCAGCAGGGCAAGGGAGGGGATTCTGCCCCTTGGCTCTGCTCTCCTCACACCCCACCTGGAGACCACAGCTTGAGACTTGTTCTGTTGCTGGGTGCCTGGGACAACCCTACCTGGCTACAGCCTCCCTTCAGATAGTTGCAGGCAGCAATTTTATACCTGATCTCAGTGATACCTTTGAATTATTAAATCTAGCCAGAAGACAAAATATTGAATACTGTTCCTATTTATACACTTCTGTGGCCACACTAAGGAGAAGGAGAATTGGTCTGATGAATCAGAGCAAAGGAGCACTGGCATTGGCCCATGCTCTGAGCTCACTCGAGCCAGGCTGCTGCCTGATTAATGGGTTGTGATATCATAGTCTGTGAGCAGGCATACACAAGTGGCAAGGAAGACAGCAGCAGACAGTGTCAGGCTGGCTCTGCTTAAATCTGAGGAATTGCAAAATAAGTAAAACAAATGAAAATTAAAAAGCATTATGCTTCAAAAGCAGGAAATCCTTCCTATAGCCAGGGTGATGGATTGCAGGAGATTGGTCAGGGTTTTACTTCCCAATAGCTATATGCAAAAGTAACTCTTCCCATGAAGTGCAAGGCATTTTCATCAAAGTGCTTTAGACCATTATCAATTACTGGAAAAACAAGGGATTTTAGTTTTTTTTAACCTGAAGAAGTCATTATTGCTGCCAGCTCTGAAAATTGCTTTGCTTTTTGCTTACCAAAGTGGCAAAAGGAATATTCACTTTCTGAGAGAAAGATGCTTCTCACAGGTATGGAAAACAAAAGCTGATCTGTCAGGGGAGAAGCATATTTCAAGGTTAGAGCTGGGCAGAGAGGACTCAGATCAAGAGAGGGTCTCCTCCCCCTCTACTCTGCCCTGCTGAGACCTCATCTTGAATACTGTGTTCAGTTTTGGGCTCCCCAGTTTAAGAGGGACAGGGATCTGCTGGAGAGGGTCCAGTGGAGGGCTATGAGGATGATTAGGGGACAGGAGGGCATGGCTTATGAAGAGAGGCTGAGGGACCTGGGGCTGCTTAGTCTGGAGAAGATAAGATTTAGAGGGGATTTGATCCCTTTGTGCAGCAGGTAAGAACAATATCATCCCTACCTCAGGTTTTACCTCCCAGGATTTTCCCACAACTTAACAAAAGGCAGTCACCTAGAACCAGTTATGGACCTATGTGTATAAGGATGGATTTCTTGGACCCTTCTTGAAACCATCAGCAGGAAAAAAATTGCTTGTTAAATAATGATGAGGCACTTAGTGCCATGGTCTGGTTGATTGGACAGGGTTGGGTGCTAGGTTGGACTGGATGAGCTTGGAGGTCTCTTCCAACCTGGCTGGTTGTATGATTCTGTGATTGGACAGGGCTGGGTGCTAGGTTGGACTGGATGAGCTTGGAGGTCTCTTCTAACCTGGTTGATTCTATGATTCTAATGCTGTGAGAACATCTTGCAAGTGGTAGCCATCTTTCTATCAGTAAAGTCTTCCATGGAAGTATGTGGAAGCTACAAAAAAACATAGCATGGTTTCATGTAAGAAAAATTAGAGACTCCATGTGCAAATTAATAGACACACAATAAAGCCACCCACAAGTCTAGCAGGTAGGTAATATTTTTCCCTAAAACTAACCAGCTTCTAGGGATTGATTTTTACCATAGAGATTCCAGTTTATAGCACCATTTTTCTAAGTGATTTTCTGCACCAGAGTATAATTTAGATGATGGATCCCTCTCAATTACTGTCCATTAGAAGGCAGGAAAACATTAAGTTCCAGTGAGTATTATGAGAATTATGGGTTAACCTTTCAGTGAAGAGATTGTAAGTGAAAATTAATTCTTCACATGTTCATTCCTGATGTTGTGTAGCATAACTTGGAGGGGGAAAAGAAGCTTTGTTACAAAGACTACTTTTAAGCACAGGTATCTTTCACTAAACAAAACAACCTCACAGTGCAGCACAGAAATAACCATCTGACTGTGAAGGACCTCAAATAGCAAAACTGTAGCTTCCCTAATTGGTTTTAAAGGGACCCTGCACTGTAAGATGGAGGATGGTTGGTACATAGAATCAGAGAATCATAGAAGCAACCAGGTTGGAAGAGACCTCTAACATCATCCAGTCCAACCTAGCACCCAGCCTTAGCCAAGCAACCAGACCATGGCACTAAGTGCCCCAGCCAGGCTTGGCTTCAACACCTCCAGGGACAGCAACTCCACCACCTCCCTGGGCAGCCCATTCCAATGCCAATCACTCTCTCTGACAACAACTTCCTCTAAACATCCAGCCTAGACCTCCCCCAGAACAACCTGAGACTGTGTCCTCTTCTTCTGTTGTTGGCTGCCTGGCAGAAGAGCCCAACCCCACCTGGCTACAACCTCCCTTCAGGGAGCTGCAGACAGCAATGAGCTCTGCCCTGAGCCTCCTCTTCTGCAGGCTGCACACCCCCAGCTCCCTCAGCCTCTCCTCACAGGGCTCTGCTCCAGGCCCCTCACCAGCTTCATTGCCCTTCTCTGGACACCTTCCAGCACCTCAACATCTCTCTTGAATTGAGGAGCCCAGAACTGGTCACAGCACTCGAGGCATGGCCTGAGCAGTGCTGAGCACAGGGGCAGAAGAACCTCCCTTGTCCTGCTGCCCACACTGCTCCTGAGCCAGCCCAGGATGCCATTGGCTCTGCTGCCCACCTGGGCACACTGCTGGCTCATACTTTTTCAAATCAAAGTTCAAGCAAACTTGCAGATTCCCCCAGAATGCTGTTTTTCTAGCGAATGGCAAGGATAGCTGAAGCAAGCACCACCGTGTGTCCACACTTAGAAAACCTCTGAAACAGCTTCCCCAGTCCTACTAGAGAAGAAAATCTTTCTCCTCTGTAGAGCCCCGTGTGGAAACAAGAGAAGATGAACATTTTACATGACAGGAAGGACAATTGCTCTGCAGCTGCTGCCCTGACCCTCATGCTGCCCTAGAGTCATGACCCACTTCTTTTCCCCTATAGGGGTCTTTTGGCTAATGTATCCATTTAGTTTACAGCCCAAGTATAAATCCTATTTTATGCCAACTTGCTGAGATTTTCATGGCAGGTTGCTACCTATCTGTGCAGCCTGCACATTACCATACAATAAAATACCTCCATTTAAGCCCCTTCTGGCACTGTATGGAATTTGAGGGATTTGTCTTGTGAAATCTTTGTCCTCATGATGTGATTGATGAAACTCCTAGGGCCAGGAAGTTGCCACAGGTCCGTTCCTTCATTCACTGTATCTGGAAGGAGGGACTTGGTTAGTCCATATGTTAACTTTGCTAACATTCAGGAGTTAACATTCTTCAGCTTTCAGAACTAACACATAACACAAAATATTGCTAGGAATAGAATGCAGCCATGAAACATTCCATGCACATTCAATGCTGCCCATGATATGCATTCTCCCAGCAGCTTCCATGTGAAACCCTTTACCAGGATTAGTTAAGCTTCTCACAACACATCTATGAAGATGGCAGAGCCTTCAGCAGCTAGCACTGAATATAGAAGCACAGTAAAAGGAGAAGTCCTGATGCAGCATGAAATATTGGCCTTTTCAAGGGCAAAAGATGCTTTCATCCCAACTTAAACAGGAACAGAAATTGAACTCATTTGCTTTCTCCCTTTTTTTCCTTTAGCCTGGGAAACCAAAGGCACTTTCTACTCCTCCTCTCCTTCTGGCTCTCCTCCAGCTCCTACACATGCAACAGGGATTGATTACAGTAAAATATGCTGATATTGAAAATCTGCCCATTATTAATAAGGGAGATGACTCATTACTCCTTCAGTATGATGTTAACATCAGAATAAAGCTAGCCTTTTATTGCTAGGGAGTTTCTGTTTGTTTACTTCAGGGCTCAGTTGTTCTTGCCAATGGTTTAGAGCTGTAATAAAGCAAGATCATTACGAGGGCTGCTGTAGCAACACCAGTTTGACCCTTGTTCCTTCCAGACAGTGACAGTTTTTCCATTCTTCTGAACTAGAGCAGGGATAATCCCACTGTAAATCACTGGAAACTTCCACGTGCCCTGGTGTTGTTTCACATCATCAATGAGGACTCCTCCATAACTCTACAATTCACTATGGGTTACCCTAGGAGGAGATTCCTTTAATGTCTTTAGGCAAAAGGTAGCAAATATATAGTCCATAACACCACCACATGACAGTCTGTGCTGGGCACTGAGTGGCTGCAAAGAATCATAGAATCAACCAGGTTGGAAGAGATCTCCAAGATCATCCAGTCCAACCTAGCACCCAGACCACATCCAGCCTAGACCTCCCCTGGTACAACTTGAGACTGTGTCCCTTTCTTATGTTGCTGGTTACTTGGGAGAAGAGACCAACCCCACCTGGCTACAGCCTCCCATCAGGTAGTTGTAGACAGCAACGAGGTCACCTCTGAGCCTTCTCTTCTGCAGGCCAAACAACCCCAGTCTTTTTATCCCTGTCCCTCTTCAACTGGGGAGCCCAAAACTGAAGAGAGTACTCAAGATGAGGTTGTGGAGTCTCCTCCCCTAGAGAGACTCCAACCCCACCTGGACATTGTAATCCTGGGCAACCTTCTCTTGGTGGCCCTCATTTAATAGAGGAATTGGACTGGATGACCTCCCAAGGTTGCCTTCCAGCCCCTCCCATTCTGTGACTCATGGAGAAGAAATCATTTCCAGAGGCTACCTCCTGAATGCGAAGCCCAGGAAAAGAACCCAGCAACAGGAACAATCTCCATCACCTCAGCATGCCTTTACCCAAGCTACTTACTCAGGAGGAGGTGCATGCATGGAGGGCATGCATCTCTCTGCTCTCCCAAAGGTAAACCTGGTGAACAGGCTGCAGTCTTCCTCTTTATCACAAAGCTTTTACTGCTTCTTATAGAAAAGCTTTTTTTTAAGTTTAAACGTGAGAAGAAATTTTCTAGGCTGAATGTGAAATGAACCAGCTGACTGCCTGGCAAAGCCCATAGCTCATAAACCCTGCTTCTCAATGGATGCTCACTGCTCCTGAAGGCAAACATCTAAGAATCCCTTCCTTCCAGCAAATTGCAGGAAACACCTCGTCCCATTAATGCCACTTTCCCTTAGAGTCTTTCAATGTGTCTTTTTCATTAAAACCCTAATTCTTGACAAACCAAAAGCAAGATCTGGTGACAAAGAGGTTGTAATTAATCTGGCAAGAGCAGTCAGAGAAATCCATGTAATTGAAGGTGAATGCATGAATAAGGAGACTAATGCCACAGAACTTCCAGTCTTTTCTGTGGAATGAATCCTACAGAGACCCATAAAAGATTAATCAAGATAAGCAATCAATAACTTCTCCAGTGCTAATAAGCACTGCCATGTTCCATGATATGTTGAGCAGTTTATCATGTTTAACCATATGAAGATTTATAGAAAATCCATTGTTAAAACCAAAGGATGAGGTAATGCACCACTTAGTAAATGAAGTGCAATTAAAATTTATGCTTGATATTATGCATTCAAAAGACCTGTGAAGAAAAAAAATCATTTGGATTTCCTCTTTTTAAAGGAAAGGAATGAAGGTAGTAGTTGCACAGTTCAGTCAGCAGTGCTGGGAGAAGAGTGAAGGCAGCAATGGTATTCCTCGAGTTATTATCTGCTCTCAAGTGAAAGGTGATGAAATAACCTTAAACAAAAGGAATTGTTAAGCTCTCTTCTCACTTCGTTTTAGCACTCAAACTTTGCTTGGAAATTTTGAAAGTTAAATAGAATACCTATTAGGAGCATAAAGGTCTCTGCTATCCATCAATCTGATAGATTTGCAGGTCAGATGAGCCAATGGCTTAATGGCTAATTAATAGTCCATAAACTGCAGGTCTCGACCTTTGGGTCACTGCGACAGAACTCCTCGCTACGGCGTATTATTAATTAAAGCCATCAAGTTATGTATTTAGTAAATCAATTCTTTCACAATATTAAGATCTCTCAGATGCAGTGAGGTGATTTGTTATTTACTTTGATGCGTTTGGGCAGCAAATCTATTCCGACAGCCGTGCCACAGGCATCCTTGGTAACCTTAGCAAAGGTACAGTAACGGAATCTACGCCAATACTTTAGCTATTGTTTGTCTCCTTGTGGCTTTCTTGGAGGAAATATTCTGCCAGTCAGAGTCTCCTCCAAAGCTCAACAAAAAGGTTAGTTTAAAAATCCTTATGATCATGGAAATTTCATTTAAAAAAAGGTTTCAGATCCTGTCTGCTTCCTTGACAAATTGCTAACTCTTAAAAGGCTTGCATTGAAACCAGAAACTCTACGTACATCAGGTTGCCTTTGCAATATCCTGCACCATGTATTTAAGCATATACCCAGCTGCATGCTGGCATATATATATACCAAATCATTTATCTGCCTCTGTTCTGTTTGTTCCTAAAGCACAGGTGATTCACCTCCTTCTGTGGCAAGGCAAGATAATCAGAGAATCAACCAGCTTGGAAGAGACCTCCAAGATCATCCAGTCCAACCTAGCACCCAGCCCTGGCCAGTCAACCAGACCATAGCACTAAGTGCCTCATCCAGTCTTTCCTTGAACACCTCCAGGGACGGTGACTCCACCACCTCCCTGGGCAGCCCATTCCAATGGCAAATCACTCTTGAGCCCATCTCCTGGGCAAATGGCATTTTGACCATGGGAATAGTCCCTTCCAGTCCAATTAATGTTTATGTTTTTTGCTAGCTATGTTAGCTGTAGATATTATCCATAGAATATTTCCATAACCTTGTAAGAACCAAAATGTTATTAAAATGAGTGGTCAGGGGTGGCAGAGTTCTGAATAGCAACATTAATAAACAATATTAATTTGGAAAATATCATCTTGCATCAATTAATTTCCCCTCCCAACACACATGAAAAGACTAGAATGGGAAAGACTTTCAGCCAAGTCTCTGGCAACTCATAACAATACTCAGTGATTAGCAACCAACATGTTTCATAAGACAGCCTCTGCTGCTCACAAAGAGGAGTGGATTTAATGCGTTGTAGAATCACAGAATCAGTCAGGGTTGGAAGGGACCACAAGGATCATCCAGTTCCAACCACCCTGTGATGGGCAGGGACATTTTACCCTAGAGCAGGCTGGCCAGAGCCAGATGTCCATGCTTTGAATTTCCCTCTGGAGGTACCTGCTACTGTCCACTAGCAGGAAACTGATGTCTCTACCTTCTGCTGTCCTAGATCCCACATGAATGAGATGCCTTAAATAAACACTATGATTTACCTCCCTACATGGACCATAAATTATCTCAACAAATGCATCACTATAAATTAAATCAGTATGATAGATACATGCAATTGAGGGGTGTAGCACCTCATTAATTAAGTGGCATATTCATCTGCAATTAGTAAATAAGCTCTCAACTGTTGGCATGGATAAAGTGTTTAAGGAATAACTGAAGCATGATTCTTTTTTGAAGGAAAACATAATTCATTCTAACCTAAAACTCAAAGCTTGCTCTGAGTCACCCAAAGTAACACTTTTCCAAACAAATATACTACCCATAATGGAATGGAAGGATTATTAAGGTTATATTAGAGACAGACTTTGCTGGAACATCACTTTTATTACATTACCTAGTTGGTTTTAACCAGTTTTACTTGGGAGTGGTAAAATCATCTTGTGTCACCTGTAATTGAACATAGAAATACTTCAGGAAGAAAGTGGTCCACAAACACTCACAACTGAGGCAAGTTTGTTTGCAAAGTATTATCATCTCCTTCCCTCATGTGAGTAACAGGAGTAAAATTTTCTATAAAGCATCATTCTCCACGACCTCCCTGGAGGTGTTCAAGGCCAGGTTGGATGAGGCCTTGAGCATCCTGGTCTACTGGGAGGTGTCCCTGCCTATGGCAGGGGGTTGGAACTGGCTGATCCTTGAGGTCCCTTCCAACCTCAACCGTTCTATGACTGTATACTTTGACATCACAGCAACTCCCTATGTATAGAATGCAGAGGAGAATAGAAAGTGTGGAGTTCATGCTAGATCATTTCCTGAGCTGTGGTGGCTTAGATTAGATATAAAGTTTCTTTGAACATATTTACCACAAGCACATTCACTTTGCAACAAACTTGAACAAGAAAGCAGCCCTGCCTGCCTAGATACGACACCTCTCAAAATGAATGCTGATTCATCAAAATAGGGTTGAGGTAAAAGATGTTCTTTTTTTAAATCCTAGAGTGCTGGTGAGACCAGGATTCAAGTGGCTTCTGATCAATGGAAGAGGAGGAAATTGTTGGCAGAGAGAGTGATTGGCATTGGAATGGGCTGCCCAGGGAGGTGGTGGAATCACCATCCCTGGAGGTGTTGAAGCAAAGCCTGGATGAGGCACTTAGTGCCATGGTCTGCTTGAGTAGATAGTGCTGGGCTGCTCCACTGCTTCTCCTCCATCAGTGTCCACAACAGACCTTCAGTAACCAAAAAACACAAGTGGAGCATACAAGTGCAGTCAGTACAGACCACAGCCAAATCTGAGCTCAGTCTGTTAGTACTCAAGAAAAGCCTGGGTGAGGCACTTAGTGCCATGGTCTGCTTGATTGGCCAGGGCTGGGTGCTAGGTTGGACTGGATGAACTTAAGGTCTCTTCCAACCTGGTTGATTCTATGATTTAATAATTCCTTTCAAAGAAAATTCATACTACAGGCTGTCATTAATTTCTCTCAAGTAGTAATTTCATCTGTTCTAAACCCCAAGCTTTCACACCCTGTATCTGTAGTCCACTAGCAAGATAGCAATTGCTCAGTGCAATAAATGCCTCTTACAAATCTTTAGGAGAGATAGAAGTGATAAAAAACAGCAACATTTATCAGTTGCTTTCTGAAGTTTGTCATCTAATTTCTCTCAGATGATTTCCTCCAGGCTAATTACCTTTCTCATTCTCTTAGGTGATTTCTTCTGCCATGCTGAGGGTTTTCCTTTCCCCTCTCTGCAGATCTTGTTAAATCTAAGATGTTTATATTTTTTTTGACATCACTAACCCTCAAGATCAGTTAGTGGTGCACCTCAGCATGTAAACTTTTTGGTAAAGGCCATTTAACCAAAAGAGAACATGACTGAACATGAATGATGTCACATTTCTTATTATACTTTCCATGACACTGGCCTTTTTATTGCTGAAATCCACATCATTTTCCCTCGTGGAGCCTTCATATCCAGACCCTGAAGCTTCCCCACTTTCTGCATCTCCAGCTGTGTCCTCTACTGCCATCATCACTGCTAAGACTCATTGTCACATTTGCCACAACACATTCTCACCTTTCCAGCTCAGCCACACTTAATACTTAGCTCCCTACAGCTCTCCTCTTCCAGTGGGTCTCCTCAAATCTCCCACATCCAGGTTCCTTCTTTCTTTCAAAGCCTTCTTTCAAAGCCATGTCTCTGCTTTCATCTCCTCCTACACTCCTTAGCTCTGGCAAATCCACCTTCTTCACCACCTTTTATGTATATTCCATACTTTGTGCCACCCAATTTGTTTGGAACAAACTCAATTAGTTATCAAATTCTTTCCCTCTCCTCATTCATCTACAGACTACAAACTTCACCATTGCTAGAAATACAAGCAGCTGGGGTTGGCATGAGTGCATAAAACCTCTCATCCTACCCAGAACATACTAGGGATGGTTGGGAAAGTATCTGTGGTGGATGTGCTCTTCAGTCACACAATCCTGCTTCAAGGAATGTTGATCTTTGCAATAAAATCAAACCTAAAAAGAATCAATCTTACCTCTAATCAGATGCATGGAGTCCCTTGCAAGATTTAAAACCACATCTATTTAGCCCTCTGTGTAATCCTTTATCAGAACTGAGAGTTCTACCCCCACACATTTGTGAAAATGAACTTCTTCTTCTCTGCAGTTTCCTCCTCAGGAACCAGATAAATGCTTAAAGTCTGTCAGACTCATCAAACACATGATCCTTGCTAAGCTCCTTGAACTTTCTGCAAGCATCATGCTATGTGGTAATACCAAGAAGTTGTCCTAAGGGTTTGATACTAGTTCAAATCTCAGAGCTTTGATTGCCATCCAGACTAAAAGCATTCTGTAAACATGCCAAATTAATAAAAGTGCCTGCTTGGTACAATTCACCTGGCCTTGTATTACCTGCCTATACCCATTTACACCACAAGAACAAGGTAATTTCAGTGTTGAGATTCCAGAGAGGGTTCAAAAGACATTTCATTCCTCTTGGGAATGAAACCCCCTACATAAATCCCATGAAATTAGGTTAAGAAACAGCTCCTCTGCTGTAACCTAAGCCTGGCAATGCAGGCAAAGGTTTGTTTTATATGAAGCCTAAATGTAATCACATTGTAGATTCTGTCTGCCTGTACAATGTGGATCCAAATCAACTTTTCCATCCATTATTCTTTAACATTTCATAATCAGCCTAAACAGAACTGTGACTTCTGCTCAAGAGAATTGTTGTTTATTATTTTATTTTAATTAAGAATGTGTTAAAGAAGGTAAATACTTGTATTGTGTGATCTCTTAAGGCTTGTCCTACGAGGAGAGGCTGAGGGAGCTGGGGGTGTGCAGCCTGCAGAAGAGGAGGCTCAGGGCAGAGCTCATTGCTGTCTGCAACTACCCACAGGGAGGCTGTAGCCAGGTGGGGTTGGACTCTGCTGCCAGGCAACCAGCAACAGAACAAGGGGACACAGTCTCAAGTTGTTTTGGGGGAGTTCTAGGCTGGATGTTAAGAGGAAGTTGTTGGCAAAGAGAGTGATTGGCATTGGAATGGGCTGCCCAGGGAGGTGGTGGAGTCACCGTCCCTGGAGATGTGGAAGCCAAGCCTGGCTGGGGCACTTAGTGCCATGGTCTGGTTGCTTGGCTAGGACTGGGTGCTAGGTTGGACTGGATGATCTTGGAGGTCTTTTCCAACCTGGTTGTTTCTGTGATTCTACTGCCAGAACTGAAAGCAAATGATCTCCAAAAGTGCAAGCTCTGATACTCCAGAGTGCATCACCTCTATCTCACACACATTCTTCAACTATCGTGAGCAGACATCACCACTCCACTCAGTCAAATGCTTTCTCCTTTTTCAGGTGTAGCTTCTAACAGCTGAACTGCAGCTCTGTAATTTCCACACCAAATCTTATCTATTATCAAGCAAGTTCCCTCTCTACAGAATGATACAAATCCCCTCTAAAACAACATAGCCAAAGATAATGCTATCAACTTTGTGTGCTGCTAGTCTGGTATAAATCTTGCCCTATATAATGGGGAAACAGTAGCATGCTGTCAGGACACTGCACACTATTGTAGAGATACAAATCTACTTCAACTTCCATCTTATCCCCAGAGTTCATTAACATATGAAATTGCAAATGCTAGGTAGGTCCTTATGCATGGTCCTTATGCAGCTCTTCTAATACTCTTATTAATGTGTTGATATTAATAATATTGGCATGTGGTCAGAAACACCTGGTTGCAGAAATCACATGCTTTGGCTTCTGAAGGCAAAAGATAAAAGTCTACTTTGGAAAGGGGAGCATGACAACTTGAATGGAATGCTGGGCTGCTTTCATTCAGTGCCAAACTTCTTCAGTATCAGGTCCAGAGTTTCACTAAATATCACTCAGTCCCACTTCTAAGGACACCTCTACCTCTTCTTAGAGAGTTTTCTCCAGTTTTTTTTGCAGTCAGTAAAAATTACACACAGAATCACACAGAATTAACCAGGTTGGAAGAGACCTCTAGGATCATCCAGTTCAACCTATCACCTAACCCTTCTAATTAACTAAGCCATGGCACTGAAAGCCTCCTTTTAGACACCTCCAGGGATGGTGACTCCACCACCTCCCCAGGCAGCCCATTCCAGTGCCAATCACTCTTTCCATGAAGAATTTCTTCCTAATCATAGAATCAAGCAGGTTGGAAGAGACCTCCAAGATCATCCAGTCCAACCTAGCACCCAGCCCTGTCCAGTCAACCAGATCATAGAATTATAGAACCATGGAATCAACCAGGTTGGAAGAGACCTCCAAGATCATCCACTCCAACCTAGCACCCAGCCCTAGACAATCAACCAGACCATGGCACTAAGTGCCCCAGCCAGGCTTGGCTTCAACACCTGTTGGGATTGTTTAGCCTGGAGAAGAGGAGGCTCAAGGGTGACCTTATTGATGTCTACAACTACCTGAGGGGTGGTTGTGGCCAGGGGGAGGTTGCTCTCTTCTCTCAGGTGGCCAGCACCAGAACGAGAGGACACAGCCTCAGGCTGCACCAGGGGAAATTTAGGCTGGAGGTGAGGAGAAAGTTCTTCACTGAGAGAGTCATTGGACACTGGAATGGGCTGCCCGGGGAGGTGGTGGAGTTGCCGTCCCTGGAGCTGTTCAAGGCAGGATTGGACGTGGCACTTGGTGCCATGGTCTAGCCTTGAGCTCTGAGGTAAAGGGTTGGACTTGATGATCTATGAGGTCTCTTCCAACCTTGATGATACTGTGATACCTCCAGGGACAGCGACTCCACCACCTCCCTGGGCAGCCCATTCCAATGCCAATCACTCTCTACTAGATGCACAGTAGAAGAAAGCTGCACCAGATGCCTAGTGGAAGAAAGCTGCACCAGATACCTAGTGGAAGAAAGCTGCACTAGATCCCTATGGCTAGGCAACTGTATCCCATCTCTTGTGATCTGGGGAGTATGCTTAGCAGAAGCAAGCACTTGGGACATAGTGTGAGCTGTCATAAGCTACTGCATTATGCTCTTTCATAATCATAGAAGGGTTGCTAAACTGAAGAAGCCTCCCAATCTCCCTTCCCTCTATTACCCCTAAATAAGAATTCCAGGCAGCAAGTCAGGCAAGCTGAAGCTCATGCCATTTCCTACCCATTACCTTTGTCCATTTCTACACTGATATTATTGCACTTCCCCTTCTCCTCAGCTAAATGCAAGTCCATTTGAATTTGCTTTCCGCTGTGTCTCCTGACTTAGTAAATCAAACCCATTGTGAGGCACAAAAGCAAAGGCTTTCTTCAAACCCAAATAAATGAGGTTCAGTGTCTCAGGATTGCCTCCCAATCTGCTAGTGTATATAATGCATTTAAATGAAACGTATGCATATGAATGGTGATTGCTCCTTATTGAAACGCACAGCTCTAAGCACCCTGTAATCTTGTTCCTTACCAGTGTCTCCCAGAAATTATTCCAGCATAAAAGGCTCTCCTCTTCACCCTCGAGCCAGTTTTAAAGCCACACAACGCAGAACTGTTTCTCAAGCCTTCCCATTGTTATTGTGTTTATTTCTTCTCTTTTGCTGTAGTTTTTCCAGGTGCATAAGGGAAATTCTTGAGGCTGGAATTTGTTCACAGATCAGCAGAACAAGCAATGTGTGGAAGGCAGAAAGTCTCCTAATATCCTCATCCAAAAGAAGCAGTTAGTTAGACACCTCATCTGATGCTTATTGTCAAGAGTAGGACATTCTTGTTGCAATGATTTGCTTTCTTTGCAGCATGAATTCTTTTTCTCATCAAGCAGCCCCCCAGAACCTTCTGATCTCCTACCTGAGCAAAGTAAATGAGTTGCCCTGCCTATGTCTTATGCCTTCTGATTCTATATCCACCAGTTAAAACCCCAATTGACTCAAAGAGGCATTAAATCAAGACATATATATAAAGGCTTTCCTAGAGGATTTTGATCATAGCTAGGGATATTTTTTAGAGTCTCAATCACTACCATACCACAGTTCTTCCAATTTTCCTACTAACACTGTGACCAGGAGTAAATTTCACTGTCCTATCAAAACTACCTAAAACCCTAAACTTTATTTCCCAGTTGCCTTGAGTACTTCAGAACTCAAACCCCACTGAAAACCTCCTTCCTGCCTAAATCCTGCTTTAAAACTGTCTGTTCAGTAGCCCTTCCCAAAGAAACCTACTGCTAAGTTACAGATCTGAGTGTTTATTTCAACTATCAAGGTGAAATCCTTTTCACAACACAGATTTCATCAGCGGGGAGAGGGAGGGAAAAACCCAACATCTTCTCTAAGGATGACGTCTGAAACATGCTAGCTGCAGTATGATTCCTTGTGTGAAGGGGGGATGAAAGAAATGCATTTCTCCCTGCCAAAACTAACAGCTGGATTATTAAAAATATTGATAGGATTGTGCAAAAATCCACCCAGATTACTCTTGTGGAGGAAAAAAAAGACCCCACCACCACCAACAACAACAACAACAAGAACTCATCTGCTGCTTCTCTTTAATACAGTAGCAAATATACTGCCTGGTTTGGCTTTGTGCCAGGATTAATTTTAAATTGGACCTCATGAAATATTTATGAGGTCCAATTTAATGGGATTGCTTTCCCTGGCATCAAGCCTGTGTGGATAGCATCTTAAACACTGATGTTTTTAACAGAACCTCAAGACACACACACACATACATGAAAATCCTTGGGTATTAATAAGCTTATTAATGAATAGTTTAAGGCTGTGGCAGTATATTTTAGGAGTATTTTGACAGGCCCTTTGTGTGGGAATCCTCACCTGCTTTTCTCTAAGCCTGCACTTTGCACTCTGTCAAACAACTGCTGCTTAGCATTTAGCAAAATGGGAAATCATCATTAGTTAGAAACAAGCTGAAGTAAGCGTAAGGAAGGAGCTAATCACCCTTAGATGGGCTTCGTGGGGAACTGACAGTGCTCAGAAAGCTACAGACACCACTCAGCTCCTCTGTGGCTTTCTCGACCCATTGAGACACCATTTACCTTTGGTTTCTAATTACATTTACTAGTTGAATAAAAAAAACACTACACTGAGACACACATACTTACCCAAAACCTCAGTGTTTTGTCCAAAGAAAACATCTTGAATAACTGATAAATCCTTTTTCTTCCCTTTTTCAATTAAGAGCATGGTCTTAGTCTCTAGAGCAAATTATTTCATCTGCCTTTCAACCCATTTCTGAATGGCTGCTCCACTGCTTCTCCTCCATCAGTGTCCACAACGGACCTTCAGCAACCAAAAAACACAAGTGGAGCTTATGAGGACAGTCAGCACAGACCACAGCCAAATCTGAGCTCAAGAAAAGCCTGGCTGAGGCACTTAGTGCCATGGTCTGCTTGATTGGCCGGGGCTGGGTGCTAGGTTGGACTGGATGAACTTGAAGGTCTCTTCCCAACCTGGTTGATTCTATGATTCTGTGATTCTCAACTATTCTCCTA
The DNA here is from genome assembly GCF_015220805.1 of Pogoniulus pusillus. Taxonomy (NCBI): domain Eukaryota; kingdom Metazoa; phylum Chordata; class Aves; order Piciformes; family Lybiidae; genus Pogoniulus; species Pogoniulus pusillus. The sequence continues at coordinate 18,755,962 of NC_087286.1, read as the reverse complement.
AGGGATAAATTTTCATATGAACCTCTGAAAATCCAACCTATTCTATGGCCATGGCCTGCTTTTAAAACAATACAGTTATTAGGCTGATAGGTTGGACTGGATGATCCTGGAGGTCTCTTCCAACCTGGTTGACTCTATGATACTAGACAATACCACTCATGTATGACCCCTGTTTATTGTGAAAATAGGACTGGAAATGGCAAACACCACCTACCTTTCCTGATCAGGTCTGCAAAGCTGGAACATGACTTCTTGACCTCAGAACTCAACACAGGACCCATCTTTATCCTTCAAACAGCTTTGACCAAGCACAGGTTTTTCTGGAGTGGAGAGCAACCATATTCTTCACCACCAAAAAGAAAATATATTCCCATTTGGTTCCCAGTATAATCCCTTTAGAATCACAGAATCAACCAGGCTGGAAGAGACCTCAAACATCATCCAGTCCAACCTAGCACCCATCCCTAGACAATCAACCAGACCATAGCACTAAGTGCCCCAGCCAGGCTTGGCTTCCACACCTCCAGGCACAGCAACTCCACCACCTCCCTGGGCAGCCCATTCCAATGCCAATCACTCTCTCTGACAACAACTTCCTCCTAACATCCAGCCTAGACCTCCCCCAAAACAACTTGAGACTGTGTCCCCTTGTTTTGTTGCTGCTTGCCTGGCAGAAGAGCCCAACCCCACCTGGCTACAGCCTCCCTTCAGGTAGTTGTAGACAGAAATGAGCTCTGCCCTGAGCCTCCTCTTCTCCATGCTGCACACTCAGCCTCTCCTCACAGGGTTGTGCTCCAGGCCCCTCACCAGCCTTGCTGCCCTTCTCTGGCCATGTTCCAGTACCTCAACATCTCTCTTGAATTGAGGAGCCCACAACTGGACTCAGTACAATTCACTTTCCCAATTTGGCTCTTGGTATCTTTCCTGAATTCCATGCTGCATCAACCCACTTTATAAAGCAAAGCAGTGCGAGGTCAGAGCAGCACCAAAAGTCTGCTCACTTCATTGTTCTCACCCTGCCCAACACCCCCAGAATTAAAGAAAAGGTAATCCCAGGCAGGCCATGATTCAAATGGAGGAATCCCACCTGACACAAAGCAGCTTTATGGAATAAAACTTTGAACTAGCTACCCTTGTTTAGGAGTGCTGATAGCATGATTAATTATCCTTCTGTTGAGAAGCAGAAGCTGCCACAATGATGTGTCACCAGCACTTACTGAGCGAGGATGTATTCATCACAAGTGACAAGACTGCAGAGAAGTGAAATTCCTGTTTAATATTTGTCTGTATGCTAATGCAGTTTGAAAACAAAGTTCTTTAAAGCTGGCTGAGAAGGGGAAAAAAAAAGAAGAAGAAGAAAAAAGGAAAGGAAGAAGAAGAAAAATGCTTTAGACAAAGTAAACTGAAGAGGAAGAACTAAAGCAATTTAATTTTTTTTTTTACCTCGTTTTACAGACCTTTTGAGCTTTAATCTGCAAAGCCATTAGGGATTTAAAGAGGACTGATGTTTAACTTGTTTGCTCGTTTGACTTAAGACAAATCCATCTGACAACAACAAAGCGCTCGCTTTGTCTTCCCCACCACTTCATTTAAACAGGACATGTTTACTAACAGCTTAATCTGTTTAATACAAATAGCCTTTTACATTCTTTAATCCTGTCCAAAAATAAAACAGAAATAAATAAAATCAGGAACTATTTGCTCCCTTCCAAAGCCCAAAGCTGGACTTTGAGGCAACCTGGTATCAATAAAATATTTTTACCTGTACAAACACTGGAGAATTTTACATCTTCTCTATAAAAGCAAGGGGAAAAACCTGTGGTATTGCTCAAGCGTCTCTTGGACCCTACAAAAGAACAAAAGCTGTTGAGCTGCAGGAATTCTGTGGCAAAAGCTCTTCTGTATTTCATAGAGCTGCATACACAAAGCTTTAGTTCGCATGAACCAGGATGAATGTCAACGAGCAGAATAACTACATCATCTCTCAACGTCAGGCTGCTACTAAAAACCTTTCTCAGCAGACTTCATGCTCTTTCTTCAAGACAAATATAGCCTTGAAATGCTTATGGAATACCCTTACCTGCTTTTTTTTTCACTCAGTACATTCTCTTCCATCACTATCAGAGTTTCCTGGCTGTTTCATGCTAGCAAAGATGGAAAATGTCATGTTCTGTAGAAGTGGTAACCATCTGTTGGTCAGGCTTATTCTTTACTAATGAGTGTATTTTCTTATCCCTGCTGTTGATTTTATCCACACTTTAGGAAGAGAGTGGAGAAGCAATAATCAACAAATTCCAAGCCTTAATGCTGGAAATGGCTACTGGTTACCTTAAACAAGTGCTTCAGCCTCAGATCAGCACAGCACGGGAGCCTATGTTTCATTTTTAAGTCAAAGGATTCATCATTAAAATGGTAGTTTCGTAATTAAAATAATAAATTCATAATTAAAATGATGGTTTCACTCTTAAAATTGTCATTTTGTTCTTAAATGAATAATTTCGTTATTAAAAAACAATTCATAATTAAAATCCTACTTTCATAATTAAACCAATAAATTCATCATTAAACTCCTGGTTTCATTATTAAAATCAGAGTTTCATAATTAAAATCCTAAAATCGTCATTAAAGTTGTGGTTTCATGATTAAAATCAGAGTTTAATAATGAAAATCCTGGTTTCATAATTGTAATTGTAAATTCATCATTAAACTCGAGATTTCATGATTAAAATCATAAACTCACAATGAAAATCCTGGTTTCACAATTAAAAACATAAAATCCTGGTTTCACAATTAAAAACAAAATCATCAACATTAAAGTTGTTTCATTATTAAAATCAGAGTTTCATAATTAAAATCCTGGGTTCATAATTAAAATCATAAATGCATCATTAAACTCAAGGTTTCATGATTAAAATCATAGCTTCATAATGAACATCCTGGTTTCATAATTAGAATCATAAATTCATCATTAAACTCATGATTTCATTATTAAAATCCTAGTTCCACAATGAAAATCCTGGCTTCATAATTAAAATAATAAATTCATCATTAAGCTTGTGGTTTCATTATTAAAATCATAGCTTCATAATGAACATCCTGGTTTCATAATTAAAATCATAAATAATCATTAAAGCTGTGGTTTAATTATTAAAATCATTGTTTTGTAATTAAAATAATAAATTAATCATTACACTTATGGTTTCATTATTAAAATCATATCTTCACAATCAAAATCCTGATTTCACAATTAAAATCAGAAATTCATCATTAAGCTCATGGTTTCATTATTAAAATCCTAGTTTCATAATGAAAACCCTGGTTTTCAAATTAAAATCATAGTTTCATTATTAAAACCATAGTTTCATTATTAAAATCCGAGTTTCACAATTAAAATCCTGGTTTCATAATTAAAATGAGAAATTCATCATTAAACTTTTGATTTTGTAATTAAAATCCCAGTTTCAGTATCAAAATCATAAGTTCATAATTAAAGTCATGATTTCATTATTAAAATCATAGCTTCATAATGAAAGTCCTGATTTCATAATTAAAGTCCTGGTTTCATAATTAAAATAATAAATTCATCATTAAGCTTGTGGTTTCATTATTAAAATCATAGCTTCATAATGAACATCCTGGTTTCATAATTAAAATCATAAATAATCATTAAAGCTGTGGTTTAATTATTAAAATCATAGTTTCATAATTAAAATAATAAATTAATCATTAAACTTATGGTTTCATTATTAAAATCATATCTTCACAATCAAAATCCTGGTTTCATAATTAAAATCAGAAATTCATCATTAAGCTCATGGTTTCATTATTAAAATCCTAGTTTCATAATGAAAACCCTGGTTTCCAAATTAAAATCATAGTTTCATTATTAAAACCATAGTTTCATTATTAAAATCCGAGTTTCACAATTAAAATCCTGGTTTCATAATTAAAATGAGAAATTCATCATTAAACTTTTGATTTTGTAATTAAAATCCCAGTTTCACTATCAAAATCATAAGTTCATAATTAAAGTCATGATTTCATTATTAAAATCATAGCTTCATAATGAAAGTCCTGATTTCATAATTAAAGTCCTGGTTTCATAATTAAAATAATAAATTCATCATTAAGCTTGTGGTTTCATTATTAAAATCATAGCTTCATAATGAACATCCTGGTTTCATAATTAAAATCATAAATAATCATTAAAGCTGTGGTTTAATTATTAAAATCATTGTTTTGTAATTAAAATAATAAATTAATCATTACACTTATGGTTTCATTATTAAAATCATATCTTCACAATCAAAATCCTGGTTTCATAATTAAAATCAGAAATTCATCATTAAGCTCATGGTTTCATTATTAAAATCCTAGTTTCATAATGAAAACCCTGGTTTTCAAATTAAAATCATAGTTTCATTATTAAAACCATAGTTTCATTATTAAAATCCGAGTTTCACAATTAAAATCCTGGTTTCATAACTAAAACAAGAAATTCATCATTAAACTCTTTATTTTGTAATTAAAATTCCAGTTTCCCTATCAAAATCTTTAGATCATAATTAAAGTCATGATTTCATTATTAAAATCATAGCTTCATAATGAAAGTCCTGATTTCATAATTAAAGTCCTGGTTTCATAATTAGAATCATCAATTCATCATTAAACTCATGATTTCATTATTAAAATCAGAGTTTCATAATGAAAATCCTGGCTTCATAATTAAAATAATAAATTCACCATTAAGCTTGTGGTTTCATTATTAAAATCATAGCTTCATAATGAACATCCTGGTTTCATAATTAAAATCATAAATAATCATTAAAGCTGCGGTTTAATTATTAAAATCATCATTTCATAATTAAAATAATAAATTAATCATTAAACTTATGGTTTCATTAATAAAATCATATCTTCACAATCAAAATCCTGGTTTCATAATTAAAATCAGAAATTCATCATTAAGCTCATGGTTTCATTATTAAAATCCTAGTTTCATAATGAAAACCCTGGTTTCCAAATTAAAATCATAGTTTCATTATTAAAACCATAGTTTCATTATTAAAATCCGAGTTTCACAATTAAAATCCTGGTTTCATAACTAAAACAAGAAATTCATCATTAAACTCTTTATTTTGTAATTAAAATTCCAGTTTCCCTATCAAAATCTTTAGATCATAATTAAAGTCATGATTTCATTATTAAAATCATAGCTTCATAATGAAAGTCCTGATTTCATAATTAAAGTCCTGGTTTCATAATTAGAATCATCAATTCATCATTAAACTCATTCTTTCATTATTAAAATCCTAGTTTCATAATTAAACTCCTGGTTTGCATAATCAGAATCACAGTTTCATGATTAAAATCATCGTTACACAATGACAACCACCGACTTGTTTAGGTTGGGAAAGGCCACTGAGATCATTGAGGTCAACTATCGTTTTGGTTGGAGATGTGCTTCAGTGTCTGTCTCATTGCACTGGAGCCTCTCCTGTGTATTTCGATTTCCCTATCTGCAAAGAGCACTACTACCAGCAGTGCTATTCCAGAGAAAAGGTGCTGCAAGTGCAAAGTGTTCTTCCCATCACTTTTCCCTGGACACTTTCTTTGGGAGAACCAAACTATCTTATCAGGTGCTGAAGGGTAAATTTTGCAGTTTACCATTTACCATTGCTGCTCCTCAGGCTTCACAGACCTGTTTGTAGGTGCACAAACTGTCGTGGCCAGCAGGGCAAGGGAGGTGATTCTCCCCCTCTACTCCACTCTGCTGAGACCCCACCTGGAGTACTGTGTCCAGTTCTGGAGCCTCCATTACAAGAGGGATGTGGAGATGCTGGAGTGTGTCCAGAGCAGGGCCAGGAGGATGCTCAGAGGCTGCAGCAGCTCTGCTGTGAGCACAGACTGAAAGAGTTGGGGCTGTGCAGGCTGGAGCAGAGGAGGCTCCCAGGTGACCTTCTTCCAGTATCTGAAGGGGGCTACAAAAAAGCTGGGGAAGGACTTTTTTAGTCTCTCAGGGAGTGCCAGGACTGGGGGCAATGGAGTGAAGCTGAAGATGGGGAGGTTCAGACTGGATGTGAGGAGGAAGTTGTTGAGCATGAGAGTGGTGAGAGGCTGGAATGGGTTGCCCAGGGAGGTGGTTGAGGCCCCATGGCTGGAGGTGTTTGAGGCCAGGCTGGCTGAGGTTGTGGGCAACCTGCTCTAGGGTAGGGTGTCCCTGGGCATGGCAGGGGGGTTGGAACTGACTGATCCTTGTGCTCCCTTCCAACCCTGCCTGATTCTATGATTCTCTTCTCTGATTCTAACTGTGTGACCATCATCTCTTCTTGCATTTCAAATACCACAGAATCACAGAATTTCTTAGATTGGAACAGATCTTCAAGCTCAAATCATTAGATTCACACTGACAAGTCCTTGGCTAAACAAAATCCCTCAACACACCAATCTAGTTGTATCTTAGCAGCATGCACCTTTCCTCTTCTTTAAGCATGAAGGAGAAGATGCATGTTTGTGAAAGGCATTCAGGGCTTAGGGTTTTTAACAGTAGACACCACAAAAGTTGAGCAGAGTTTTACTTAATGTCAGTGTTGCCTCAGGAGTTAGTTACTAAAAGAAAGCCTTTCATCTTCAGATTCAGAAAGAAATGGAACTTAAAGACACCTGAGACAAAATACTCACAGTGCATACACTCATGAGTAAACTCAGCCATACAAAAGCTAAGTGATTATTAGTCCCTGGTTAAACAAGGAGCTAGTGGAAGAAATGGGAACAAGCCAATACTAAGCATTTACACAGCTCTTTTCACACAAGAATTTAAACCATTTTACAATGAAAATAACAGCCCCCCACCAAAAAAAAAGCAGCACTTGATGCCTGACACACAGTCTTCTGCCCTGTCTGCTGCACATCAATCTTCCCCAGAAAATGCTGGTTCTAACATTTACTCTGTTACACTTATTTTCACCTCACCTCTGTAGCAGGTACACTGAGTAAATGACAATCTTACACTGACACGTGCTTTTGAGTCCAGATAAATATTGGAGCCTCCTATAGGAGTGCTTATAAAAGCCAGTTACACTCCATCCTGTAAAACCAAGCCAGACTTCAACTCTAATAACAAGAACCATATCACAGCAATGGTACTTTCAAATTAATGGCACAATAAAGATCTGCTAAAAGGCAGTCTTCCATGGAAGCATAGAATCAACCAGCTTGGAAGACAACTTGAGACTGTGTCCCCTTGTCCCAGACAACCAGCAACAGAACAAGGGGACACAGTTTCAGGTTGAGCCAGGGGGAAGTATAGGCTGGATGTTAGGAGGAAGTTCTTCACAGAGAGAGTGATTGGCATTGGAATGGGCTGCCCAGGGAGGTGGTGGAGGCACCATCCCTGGAGGTGTTCAAGAAAAGCCTGGCTGAGGCACTTAGTGCCATGGTCTGGTTGACTGGATAGGGCTGGGTGCTAGGTTGGGCTGGATGAACTTGGAGATCTCTTCCAATCTGGTTGATTCTATGATTCAACCAGCTTGGAAGAGGCCTCCAAGCTCATCCAGTCCAACCTATCAGCCTAATAACTGTATTGCTTTAAAAGCATGCCATGGCCATAGAATAGGTTGGATTTTCAGAGGTTCATGTGAAAATGTATCCCTTAGAAGAATAGTTGAGAATCACAGAATCATAGAATCAACCAGCTTGGAAGAGACCTCCAAGCTCATCCAGTCCAACCTAGCATCCAGCCCTAGCCAGTCAACTAGACCATGGCACTAAGTGCCCCAGACAGGCTTTGCTTCAACACCTCCAGGCATGGGGACTCCACCACCTCCCTGGGCAGCCCATTCCAATGTCAATCACTCTCTCTGACAACAACTTCCTCCTAACATCCAGCCTAGACCTCTCCTGGCACAACTTGGAACTGTGTCCCCTTGTTCTGTTGCTGCTTGCCTGGCAGCAGAGTCCAACCCCACCTGGCTACAGTTTAGATTTCAAGGGTTTTTGGGAAGAAGGCTATCTAGCAGAGACTCAGCATCTTTCCCCCCAAAATAGCCCATGCTGCCACATGGCACTTGTGAGAGCAAGACTGACAGACCCACTTGACTGTGTCAAAGTGCACCCTCATTTGTCTGATCTCTTTTGGAAGTCTCACTAGGCTGTCTTCAACAGCATGAAGACAGTAACTGAGGGCTGCCTTTTCCTTCAGGTGCAAAGGTATACACAAGGGGGGTAATTAAATTGCAATTAACTTCTAACCACCTTGTCTCTCAACAAAGTGGGAAAGGAGAAAGTAAATGGGATTTGGAGGTGTGGTGTACTTACTTCCCTCCCTGTTTTCCCAGAGCTGAGTAATGCCTGTGCCAGCTGGAAAAACATAAACAGCTTCAATGAATCACAGACGTTTGGACATCTTGCTCGGTTACTTGATGCCAGACATCTGATAACGCAGACACTCACTAATCCCCCACATACCTGGTGACTTTGGACTAAAATAAAGTAGGAATTTAGTGAAGACAGAGACTTTAATTAACCTTTACTTTGTAGGGATTTAGAGTTTTAGACGGTGTAAGTGGCAGCATTTAAATCGTCACAGGTTCAGGTATATAAACTGTAAGAAATGCCTTGGCTGTCCTCTCCTCTCAGAGAAGGCCAAAAAAAGGGGTTCCTTGAAGTGAACCATGGTGAAGGAAAACAGACGTGTTAAAAATCACAAATCAAGAGTTCTGCAGCACATAACAATCTCCAAGGCATGGGAGCAGCCAAGCCGCCTCTAAATGTGACTTCGTACCCTTTACATCAAGACCCAGGTATGCCCTATGAGGCAAGTCCTGCATGTTTGATTCACAACTGACCTGAGCATCACACCACAACCCAGCAACACATGATGGTATCTATCTGTGATAGATAATAGCTGAAGATGAGGCAGCAGTGTGCCCAGGTGGCCAAGAGAGCCAACGGCATTCTGACCTGGCTCAGGAGCAGTGTGGGCAGCAGGACAAGGGAGGTTATTCTGCCCCTGTGCTCAGCACTGCTCAGGCCACACCTTCAGTGCTGTGTCTAGTCCTGGGCTCCTCAATTCAAGAGAGATGTTGAGGTGCTGGAAGGTGTCCAGAGAAGGGCAACGAAGCTGGTGAGGGGCCTGGAGCACAGCCCTGTGAGGAGAGGCTGAGGGAGCTGGGGGTGTGCAGCCTGCAGAAGAGGAGGCTCAGGGCAGAGCTCATTGCTGTCTACAACTACCTGAAGGGAGGTTGTAGCCAGGTGGGGTTGGTCTCTTCTGCCAGGCAACCAGCAACAGAAGAAGGGGACACAGTCTCAAGTTGTTCTGGGGGAGGTCTAGGCTGGATGTTGTTAAGAAGTTGTTGGCAGAGAGAGTGATTGGCATTGGAATGGGCTGCCCAGGGAGGTGGTGGAGTGGCCGTCCCTGGAGATGTTGAAGCAAAGCCTGGATGAGGCACTTGGTGCCATGGTCTGGTAGACTGGCTAGGGCTGGGTGCTAGGTTGGACTGGATGATCCTGGAGGTCTCTTCCAGCCTGGTTGATTCTATGATTCTATGATGCTGGATTGCACCCAGCAGATGCAGATGCATGAGAACAAAGTTTCCTGACCAGAAGAACAGTGGAAAAATCAACAAGGCAACTCGTTATCACAGCAAGTAAAAGCCAAACAACTCAAGGATTTTCCTGGTCCACTTCTTTTTGCTAAAGGAGTCTGGCAGGACATAGGAGGAGTATTTGAAAGTGCAGTGAACAATCAGTACAAAAATGGATTGCAAAGGTAATAGACTTTTAATAGACTTTGGTCTAGCAATTCATAGTGATGAGATGTTGTGCTGAGGGATTTGATTTAGGCAAGGTCTTGTCAGTGTGAAACTGATGATTGCACTCAATGAGCTTGAAGGTCATTTCCAACCTAAGAAATTCTATGATTCTGTGAAGTTACTCACTGTAAAATCACCTGATCTAGGGTAGGGTGTCCCTGCCCATGGCAGGGGGGTTGGAACTAGATGATCCTTGTGGTCCCTACCTACCCTGACTGATTTGATGACTCTATGAAATCTAAGTGTGCCACAAAAGTACTCCACTCATACTACTGTGACATTATAAAGAGAGGAAATGGAAAACTTTTCATCTTGACTTCTTCATATGAAGCTCACTGTCAGTAGAATATCAGCTGCTAATGAAAGGTTTCTTCAGACTACCTTGTACTTTACTCTGGATCAAAGCATCATGACTGCTTTCACCTGCTCCTGCCAGGATAATCACCTGAAAGTTGATCAAACCTCTCTGAATCAGTACAAGAGGAGTAACTGCGGGAGATGGAAGCTGTCAGCTTGGAAGATGCCTTCACGCGCTGCTTGTTCAGCACTTGTCACCTCTGCATCACAGTACCTCTTTTCTATTATGACAACACTGCAGTCCAGTAGCTTTCATTCCTGAAAGCTTGATGAAAATAGCTGATGATTTTTGGAAATATGAGAAGAAGCTGCTTAGCTCTGGAGAGAGGCTTGCTTTGATGCTGATGTCAAAAGGCATGGAATGCATCCTAACTCCATTGCGGAGTATTTGTAGTGTCACTTAACCTCTTGCAAATGCTTCCTGGCCAGTGCTGAGAGGAGTTGGCATTTTCCTTGAACAACAACACAAAAAATCAGCTTGGTGTCTCCTAAGGATCAGTGCTGGGCCCAGACCTGTTCAATGTCTTTATTGATGATTTAGAGCAGGAGATTGAGTCCAGCATCACTGAGTTTGCAGATGACAGCAAGCTAGGAGCAGCTGTGGAGCTGCTGGAGGGTAGTAGAGCCCTGCAGAGGGACCTGAACTGGCTGGATGGGTGGCAGAGGCCAATGGGATGAGATTGAACAAGGCCAAGTGCAGGGTTCTACACTTTGGCCACAACAACCCCAAGCAGCACTACAGACTGGGGACAGAGTGGCTGAGAGAAGCCAGGCAGAGAGGGAGCTGGGGGTACTGGGAGAGAGTAGCTGAAGATGAGGCAGCTGTGTGCCCAGGTGGGCAGCAGAGCCAATGGCATCCTGGGCTGGCTCAGGAGCAGTGTGGCCAGCAGGACAAGGGAGGTTCTTCTGCCCTTGCACTGCTCAGGCCACACCTTGAGTGCTGTGTCCAGTTCTGGGCTCTTCAATTCAAGAGAGATGCTGAGGTGCTGGAAGGTGTTTGGAGAAGAGCAGCAAGGCTGAGGAGGGGCCTGGAGCACAGCCCTGTGAGGAGAGGCTGAGGGAGCTGGGGGTGTGCAGCCTGCAGAAGAGGAGGCTCAAGGCAGAGCTCATTGCTGCCTGCAGCTACCTGAAGGGAGGCTGTAGACAGGTGGGGTTGGGCTCTTCTGCCAGGCAAGCAGCAACAGAACAAGGGGACACAGTCTCAAGTTGTTTTGGGGGAGTTCTAGGCTGGATGTTAGGAGGAAGTTGTTGTCAGAGAGAGTGATTGGCATTGGAATGGGCTGCCCAGGGAGGTGGTGGAGTCGCCATCCCTGGAGGTGTAGAAGCCAAGCCTGGGTGAGGCACTTAGTGCCATGGTCTGGTTGCTTGGCTAGGGCTGGGTGCTAGGTTGGGCTGGATGATCCTGGAGGTCTCTTCCAAGCTGGTTGATTCTATGGTCTGGTTGATTGGCTAGGGCTGGGTGATAGATTGGACTGGATGACTTTGGACGTCTCCTCCACCCTGGTTGATTCTATAATTCTATGATTTTAAGTGAAGAATATATACAGGCATGATATGAACTGCTTTGTTTCCTGCTCAAAAGGTGCCATCCTTGGTCACTTATGTCCCTTCAAGATGAAGGATCTAATAGGGTAAGAGATTTGCTAGGACAAATTCTAAGGTTCAACCCTTTCACTTACTTTCTCTGCATCTGTTTTTTCTGCTACATATCAACACTTAAAATCCTCTTCCAATTCACTGAATATAAGAAAATAAAAAAGGCAAATCTTTTCCTCCAGGGCTAGGTTTAAGAAGAGTATTATATCACTTTTCCTAAGTAGCTACCTAAATACAGAAGCTCTCCATTTCTGTGTTTAAAAACCATGTCACAGTAATAACATCATTAATTATATTCTTTAGTAGCTGGAAAGGAGGAACCTCTTCTAGAGATCAGGAAGCAAGATTGTGATTAATTTGACCTATGAGAAAATGCTATTATTGGAAGCACTAAGAATACAGCTATGAATATGTGCAATGGCAATATTGCCAGTTAAACACATTTGTAAGTGAATCACACTGACTAGCTACAGTCTCAAACGAAAACAAGATGGATAGCCTTCAACTTAGAGACCCAGGAAACCTCACCAAATTCAACAAGGCCAAGTGTAAGGTCCTGCATCTGGGTCAGCACCATCCCAAGCACAGCTCCAGGCTGGGTGGGGAATGGCTGAAAGCAGCCCTGAGGAAAAGGACCTGGCGGTCTGGGCTGGTGAAAACCTCAACAGGAGCCTGCAGTGTGAGTGCAGCCCAGACACAACCCTGTGCTGGGCTGCAGCAAGAGCAGTGTGGGCAGCAGGGCAAGGGAGGGGACTCAGCTCTGCTCTCCTCAGACCCCACCTGGAGTCCTGTGTGCAGTTCTGGAGCCCCCAACACAAGCAGGACATGGAAGTGTTGGAGCCAGTCCAGAGGAGGCCATGAAGATGCTGAGAGGGCTGCAACAGCTCTGCTATGAGGACAGGCTACTAGAGTTGGGACTCTGCAGCCTGCAGAAGAGAAGGCTTCGAGGAGACCTTAAAGTGGCCTTCCAGTATCTGAAGGGGACCTACAGGAAGGCTGGGGAGGGACTACTGCAAGGTCCTGTAATGACAGGATGAGGAGGAATGGGTTTCAACTGGCAGAGGGGAGACTCAAAGTAGCTGTTAGGAAAGGGTTCTTTGCAGTGAAGGTGGTGAGACACTGGCACAGGTTGCCCAGGGAGGTTGTAGAGCACAGAAGCACCCAATGTGATCAAAGATCTTCTGTGCTTCTGTGCTCCACAACCTCCCTGGAGGTGTTCAAGGCCAGGTTGGATGAAGCCTTGAGTGACCTGTTCTAGTGGGAGGTGTCCCTGCCTATGGCAGGGGTTTGGGACTGGAAGTCCCAACCTAACCCATTCTATGATTGGTTTAGATCATTACAAGCACTCTGGGGAAGCTCATTGTCTTAATCTTACATTTGGCTTAGCAGCAGCCTCAAACAATATAGAAGTCACCTTTGAATTTCAAACTGCTCTTTACTCACCAGAACCAACCAAGCAAGCAAAGAAAACATAAAGAAAACTTGAAAAGGTTGTTTCATTGTGCCATGGGAAACCCAAATTGCACATGGAGCAGAATGAAAGCCAAAGGCAAACCAAAATATGTTTTTTTAAGGGGGTTACAAGGCACTACAAAAGAAAAGAACAAAACATCCTCACCCCCAGAAGATTCTGGTTTCCAGCAGAGAACACAGCCTGCAGAGGACAGTGCTCTTAAACTAGGCTGTCCCAGACTTGCCATGAAAAGACTCTCAAAGCTTCCTCAAACTGTAATGGATTGGGATGAGACTTTTGAACATCTCTCTGACTGAAGATGAAGTTTCTGAGGAACGTTGACCTAAAACAACTCTACTTCCCTGGGGACTGAGAGGATGAATACATTGCTTCCCCTATTCCCCCACACATTTTTTTTCCAGTTAAAGACATCTTCTCCAGCTGTTTGGGGGAGATGCTGCAGCTCCCTGCATGACTCAGATTAAGGATCTGGAAACATGGCATTGGAATAGTGCTACTATTCTGTTGTTGCTGGCAGAATATCCACATATTAAGCCAAGTTATGAGATTCTACACGTTTTCTCACAGAGTCTGAGTGGAAATTTCAGCTCTGTAGCAGCTAATAAGAAAGCTCCACTTGCTTAAACCTGTTGGGCCAGCTGGAGCACCAGTGCCACATCCTCCTGAATCACAAGTCCACTCCCTGGCAGAGCTCCCTTTCAACCTAAGCGTAGCCACCAAGCTCACTGCCTAGGAATGACAGCAGGAAATTTTCTTCCTCTTGTGATTTTTATTGCCTCCATCCATTATCCTTCCTCTCCTCAGTCCTGGTTAGAAAGGAGCATTTCAAATTACCACAGAGGAGTGAGGAGCAGGCAGAAAAGTCTGGAGATGATTGGATAAAGTAGCCAGATCACAAAGTGCACAGCAGAAGCTGAGCCACATAGCGAAGAATGTCAGCAGACTGCTGAGTGTGTCCAAGGATTCTGGCCTTGGCAGTGTCTCAGATAATCAGCAGGTCTCTGGGTGCAGCTTTACAATCAACTTTCCAACAATTTTGAAGTTCCATTTTCTTCCAAAGGATGAGGCTACCAATATTAAGGCAGGGAAAAGGAGAAAGAGGGAGAAAGAGGGAGAAAGAGGGAGAAAGAGGGAGAAAGAGGGAGAAAGAGGGAGAAAGAGGGAGAAAGAGGGAGAAAGAGGGAGAAAGAGGGAGAAAGAGGGAGAAAGGGGGAGAAAGAGGGAGAAAGAGGGAGAAAGAGGGAGAAAGAGGGAGAAAGAGGGAGAAAGAGGGAGAAAGAGGGAGAAAGAGGGAGAAAGAGGGAGAAAGAGGGAGAAAGAGGGAGAAAGAGGGAGAAAGAGGGAGAAAGAGGGAGAAAGAGGGAGAAAGGGGGAGAAAGGGGGAGAAAGGGGGAGAAAGGGGGAGAAAGGGGAAGAAAGAGGGAGAAAGAGGGAGAAAGAGGGAGAAAGAGGGAGAAAGAGGGAGAAAGAGGGAGAAAGAGGGAGAAAGAGGGAGAAAGAGGGAGAAAGAGGGAGAAAGAGGGAGAAAGAGGGAGAAAGAGGGAGAAAGAGGGAGAAAGAGGGAGAAAGAGGGAGAAAGAGGGAGAAAGAGGGAGAAAGAGGGAGAAAGAGGGAGAAAGAGGGAGAAAGAGGGAGAAAGGGAAAGACACAGAGGGAAAGACACAGAGGGAAAGACACAGAGGGAAAGACACAGAGGGAAAGACACAGAGGGAAAGAGAAAGAAAAACAGAGAGAGAGACAGAAAGACAGAGAGAAAGACGGAGAGAAAGACAGAGAGAAAGACAGAGAGAAAGACAGAGAGAGGAAGAGAGAAAGAGGAAGAGAGAAAGAGGAAGAGAGAAAGAGGAAGAGAGAAAGAGGAAGGGAATGGGAAAGGGAGAAAGAAGCAGAAATAAAAGCAACTCAGTACTTCAGAATCCCTCCATAACTTCACTTTAGCACCAAGAGTTTTTAACTCTTAGATCTTCATTCACATGAAGCTATTTCATTCATGTGTACCAAGTGCACCAAGAGGCCAACCGTTTGAGAACCCATCACAGTGATGCAGGAAATGAGACTGCCATCTTTAAGATCCCCTCTCATTTACAACAGGAATTGAAAGACAGGCAGAGCAGGAGGAAAGGGAAAATATAGTCTTAAGGTTAAAAAATGTCATCCTCAAGTATTGGAGTTTGTTCAGCTTTGACCACAGCCTATGCGGTGTTGTAAAGGTCACCCTGAACTTTTTTGCTGCTGAACTCTGGCTGTCTGGTGCTTAATTTTGTGACAATCCAGGTTTTTCTGAGATCACAGAATCTGATTTATGAAAGGGCTGAGACTTCAGAACAGCAGGAGGAGTCAGCTGCACATCTGCTTTCACTACAAGAAGTGCAAAATATTCTGAAATCCATCAGGTTTAAGGCGTCTCAAATCAGACTCCTAAAATCAGCGACCACTTCTACCTTGCATTTCACCACCAGTTCTGTTCCTGTGTGTTAAACAGCAAAAATGCCTTAAAGAGTGGTTAATCAAAGGATTAATAAACTACCCTCTTCTGGCAGCATGATAGAAAGGTACTTGAGGAGGTCGATATCATGCGTGCAGCGCTGGGCAGGATGGTGTGCAGCACATAACTCAGTGGCATACGCTGAGCAAGTCAGGTAAAAAGCAGCATTTCATAAAGCTCCTATTCAGCAGTGGCTGTTGGATATGGTAAAGGCACAGAGGGCTCATAGGGAACAAAAAAAAAAGGAGCTATGCAACCAGGTAACTTAACATCCCTGGCAGGATGTGGATGAACAACTGGAAAAGTAACCAGAATTAAGATTGCCTGTGCATTGTCTGTTCTCCCTGCACTTGGCTTCACAACCTCAACACTCTTGTAACAAAGCATGTGATAAACTGCCTCACCAAACAAAAAACCACTCCACACTTCTTTCCACTTTTGAGTATTTCGTAGAATCATAGAATCAGGCAGGGTTGGAAGGGACCACAAGGATCAGCCAGTTCCAATCTCCCTGCCGTGGGCAGGGACCACAAGGATCAGCCAGTTCCAACCCACCTGCCATGCCCAGGGACACCCTACCCTAGAGCAGGCTGCCCACAGCCTCAGCCAGCCTGGCCTGAAACACCTCCAGCCATGGGGCCTCAACCACCTCCCTGGGCAACCCATTCCAGCCTCTCACCACTCTCATGCTCAACAACTTCCTCCTCACAGCCAGGCTGAATCTCCCCATCTCCAGCTTCACTCCATTGCCCCCAGTCCTGTCACTCCCTGAAAGCCTATAAAGTCCCTTCCCAGCATTTTTGTAGTCCCCTTCAGATCCTGGAAGGCCACAAGAAGGTCACCTTGAAGCCTCCTCTTCTGCAGCCTGAACAGCCCCAACTCTTTCAGTCTGTGCTCACAGCAGAGCTGCTGCAGCCTCTGAGCATCCTCATGGCCCTGCTCTGGACACGCTCCAGCATCTTCCCATCTCTCTTGTAATGGGGACTCCAGAACTGGATGCAGTACTCCAGGTGGGGTCTCAGCAGAGCAGAGCAGAGGGGGAGAATCCCCTCCCTGGCCCTGCTGACCACACTTCTCCTGATGCAGCCCAGGCTCTGCTTGGCTTTCATGCCACGTCATCCATGTCAATTTCCATGTCAGAGATTAGTAAAGATTTTTTTGTTGTTCTGAAAATCCTATTAATATTCTAAAAATCTGTGGCTTTTAGAAGTCACTGAACTTTAGCTTCAGAAACCTTAGCTCATTAGGCACTCCTAGGAACACATGGAGCACTGACCCTGCCTTTCGAAAACAGGTGAAAATGCTATCACTGGTCACATAAGGGTATAAGACCACATTCAGTGACCCATTTAGGAAGGAATAGGAGTAGGGGCCAGGAATCTGAAGCTATCCACTTTAAAATGTCTCCCTTCTTTAACCTGGCTCAATTAAGGAAATGGTTTGCCATTAAACTATGGCTCTCCCACACACCAGCTAAATCCGCACTTGACTCCCATTGAAATGGTCAGTTCAACTCAAATGAGATTGAACTGTGCATAAACAAAAGGCTGCTGGAGAGCACAAAACTCCCATAGCACCCTCTGCTGCTAAAGAGGGAATGGGATTAACGTTCAGACAGAGCAATCCCACGGAAGGTGCAAAGCAACAGCAGCGAAAATGGGTTCTCATTGCAGCGCAGCATCTAAGCCGCCGCTTTATAAAGGGACCTTTTCAAGACATCCACGCTCAAAGGCCCAATCCTGTAGCCCTTCCTCTGGCAAAATTCCAGCTGAAGTCAATGGGAATATTGCCTGGGTGAGGACTATTCAAAATTAGTCAAACTGTCTGAATATCATTCAATCAGCTCTAATCACTGCATTGAGCATAAAGGCCCTAATTTTGGCATTTTTTTGTCACTTTAAATTCTTCAACCAATACTTGCATTATTCTCTGTAAATCATCTTGCCAAGCAGTGTTTGTCAAATAATTGGACATTCTAGTTTTGGTGGGGTTGGGTTGTTGTTTTTTTCCATCAACCATTGAATAAATTATGAATAACAAGCACTGATTTAACCATGTGACTCCCATCAGGCAGTTCTTGAGTTCCTCATGAAGGGTTTAACTAGGGGGGGGGAGGTTATTGGTGACTTAAACAGCAGAGAAAATCTCATTCAGCAAGAGCCACTTGGCTTCCTCTCCACCACTATAGACATTGCAAAGGCTAAACCTAAATTGTGGTTTACTTTTTTGATTGGGTGGACTGTCATACATGTTAGCACAGATTTTTTTTTTTGGACAGAGCATTCAATTTTACTTATTTTATCCAAATTCAAAATACAATTTTTAAGGAGGGAAAGAAAAAGATGATAATAAAAAAGTATGTAAAGCTCTACGGAGGAGAGATGAGATATTGAAAGAGACTTCATATAATGTGCGAGGTTAACGTATATTTGGTGTCAATATTTATTGTTCTATTGGGAATGTAAATCTCACACAGGCAAAATAACCACAGCACTATGATCATAGGATCAATCAGGTTGCAAGAGACCTCCAAGCTCATCCAGTCCAACCTAGCACCCAGTTCTATCCAGTCAACCAGACCATGGCACTAAGTGCCTCGTCCAGGCTTTTCTTGAACACCTCCAGGGATGGTGACTCCAGCACCTCCTGATCTTACACATCCCTTCCACTTCAAGACATTCTATGATTCTATGTGACACACACTGTAAAACATGCTCACACATCTCATGTTCTTTGTAGCATAGACATGTAAGGAACACTCAGCATGGCTTATCTCTACAGTATATGGGCAGCATTTGAATTTAACATATGACACAGGACTTAAAGTGATGACTCCACCACCTCCCTGGGCAGCCCATTCCAATGTCAATTGGGCAACAACTTCCTCCTAACATCCAGCCTAGACCTCCTCCAGAACAACTTGAGGCTGTGTCCCCTTCTTCTGTCACTGGTTGCCTGGGAGAAGAGACCAACCCCACCTGGCTACAACCTCCCTTCAGGTAGTTGTAGACAGCAATGGGGTCTGCCCTGAGCCTCTAGCAAGGCTAGATGATGTTACTCACAAAAGTATTTGTGTCTTCTACACAACAAACCATTTACTGTTTCTTCCACTCTAAATAGAAATATCAGGCCATTAGGGAATTTTAAGGGCAGAATGAAGATGCAGATTTATGATCTTTTAGCTCTTTTTATTTTTCAGGAAGAAATGAAAGCAGAAAATTAATAGACTTTTAACAAGGCCTTTAACAGGCATTTAAAATCAGCATTTAAAATGTCTATTTTAAATTTGACATTTAACATTTCCTATGCAAAAGTCCTGGGGAGAAAAAATAACTTTGAATTAGAAATCCTGAGCTACCAGAGTGCACCAACTGCCCAGTCACTAAAATACTAAGTGAATTCTAACTCAGAACAAGAAATGACCCCTTAAAAAGATCTATTATTGTGCAACACGGTGCTGAGAGAAAAAAATAAGGGGTTATCTAAACTTTTACAGCAGCTTTATTTACTATCACTGGAAATAAATTATTTTTGAGACTAATGATGTCATCTGAAGTGGATTTTCTTCAACAGCTGTCTCCAGATTGGCTTCAAGCCTGCCAGACTGGATAGGCACACAAGGGTTCTGCACTTTGGCCACAACAACATCAAGCAGTGCTAAAGGCTGGGGACAGAGTGGCTGAGAGCAGCCAGGCAGAGAGGGAACTGGGGGTGCTGGGAGAGAGGAGCTGAACATGAGCCAGTAGTTCTGCCAGGAGAGCCAATGGCATCCTGGGCTGGCTCAGGAACAGTGTGGCCAGCAGGACAAGGGAGGTTATTCTGCCTCTGTGCTCAGCACTGCTCAGGCCACACCTTGAGTGCTGTGTCCAGTTCTGGGCTCCTCAATTCAAGAGAGATGTTGAGGTGCTGGAAGGTGTCCAGAGAAGGGCAATGAAGCTGGTGAGGGGCCTGGAGCACAGCCCTGTGAGGAGAGGCTGAGGGAGCTGGGGGTGTGCAGCCTGCAGCAGAGGAGGCTCAGGGCAGAGCTCATTGCTGTCTGCAACTACCCACAGGGAGGTTGTAGCCAGGTGGGGTTGGGCTCTGCTGCCAGGCAACCATCAACAGAACAAGGGGACACAGTCTCAAGTTGTGCCAGGGGAGGTCTAGGCTGGATGTGAGGAGGAAGTTCCTGCCAGAGAGAGTGATTGGAATTAGAATGGGCTGCCCAGGGAGGTGGTGAAGTAGCTGTGCCTGGAGGTGTTGAAGCAAAGCCTGGCTGGGGCACTTTAGTGCCATCTTGGAGGTCTCTTCCAACCTAGTTGATTCTGTGATTCTAAGGCGATGGTAGCCATAAGCAATGCTAAGCAGATGCACAACCAGAGTCTAGAGTTGCCCTCTCCTCCTCTCCTTTCTGAGACAAGCACAGTGTCTCTTCAAATGACTTTCCACTCAAGCCATAACCCCCAAAAAAACAACCCCAAGCATAAGGAGGCAAGGGCAAATGATGATCAAGAAAGTTTGCAATAAGAGTTTATAAAGCCACAGTCATTGGTGAAATAAACTGAAATCTTACACAGTTGTAGAAGGAATCACTACTTTAGGCAATGCCCTACAGAAGCAGCCTGGATTCTCTCTCTCCCCACTGTAGATGTAGCTATGTATGCTTGTGTTCTTGTCTCTTATTAGCTCCCATTAACTTTGTGTTTCCCTCTCATTAATTCACCTTTCATTGCAGGTAGGATCAGGAAGTGCAATTAGCTGCAAACAAGCACATCTTCACTATGCAAATTACTCAGCTAGTAACCATGTTTATAATTAAGTGGTTTAATACCACTTTATTACATCTTTTCAGTTGCTTACAACCTTGCCAAACTTCAATTGTTTTCCATGCCAGGTTTCTGTCTCAGGAAGCAAATTCCCTGGGAAGTTTCTGTAAAAAGCTTCCATATGAGTGGAAAAGTTGTTTGGTCTGCTGATAGTGTAGGTGTGAGCACTGCAGAAAAGTGGTAAAAATTGGGTGTGCCCTTCTACATAACTCAGGGAGGTCTTGTCAGAGTTGGCAGATTTAAAGCCTCTGTCCACTGCTAACTTGTTCCATCCTCCCAGAGCTTTGAAAGCAAACCCACATCACCCATATTTTAACCCCAGCAGCTGACCATTCTTGTCCTAAAAGTTTATGCAGGACTCCTTCTGCAGCCAAAGGATACCAATGTAAGAAGCATGAGGACTAAGAGCAGAAGAGCTTTTGGCCTTACACTGCTGCTTGAGATCTGTGGAAACACAGCTGGCCCATACAGCCCAGGTTTAACAGCACAGCCAGCGATGCCTTAAGCTCACTCTGGGCCAATCACCTAAGTGTTAACTGCTTTCCAGAAGGTTTTACATTCCCACTAAGCTGTGTGTCACAGAGATTCAGAGGCAGGAGCTGAATTCCCCACCTTGGAGCTAATTTGGACAAGTAGTATGTCTTCACAGCATTCAAGCTGCCTCCTGTGCTCTCACTGCTCCCCTTTTCACTCCATGGTGCCCAGTCAGACTAGTTAAAAACATCTGCCTGATGCTGATGGATTACAGAATAGGAATGGGGAGAAGGCAGGAGAAAGGGCTAGACTGGAGCAGACTAGGATAAGAGAAGAGAAATCTGCATTCAACAGCAAGAAAAGAGGAAGCCACCTGGCACTAACTGTAAAACCAGATCCTAACCAGCACTCAAAACAGAGCACATCTCTAAAGACACATATAGTGTTAATTCTGGCATGGCCTAACCTTCACAGCCTTGCTATTGCAATTATGCTGGTCTTTTACTGCAGGGCTCTGCTATAATCACCCTGGGTTTTCATATTAAAAAAGCATTGGGGTAGATGCTCTGCTAGTGCAAGCTGGCACAGTGCCACTGATTCTAATGGAACTGTGCCAACTTCCATCAGCTGCAAATCTGGACCATTCTTCTGAACCTACTTGTAAAGAAGCTCCCCACATGCCTCTAATCATTTCTATTTTCCCCCTTGACCCTTCTCGTGTTTGGTGGTGGGTTTCTATCTTAGAAATGTCATGATGAAATGCTTTGGTTTGTTTTATCAGCAAATTGGGATGACGTTTAGCCATCACTTCTAGCCTCTCCTCCAAATGCAGATTGACAATGGAGTGCAGCACAAAAAACTCTGCTGTCCCAAGCTGTGGTACCTCCCTGGTCTGGCAGCACATCATGCAGCCTGCACAGCTCTCAGGTAATAGGATCAGCCTCAGAGCAAGATGTGGCTCCACGTCAGTTTAAACACACTCACAGCAATACTTGGAAATTCAACTGATTCATTTTATCTGATGAAGTCTTCTGCTTTCTATCACCAACCCAGTTGTTGGCTTTATTTGTGTCATCTTAATTGTCAAGTCTGGGGTTGTTTTTTTATGATTAGCTGTGTGTAAAAATCTCATCTAGTATTTTTCATGGAACTCACCTCTGTTAGATAAAACTATATATGTAGTTGTGTTGGAAATCTCCTCCATTAAATTAACACTGAAAATATAATACTATAGGGCTGAGGCAGCAAGACTGATTGTAAGAGTCATAGAATCATCATCCAGGTTGGAAGAGACCTCCAAGCTCATCCACTCCAACCTAGCACCCAGCCCTAGCCAAGCAACCAGACCATGGCACTAAGTGCCCCAGACAGGCTTTGCTCCAACACCTCCAGGGACGGTGACTCCACCACCTCCCTGGGCAGCCCATTCCAATGCCAATCACTCTCTCTGTGAAAGAACTTCCTTCTAACATCCAGCCTAGACCTCCCCCAGCACAATTTGAGACTGTGTCCCCTTGTTCTGTTGCTGGTTTCCTGGCAGAAGAGACCAACCTCACCTGGCTATAACCTCCCTGTGGGTAGTTGCAGACAGCAATGAGGTCTGCTCTGAGCCTCCTCTTCTGCAGGCTGCACACTCCCAGCTCCTTCATCCCTGAAACCAAAAATAAAAGCATCTACCACTCAAATTCCTGGAATCACTATCAGAATCATTCCTTCCCAAACAGTTTTGCATGAAGCTGGCTACCTTCAGCTTTCCCTCTATCGTATCCCAATTTGCTGATTAATCACCTGTGTTTTAATAGGAATGCAGTTAGCAATGCTTTAGCTCCTTCAGATTCCTTGGATGAAAGCCACATGCTCTGACTTTCACTGTCATATGCTTCCATGGGTTGTTGCAAGCCCTGTACACACATCACTGCTTCTGGCATCACTCACTGTTTGTCAATAGCAAACGCTGAGGCAGGGAGTTTCTGACGATCTGCTCTGCTGAAGTTGTAAGCCACCAAAATGCTCAGTTTCTGATAAGCTCTTTCCCTTTCAGTTTCTTCCCTCATGCATTTCCAGGACATTATCACTATAACTCTAAACATTCTTCACATTTCCTCTAACCTAGCTGAGATTAATTACACTTGCATTGCAGGGATATGCCTTGGAAGTAATAAGGAAAACTTACTACTTTAAACACTCATCAACTGTTGCATGACAACTCTGAGATGTGCTACAGCTTTAGGTTTATCAGGTGTTTAGTTTATGCTGTGTTGTATATCACACTTTGACATGGCAATGCATGATGTCATCTACTTTTACTCACACCTTCAAAGTCCCCCTGAATCATAGAATCAACCAGGCTGGAAGAGACCTCCAAGATCATCCAGTCCAACCTAGCACCCAACCCTAGCCAGTCTACCAGACCATGACACTGAGTGCCTCATCCAGGCTTTGCTTCAACACCTCCAGCGACAGAGACTCCACCACCTCCCTGGGCAGCCCATTCCAATGCCAATCACTCTCTCTGCCAACAACTTCCTAACAACATCCAGCACAGACCTCCCCTGGCACAACTTGAGACTGTGTCCCCATCTTCTGTTGATGGTTGCCTGGTAGAAGAGACTAACCCCACCTGGCTACAGCCTCCCTTCAGGGAGCTGCAGACAGCAATGAGCTCTGCCCTGAGCCTCCTCTTCTGCAGGCTGCACACTCCCAGCTCCCTCAGCCTCTCCTCACAGGGCTGTGCTCCAGGCCCCTCCTCAGCCTTGCTGCTCTTCTCCAAACACCTTCCAGCACCTCCACATCTCTCTTGAATTGAGGAGCCCTGAACTGGTCACAGCACTCAAGGTGTGGCCTGAGCAGAGCTGAGCACAGGGGCAGAAGAACCTCCCTTGTCCTGCTGGCCACACTGCTCCTGAGCCAGCCCAGGATGCCATTGACTCTCTTGGCCACCTGGGCACACTGCTGCCTCATCTTCAGCTCCTCTCTCCCAGCACCCCCAGCTCCCTCTCTGCCTGGCTGCTCTCGGCCACTCTGTCCCCAGCCTGTTGTGCTGCTTGGTGTTGTTGTGGCCAAAGTCTAGAACCCTACAGTCTTTGCTTTACTGTCATACTTAACCTTTTCACAGTAGTATTTAGCCCAGATATTCTCTCATGGTCCAACATGCTCTTCACTTTTCCTGCCTGTACAAAACAACTAGGGAGTTTATGGAGCATCTTCCCACTCCCACATCCCAAGCTGTCCCCCCTACAGGACACAGAAATTAATTACTGTACCTCATTGATTTTTGTTTCATGATAACCATATTTCACAAGTGATAGCTTACACCTCTCTTATCTCACTAGCAGACATTAAGCCCTACCCTGTTTAATTCAAGCTCCTTGCAGCAGTATTAACAAGGTTTATCATTTTACTCAGATGTTCCTTTTTAGAGGTATCATTTCACCTTTGCTGCTCCAGAGCTGCAGTTGCTTACTATCTCCTATTCTTGGGCACGTTTTGCATAGATGAAACTTAAGAAGTCCCTAAGAAACAGGACATTTCTATCCAAAAAACACCAAGAGAATGAAAACAAAGCTAGACCAAAAATAGCCTTTCTTATCAAGACATTATTTTTTGCTGTAAACCTCCCTGCTCTATCAGGAAATGTACAGCACTAAGCCATAACAAGACCTATTTTTTTTTTCCTTTGCATAAGTTGATGATGAAACAAAGGGCAGAATATTATAAGGTTTGAGTAGCTGAATTGAAGATGAACATTTGTATAATGCATAGGGTGGTAAAATATTCTGGGCCAAGGCAAACGTCTCAAGAGCAGTCTGACAAACTCAATCTCTGGAGATTAGCAACAAAAATTGAGGGATGACTTGATGACATTGTTAATGTATCTTTTCAGGGAGAAAATGCCAGTTAATAAAGAGCTCTCCAGCCTGGCTGAGAAAAGGCATCAAAAGAGCAAATGGCTAGAAGCTGATGCCAGACAAATTCAAATGAGGTATAATAAAGAGTAACAGCCACGATAATTAACCACTTGAACAAACAACCTCCTCCGAGTTATAGCATTTTAGGCTGAATAGGGAATGGCTTTCTGAAAGATGTGATTTAAACCAATGGTTTAGGTTCTAAAGTTTGCTTAGATCAGACTGGATCATCAAATTGTGCCTCCAACCTGAAAGGTTTAACATGTGGCAAGATAATTTGCCACCTAAGACAAGCATCCAGAAGAACTGTTCGTTTAAATGGGGTTTTTTTTGCATTCTCTTTAAAGGGGGATTTTGTGAAAGAGTTTTCTAACGCTCTGCCTCCTTACACAAAAGGTTAAGTTCCCTCCAGATAGATCAAGTAAAAAGCAGGTGAAAGTTGCATTTCAAAGAACACCCCAGTTTCAAATACCATTTAACATTAAAAGAGAGAGGGAAGGAGCAAGGGACACAAAATGCCAGCGCTGGAGGTATTAAAAGCATGCTCTGAACACCTCTGTGATGACAGTCTGAAGAAAGCAGCTTTTATCCACTACTGAGCCCACCTCTACAATGTCTTTTAAATGCAACTGTTTGCCTAGAAAATAGAAGCCAGGCTTAGAATCTGGAGGAGAAGAGGCACCTTCTGATTGCAGCCTCTGAACTGAATCCTTAACTAATAAATTGTTCTGCACCTTTGTCTGCAAGAAGAAAAGCAAAGGTCTGCATTTCCTCACAAGAAGGCACAAGCCCCCTCAAGAGCAATGTGGTTTTCTACGTCTAAGTCTCAGCATTTGTTGACTTAAAGAGCTTGTATGAATGACAACGCACATCACTGGTTTGTTACTTCTGTCATCTGGGCTACTGAGTGTACCTTGACTCAGATCAAAGTTGAAAGCTTCTTAAAAGAGACACAAAGCACAATGTGACAAACAGCGTGCTCTGTTTGACACAGCAAACAAGAAATGACTTTCATCAGCACAGGGAAAGAATCCTCTGGTTTCAGGGCTAATTCTGAAGACTGCAGCGATGGAATCAGAGATTTACTTCATCCGCAAGGAATGAGGACCACTCCAAAGACAAACAGAGGAGAAGAAACAGTATCAGTGCATCAAACACTGACAATGGGGGGGATAGGAGGCTTTTACTCTACAGTAGGTAGGGTAGAAAATTCATCCTTTAGATAATAAAACTGATTTGCTACCAAGTGGAAAATGTCTCCATTTTAAGCAAATAATTTAATAATAATAATAATAATAATAATAATAATAATAATAATAATAATAATAATAATAGAAGAATAAGCAAATAATTATATGATTATTTTAATAGTATATAAAGCAAATAATAATATAACTATTTGAATAATAATAGTAACATAAAGCACATAATCATTTAATTATTTGAATAATAACATAAAGCAGATAATCATTTAATTATTTGAATAATAATAGTAACATAAAGCAGATAATCATTTAATTATTTGAATAATAACATAAAGCAGATAATAATATAATTATTTGAATAATAAAATTATGAAGCAAATTATTATATGAATTTTAATAATGAGAAAACAGATAATTAGATAATTATTTGAATAATTCTATCAAGCAGATAAAGATAAATAATTATTTTACTACTAATAATATGAAGCAGATAATTATATAATCATTTTAATAGTAACAACATAAAGCAGATAATTATATCATTATTTTAATAAGAAAAATATGAAGCAAAAATATATGCTTATTTAAAAAAAATAATAATAAACAGATTGTTATATAAATATTTGACTAATTATATAAAGCAGATAAATATATATAATTATTTTACTACTAATAATATGAAGCAGATCATTATATCATTATTTTACTAATAATAAAAACAGATAATTATATAATTATTTGACTAATTATATAAAGCAGATTATTATGTAGTTATTTGAATAATAATAATAATTATATAAAGCAGATAATATATTTATTTGACTAATTATATAAAGCAGATTATTATGTAGTTATTTGAATAATAATAATAATTATATAAAGCAGATAATCATATAATTATTTTAATAATTATATAAAGCAGATAATCATATAATTATTTGAATAATAATAATTATAGAAAGCAGATAATCATATAATTATTTTAATAATTATATAAAGCAGAGAATCATATAATTATTTGAATAATAATAATCTAAAGG
Source organism: Pogoniulus pusillus (assembly GCF_015220805.1). Taxonomy (NCBI): domain Eukaryota; kingdom Metazoa; phylum Chordata; class Aves; order Piciformes; family Lybiidae; genus Pogoniulus; species Pogoniulus pusillus. The sequence goes on along the minus strand of NC_087286.1, from coordinate 18,728,806 downwards.
AAATAATTATTTTATTATTTGAATAATAATAATACAAAGCAAATAATTACAATGTTATTTTAATAATAATAAAAAGCAGATAATTATATAATTATTTGAAGAAGAAGAATATAAAGCAAATTATTTAATAATAATAATAATAATTAATAATAATAATAATAATAATAATAATAATAATAATAATTATAAGCAAATATTCACCTAAGTGGAAATCACAGATTAAAACACACTCACCACTTCACAGCTACACCCAAAACTAACATTCATAAATGGGTGCTAGGTTTGGACTGGATGATCTTGGAGGTCTCTTCCAACCTGGTTGATTCGATGATTCTAACTCTACAGCACTACACCACCAAGTAGCACACACAGTTCATAAACAGGCATCAGAAATATTGCTGACCAGAGATTTTGGGTTATTACAGTAACTAACCATGGCCAAGGCAATTTTTTTCCTAAGCAATCACCAACAAATCCCTGTAAAACATTTGCAAGGTTTCACAAACACAAAGCCCTTCAGATGTAGAAATCTTTACTAGTATCTGTATTGTTAGAGGAGAAAAAAATGATGGGTTTGTATGAAATCACATTTAGTTTGGAATCTAAGCTGTTCCAAAAGCACACATGCACAATTTTCCCCTTAAATAAAGCCTTTCCTCCCTGAGAAGGAATAATATTTACTTAATAGATTCTGAATTCAGCTATCAACCAGTGATAGCCTTTTCACTCACTTGAAAGGGCTTTCAGTGGGACCTAACAACATCTCTGCTAGCTCTACAGAGTCAAACTGTGTAGCTTTGCTACTGAGCTAGAAGCATATGCCTGAAAGTTAGCAGAAGCTGACAGAAAATGCAAGCAGCAAACAGCACATCAGTGAAAAGCACAGCCTGTGTGTGCACCCATGTGTGTGTGTAACACAGCTGTGTATAAACAAATACATATCTGCAGATGGTGTCCATGTACACAGGCAGTAAACAAGGCAAAATGTACTCAAACTCCTGAGAAGAAAGTGCAGACATTGTCTTTTTATAATGAAGGACATCTCACCCACTTGGAATCATAGAATCAGTCAGGGATGGAAGGGATCACAAGCATCAGCCAGTTCCAATCTCCCTGCCATGGGCAAGGACACTCTAGCCTAGATCAGCCTGGCCACAGCCTCATCCAGCCTGGCCTTAAACACCTCCAGGGATGAAGACCTCAATCATGTCCCTGGGCAACCCATTCCAGGCTCTCACCACTCTCATGCTGAAGAACTTACCACCTCCCTGGGCAACCCATTCCAGCTCCTCACCACTCTCATGGTGAAGAACTTACCACCACCCTGGGCAACCCATTCCAGGCTCTTACCACTCTCATGCTGAAGAACTTCCTCCTCACATCCAGTCTGAACCTACCCATCTCCAGCTTCGCTCTTTACAAAGCCTTTAACTAGGCAACTACAAAGCCTGCTGATGTGGTGTGTTCCTTGCTGAATTAAAGGCATAGCTCAAGTTGCCAAACTCTGCCCTCCTCAGCCAGCTGACGGATTTCATGGTGGAATCCCTTGTTAACACATTCAGACTCGGTTCTCAGCATCTATGACAGCAGTGCACTAGAATCTTAGATGGATTATTGGTTTGTACACTTTCAACATCATCAGAGTCCTCACTTCCAGTGGGGGGGGAGCTGTGTCTTCTGTATCTTTACACATGCAAAGTTTATTACTCTGCTCTCATTGGACCTCACCTGCAGTCCTGTGTGCAGGTCTGGAGCCCCCAACACAAGAAGGACATGGAAGTGTTGGAGCCCTGCCCACCCATCCAGCCTGTCTAGGCCCCTCTGCAGGGCTCTCCTACCCTCCAACAGCTCCACAGCTGCTCCTAGCTTGGTGTCATCTGCAAACATACTGCTGCTGGGCTCAATCCCCTTGTCCAGATCATCAGTAAAGATACTGAACAGGACTGGGCTCAGCACTGATCCCTGGGGCACACCACTGGTGCCAGCTGCCAGCTGGATGTGGCACCATTCACCACCACTCTCTGGGCCCAGCCCTGCAGCCAGTTCTTGACCCCTATCAGAGTGAGTCTGTCCAAGCCACGAGCTGTGCCAGGAGGTTGTTGTGGCAGCACCACCCTTGTTTGTAGCTCTACAAGAAAAGAGACTGGCTCTTTGGCTCCTGCATTTTGTTCTGGCAGAGCAGAAGCTGTTGTTTTTCTGTCCCTGCTCCTCCCAAAAGGCTTTCACTCTCTGGCAGTTCAGGTGAGCACTGCTGATCTGTGACTAAAATTCTCATTTTCCCTAAACTTTAAAAAGAATTCTGCAAACCTCAACCCTCCTACAGAGATTCATGGTCTCAGCATCATTGAAATATACAATGAACAGCTAAAAACTATAGCCCTGGATAAACCCAGGTGTTATTAGCCACTTATTAGTCACCTTCGATGCAGGTGGCATGTTTGTCACCTTAATGTCCTTGGAGTGTGTAAGACAACCTTTTGCATTTGAAGTGGAGGCTCTTGGTGAAAGGTGGCACCTAATAAGAAATGACAGTTCCTGAGGAATGTTACTCTCCAGAAGGCTGCTGTATGAATTTCCAGTTGTTTTTTTTTCCTGAGCATGCATAAGTTAAGGCTAAAACAGGCATTGTAGTTGAGAAGCAATAGCCAGCACAATAAAATTGAAACAGCAAAATAAGAGATGACACTAATCTGCTCTGAGGTTCAATTAAGGCTCAGCATCTCTGGATTAAAGGCTTATTTTAATGAAAAGCCTTAATTAAGCATACATGTGTACAGGATCACCTTAATGAGGTATGACAGAAACAAAAGAGACAGCAAACATTCTTTTAAAGGAAGCTTATTACCAGCTTTAAGCAACTCAGCTGAGGACTCCTAAAGTGAAGTAATGCAACACTGAAAGGAGACAAAACTGCTGGGCCAAGTTCAAGCCTGACACAGTGAAACCATAGAATCAACCAGGTTGGAAGAGACCTCCAAGATCATCCAGTCCAACCTAGCACCCAGCCCTGTCCAATCAACTAGACCATGGCACTCAACCAGGTTGGAAGAGATGTCCAAGCTCAGCCAGTCCAACCTAGCACCCAGCCCTAGCCAATCAACCAGACCATGGCACTGAGTACCCCAGCCAGGCTTTGCTTCAACACCTCCAGGCACAGAGACTCCACCACCTCCCTGGGCAGCCCATTGCAATGCCAATCACTCTCTCTCAGCATAGATGCTGCCTCAAGTCCAGGTGTGCCATTACCTTGATCTTGTGGGCTTACATGCAGCCTGTGGCCATTTGCTCCACAGAACAGCATGATTTTTACAAGGCATGATGACATGGCTTCTAAAATAAAGTAGAAGGGTGGATGGGGAATGGAAGAATAGATAGATAAGCCCATTCCATGGATAAAAACAACACATTCTTGTTTATATTCAGTGCCTATATTCAGCATTCTGGAAAGCAAAGTTAACCTTTGGGATTGTCTTTAATCATAATGAAGCAAAAATGCGTTTAGGCACGCCAAACTTTTATAGTCCCTAATGAGTTTATTGCATATAATCACTCTAGTCTCAGTAATTAAACCTTAAAATTGCTGCTGTTTTATTTAATGTAAATGATAAATCAAAGATTTCATTTGACTTTTTTTTTTTCCCCATGAGTTAAAACTGGGCTGTGTCAGAAACATCAGTCTTAGATTTCGTGTGATGGTAATTGCATGTTAGGCTTCAAGCATGGGAGCTGTGCGGGTATAAAAGGTTTTGACAAGCCAAAAATCCTGGCTGAGAGCAGGAGTTCTTTTAATTTAGTGTAATGTATAGGGTTGAAATTCATTTATAACAGTAATTATTCAAGAGAGTTCTTTTTTTTCCCCCTTTTTTTAGGGCCACTCCTCCAGTTTTTGTAGTTGCCTTACTGGATCGTATCATACACAGCCACCAAGAGGCTTTTAAATCAAGGACAAGAAATACCAAGAACCTCTACAAGCCCAGGGACAAAGAAATGGTCAGAGCAGTGACAGATACTGGACTAAGAGAACATTCACCACAAAACCAAGGAAGATGAAGAAAAGGAGAATGTTCTTGATCCTAACATTAGGTAAACCATTCTGTTCTGATTTGTTTTTATTGTTTATATTGAAAAGAAACTAAAATGAAGAACCTAAGGTTTCTCTTCAGCCTGATGATTGAGTACTAAAGTGGGTGGAATGATCTCAAGTTTACACCAGAGAGGTTTAGGTTGCATATTAGAGGAAACTTTGTGATTAGAAGGGTTCTAAAACACTGGAAGAAGATCCCCAGGGAGGTGGTTAAATCTCCTGGAGGTGTTTCCAAGCAGCAGAGATGTGGTGCTAAGGGCCACGGTTAAGCACCAGACTTGGCAGAGTTAGATTATGGTTGGACTTGGTGATCTTAAAGGTCTTTTCCCACTGAAACAATTCTAGGACTCTAAACAGCATAAAATCTTGGGTTGAAATCTGTCAAAATTCAACAGTTCAGGCCAGCAGGTAAACTACAAGAGAGCTGCCATCAGTAGCTTGGATGTGTCTTTTTAGATCTGAAAGGTATTGAAAATGTTGTTCCTTTCTTCTGTTGTTCTGTTTTGTATAGTGACTGTAATTGCTCCCTTTACCTTATATTCTTAAGCAGACATCAGTGATGTTAGAATCACAGAATGCACTGGGTTGAAGGGGACCCTCAAAGGTCTTCTTGTCCAAACCCCACACCACAGGAGCAGGGACATCTTTAACTAGGATCAGGTAGTTAATTTTGATGTTGCATTTCTATGAGGGAACATAGAATCATAGAATCAACCAGCTTGGAAGAGACCTCCAAGCTCATCCAGTCCAACCTAGCACCCAGCCCTAGCCAATCAACCAGACCATGGCACTAAGTGCCCCAGCCAGGCTTGGCTTCAACACCTCCAGGGACAGTGACTCCACCACCTCCCAGGGCAGCCCATTCCAATGCCAATCACTCTCTTTGGCAAGAAATCTTAGTATCAGTATCATCTTACTATTCAGATTGGTTTTAAGTGTATTTGAAATAGTGTATTTCATTCTTTTTCTTCTTAAGTGTATTTTAAGTGTATTTAATTCTTTATTCATAAAAAGACATTTTCCAGTGCTATGTTAAATGTATTCTTTGTTCACATATACCTACCTTTGTTCACATATACCTACCTTTGTTCACATATATACCTACCTTTGTTCACATATATACCTACCTTTCCTCTAACTTAAAAAGGCTTGCTTCTGCAATGCTCCTGGGGCTAAACCCAGGAAAAATTAACACCTGTAGTTAAATACCTTTTTCAAATTTAGAAGCAAACATGCAGCAAGATAAAAGTCACAGATGTGAGGGCTTGGAATGATGCCTGGTGAGAAAAGTCAGGTTTAAATAGCATTAAAATAATACAGTTGTAAAGCAGGGACAGACATTGCTTTAAAAAAGCAAAGTCAGGGAGCATCTGAACAGACCAGGAGTCCACAAGTGCTTCCCACCTGTCAGTTTTAGTTTGTATTTCTCGTTTCTAAAGGTTTCTCCAGTAGTCCTGCCAGGAACATCTCCTTGTCTCCATCCATGCTGCCCGTTGTCTTCATTAGGTGTTTTGTAAAGGACCTTCTGGCTCCGCTAGTTGCAGTCTAAAGGAAAATAAACTTCCATCTTCAATAATAATCACAGAGTCATAGAATCAGCCAGGCTGGAAGAGACCTCCAAGCTCATCCACTCCAACCTAGCACCCAGCCCTAGCCAATCAACCAGACCATGGCACTAAGTGCCCCAGACAGGCTTTGCTTCAACACCTCCAGCCACAGCAACTCCACCACCTCCCTGGGCAGCCCATTCCAATGCCAATCACTCTCTCTGCCAACAACTTCCTCCTAACATCCAGCCTAGACCTCCTCTGGCACAACTGCAGGCTGTGTCCCCTTGTTCTGTTGCTGCTTGCCTGGGAGCAGAGACCTACCTCCACGTGGCTACAGCCTCCCTTCAGGTAGTTGCAGACAGCAATGAGCTCTGCCCTGAGCCTCCTCTTCTGCAGGCTGCACACTCCCAGCTCCCTCAGCCTCTCCTCACAGGGCTGTGCTTCAGGCCCCTCACCAGCCTTGCTGCCCTTCTCTGGACACCTTCAAGTATCTCAACACAATAAAGGAAGAAAAGATTCAACTGTAAGATGCCACTTCACATGTAATAGCTGGACTGAGCTAGCAGTGGCCAACCCTAAAGTATTTTATACTTGACATGGCAGAGGAGGGCTGATAGAGTCTGTTGACTTCTGAAGTTCTAGGAGTAGTCATCAATCTTCTTTCTTCTTACAAAGCAGGTATTGTGTATTTTCTGCTTCATTTCAAGGCCTGATAGATATGATCATTCCCAAGAACTGTAAATATTCACTGATTATACAGTTTAGGATAGATTTTGTATTCTCACACTGTTTGTTATTTGGGATTTAGTTTAATCTGTATTTTCTATTGGGAAAATAGAAATAGTACACTCTTAACACTCTTCTCTTTAGCTTAGCTGAAGTACTTGGGGTTTACCTTGATAGCTTTATTCAGTGCATGTGTGTAGCACGAGCATAAATGCATCAGGTCTTATTAGATTCTCTCATCTATCATCCTGAAAACACTAATCAGAAGGGACAAGTGACTGATTGAAGAGGAGTGCTGCTTCAGGGAGCTGATGATGGGAATTAGAAGAACTATCCCAGCTATTACAAGTTCCTTTTCTCACTTCATTTTAGGGTGGGTTTTTTTTTTCCCTGCCAGTTGCCCCTTTTAATTTTCCATGAAGACTTTTTGCAGCCAAGCCTGTGAATGTGAACCAAAGTCTGACAATAACCTCAGATAGAGAGTTTTTGCTTTCTTTTACATCAGCATTAGCTGAAGGTGTACAATTGTCCACAGGCAGGTGGGGTGGATCTGGCAAAAGACCGTTCTGCCAATTTCTGGCTAGCCTGGAAGTCTAAAGCTTGACAAGAGAGAGCAAAAGACAGCATTCATTAAAAAAGGTTACTTTAGATTTGGCACAAAAAGGGAAATGCCTCTGGAATTCTTTTTGTCCTTAGTGTTTCATTAGCTTTCCTCCCTCAAGGGAAAAAATAGCCACTGTATCTGAAAGCTTTCCCTTCAGCTGGCTGCTGGCCATTAATCCTTTTGTGTTTGCCAGCTCAATAGTGCACACTACTTGTTCTGGTTTTCACTCCTTTCCCAATTTTTCTTTCCTCTAAGAGGCAATTGCCTTTTTTGTCCAAGTCTGTATCTTTTGTGAGGATGGAGATCATCAGTATTTGGTGGGAATTTAGGTCAGATAAAGGTGAAATTTTCTTGCAGACTGTGAACATACCTTTTCTGTTTGGGGCTTTTTGGGTTGTTGGGTTTTTTTCTGTATGTGTATTTTGTGAAATGCTGCATCTGATGCGTATCACTTCTTGAAATTTAACATCTCTGGGGGAGGAAAGATTAATCTGCTTTCATTTTAAGCTTTTGAGTTTGTAATCTTTTCCTACATGCTGTAGCAGGTAGCATTTGCTGCTTTCTGCCACTCCTGGTCTTAGAATCGTAGAGTAAGTCAAGGTTGGAAGGGACCAGAAGGATGATCTAGTTCCAACCCCTCTGCCGTGGCCAGGGACACCCTGTCCTGGAGCAGGCTGCCCACAGCCTCATCCAGCCTGGCCTTAAACACCTCCAGCAATGGGGCATCAACCACCTCCCTGGGCAACCCATTCCAGGCTCACACCACTCTCATGCTCAACAACTTCCTCCTCACATCCAGCCTGAACCTACCCACCTCCAGCTTTGCTCCAGTAAGGTCACCTGGAAGCCTCCTCTTCTGCAGACTGAACAGCCCCAACTCTTTCAGTCTGTCCTCACAGCAGAGCTGCTGCAGCCCTCTGAGCATCCTCCTGGCCCTTCTCTGGACATGCTCCAGCACATCCACATCCCTCTTGTAATAATAGGGGCTCCAGAACTGGATGTAGTACTCCAGGTGGGGGTCTCAGCAGAGCAGAGTAGAGAGGGATAACACCAGTCTCAAACAGAGGTTTAAGCTGTATTGTATTAAGCAATTTCTGCAGAAGACTGATTTCTTTCTCGACCACAAAGACTGCAGTAGGTGTAGGCAACCTTTCAGGCAGTCAAAGTATATCCTGTCAACATCTTTTACTTAGGTAACAGAGATTACATATTTAGTCCACAGCATTAAGAAATCATTCCCATAAGTAAGAGGGAATAAAATGGGCACTACTGTATAAATTCCTTAACAGAAGGTGATAAAGTCTTCTCCTCTGACCTAGCCAGGTTTAAATTAATTCAGCATCAGCTGTGATATACACATTTTTTCCTAGTAGCTTTCAAGGAGGAACTGAAGATGTCTTTCCCTGCTGTTCACTCTAGCACTTCTATGTTTTGGTTAATGAAAACACTAAGGAATACTTTTTTTACTAGGAGCTATCCATTTCCAGATGCTAACAAGCTCTCCTAAAATTAATTTTGCCTTTTGTGCTGTGCTTTTAAAATGTCACTCCCTAATCATTAGCATAATCAAATGGCATCACAACTTGGGGGGGGGGGGGGGGGGGGGGGAATCTGATTTTTAATAACCCTACCTCCTCTGGAAGGATTAGAAAGGTTAAATGCCAAGCTGCACACACTTAAGTATCAGTAAACAAAACACAAGGTCTGAAGGATGAGTAGTGGGAAGGACACATTGATTGTTTCGGGGTGCTACTGTAGCCCTTATTACAGCCATCATTAACATTTTTAATGATCTAGATCAAAGGAGATAAGAAAGGTCACTGAAAGCAAAGCAGGCTACTTTTTGGCACTGCTGTACACAGAAAGCAGGGCGTTGCTTCAGCGTGCCAGGTAGTGAACTCCTTTGATCCTGCCTATAAATGTCACTTCTGTATGTCACTTAATTGCGGCGCGGTCCTTTATTGGCGCAATTAAATCTTTTATAAGGCATTACATTATCTCCAGCTCTGCTAAACACCATTGCCATTGTTCAGGAAGAGAGGTCAGGCATTGTGAAGTGATGCAGCTGACTTCAGTTTCTTCCTCTCCCCTCCACATTTCTCCCAACGATTTTAATTGAAAATCTCACCAAACAGTATAATGGTCCTGGAATTTGTTTAGTCGTTTGACTTCCTTTATCACATGGAGATGGTAAACATTCTGTTGCTAACTTGAAGTGGCTCCAAGCAGCAAAACTAGGAGGATATTAAACCAGTAAAAGCTTATCAACTGATTCATTGATATGCTGTAAATTCCAGCCTTTTCATTTTGCTTTTCAGGGTTGCCATAAGTCAACACATTAGTAAGCAATTTGCTGACACGGGATCACTTAAAAAGGCTTCCCTGTGGACAAAGTTCACCTCGGTGCTTTGTTTCATGGCTTTATTTTATCATAGTCTTGTGCTGCTGTACAGATGACTGATGTAGTCTTGCATTCCAACAGAGTGTTTCAAACAGCTTATGCCATTCTGCTGGAGTTTGAAGAAGTCACAGGCATAAGCAGAGAAGTATAGTGTTTTTAGAAACAAAAATCAATCAGTTTCAGTTGTTCAAGGGGGAGGGGAAGAAAGGTTACTCAGTATGACACTTTAAAACACAGCAGGGTTTAATATTTAAGCCCTAGAAGATGCTAACACTAACAAACTGCAGAAAGTGTTCATTTCCTTCCTGCTCATATCGATGGGGCACAGCGATTTGGCAGTTGGCAAAAATTTGGGGCTACATTTGCCAGTTGCAATCTTCACTTCCTAACCTTAGACTTGGTTTGGTGATGGATGGATATGGGTTGGGCAGAAAACACTGGAGCAGCTAAGCAGGTAGTATCGTAACAGCAGGGGAGCTTAAAAGATCTCCATCTCGGGCAGGAGTTTTTCCTCTCTTTCACGATTTCTGCTCAAGGAAGCTTATGAGAGGACTTAGTGAAACGGGGAAGAGAAACACACACGGTGCAAGCTCAGGGGGATGATGAAGAGCTCCTCTCTGCTGAGGGAAAAAGGCACAGGCAGAAAAAGGAGGAGAGCAACTCCAGTTCCTCCTACCCACCGTGGTCAGCTCTCCTCCAGCAGCCTGTCCAGGCATAGTCTCGTTCACAAAGACAGGTCAAGTCCTGAAACTGGCCACAAACTGTGTGTTGCTGCCACACTGACACCAAGTAAAAGCAGAGTTAACAGATAGGACACAACTTGGAGAAGCAACTGAGAGGCTGTTAGAAAAGCACTGTCCTGGCCACTGACACTTTCTGTTTACATCCCACCAGCTTTCTTATGAAAACTCTTCAGGTCTGTTCACATTTGATACCAATCTAAACAAAGACCAAACATAAATCAGGGGCAAAGTTTTTTTCAAATAGATCAACCATGACTTGACACTGAAGAGAAAGCAATCACTATACCAGGCTAAGTGCAACCTTAACCTGTTCTTCCTCAAGTCAGACTTTAAATCAGTAAGAGCAATTCAAGTTGCAGTGTGGCCAGCAGGACAAGGGAGGTTATTCTGCTCCTGTACTCAACACTGCTCAGGCCACACCTTGAGTCCTGTGTCCAGTTCTGGGCTCCTCAATTCAAGAGAGATGTTGAGGTGCTGGAAAGTGCCCAGAGAAGGGCAGCAAGGCTGTTGAGAGGCCTGGAGCACAGCCCTCTGAGGAGAGGCTGAGGGAGCTGGGGGTGTGCAGCCTGGAGAGGCTCAGGGCAGACCTCATTGCTGTCTACAACTACCTGAAGGGAGGCTGTAGCCAGCTGGGGTTGGGCTCTGCTGCCAGGCAAGCAGAAACAGAACAAGGGGACACAGTCTCAAGTTGTTCTGGAGGAGGTCTAGGCTGGATGTCAGGAGGAAGTTCTTACTAGAGAGAGTGATTGGCATTGGAATGGGCTGCCCAGGAAGGTACTGGAGTTGCCATCCCTGGAGGTGTTGAAGCCAAGCCTGGCTGAGGCACTTAGTGCCATGGTCTGCTTGATTGGCTAGGGCTGGGTGCTAGGTTGGACTGGATGAGCTTGGAGGTCTCTTCCAGCCTGGTTGATTCTATGACTGTTATTGCTTCTTAAATACATTATCACATTAACGAATTAGACTTACCCTGACTGGAAATGTAGTGCATTAATGTTTCATGTCTCATGCAGGAAGCACACAGCATCATCACTTGAGATTGTAAATGTGGAAGGAGGCCTGTGGTGGGCCTTTTGCTTGGCTGGGTCACTGAGATAATCATAGAAGATAATCATAGAATCAAGCAGGTTGGAAGAGACCTTCAAGATCATCCAGTCCAACCTATCCCCCAGCCCTATCAAGTAAACTAGACCACGGCACCAAGTGCCTCATCCAGTCTTTAAAGGTCATACTGAAGGTCAGTATGCACGTTTGTGGGGGACAGAATCTTGACTTCTCTTCCTTCTTGCCAGTGAAGAGTCAGGAGGGCAGCACAAGATTACCCATCTGTTCTTTGCTAGACACAGAATTCCCTCCCAGAGCACAGAAGGGGCTGCCATTCCCCTATCACATTGTAATTTAAATACCTCCTCTATACAAAGGGGCTCAGAGGATTATTTTATGAAGTGAATGCTGATGTGTCAATTCCACACAACAAGGAAACCAAATCTGATTTGCACTGACAAATGGACAGCAATATGCTGCTGTGTGAGGGAGCACTTGGAAATTCAGGAGGTCAGAATCAGATCATAAACCAAAAAGAATATACATCTGTTCACCTTGGTTCCACCATAGCCATCTCAAGCACTTGCAGAGTTTTCCATAGGAAAACAGCATATTTGTCCTTCCTGTCACCCACCAAGAGAAAATCCTCAGCTCTTACTAGGTGTAGCTCAGAGTGAACTGCCTCAGAGATCAGAGCTGACAAATTCAGGGAAGAAGGGGGAGGAATGAAACTCCTCACACCAACTACTGACAGGATCATTTAGGATGCCACTAAGATTATTTCTGTTTTTCAGTGATTAAAACCTTAAAAAAGCCAAACTCCACTACAAATCACACTTCAACTTTATTGAAAACACAGTCAAAAAAAAAAATCTTCCTACAAAACATTCAGTGTAACATTGGAAACAAAGGAAAAAGCACATTGCCACTGCTTTCCACCAAAACTTCAACCTAGCTAAGGCAGGAAGCATTGTCACTTACTTCTGTAACACAGCACAGGATTCACAACTGAGAACACGACAAAATAACTATCTCTCAACTACCAAACCAAAATCAGAGATGGTTTAGTGGGGAGAAGGTATGTGCACAGAAAACAGTGCTGGTGAAAGCAGCACTAAAAGCATTGTTTTGCAGCTATTATTTTACCTTGGTCCCAGACACAGCCATGTGAAAGCTGTGCTCAAGAGTGGAGTTTTACAGAGCCTTAAGTACAAGCCAGCCCAAGAAGTCATGGCTGATTCTGTTCAACGTCTCTCAGCCTCAAGCACACTTGAAGATTGTGTGCAGCTTCACTTTCATTTTTGCAAACTGAAACCTTAGCCAGTAGGAGCACCTGAAAGTGCATGACACTGTTACAGCACCAGCAACATCCACAGAAACACGAGTTCAGGGCTCTATGTTTACGGCCTCGTCACCAAAGGCCACACCAAGCTGATCCTGTGATGAGATGGCCATCAGCACTCAGAAAAGTCTGTCCCCTCAGCAAGACTTGGAAACACAGCTTCGTGCAGACAACAGCAATGTGTTTTCTAATTAGGCAACACTGGGTCAGGTTCCTAATCCCAAAAGGAAACCCTGCCATGCTCTGTGTACAAACACATGTTCAGATTTAAAACCCAACGACCCAAACATATCTTTGTTTTCTATCTCTTTGTTTTCAAAGCAACAGGAGTCAGGCCAAATGAGACAAAAACACTTTGAAAGCAACCCTCTAAAAAGTGAAAAGTGGCTCAAGTTTTTGTTCCAGGAAGCCAGCAAGGAGGAAGCTACTTACACAGGCTTTGTGAATTGAAGTATTTGGTCCTGACTTGGAAAGCTTATGGTCAGGGGAAAACAGAAGTCATGCAGCAGTTCATTTTCTCCTAAAGCATTTAAACATATCCACTGTGCTTACAGTACCACTGGCAAGCCTCTCTGAGTGATCATTTGACATGGAGAAAGTCCAAAACGTGCCCATACGCAAGGTACAAAGAACACACGAAGAGTCTCACCGTGGCACCGTGCAGCACAGTTTGGCTTTGATTGGAAGGTGAGAGAGCCACACGTGGCTGCCATCGCAATGCTGCGTCTCCATCTCCAGCCAAGGAAGGCTGCAAGGCCCACCAGGAGTTGCAGTCAGTCTGCACAGCACAAGGGAGGGAACTGATGAGCAGGGAAACAACATCCATTTGGTTAAATAGTAAAGCTCCTGGAGCACTAACCTCAAACTGAAAGGTTAAGGGCAAGTCCACACAAAGTCACCTACTCCCCAGTAACTGCTGGCAGGGGCTCAGCCTGGCTGGATGAGCACACATCTCTGGCTGAGAAGTGAGCCAGTCTCCTCACACTACTCAGTTAAAAGAATGTCTACATGCAATGACTAAACCATTTTCATCTCACTCCAAATTTGCATTGGCTCTTGGTAGTTCATTAGAGGTCTCACTTCTACAGGCAGGATTGTTTCGATGGAATCCAGTGCTAAAAAAGATCAAGTGCAAATGAATGAATAAATCCTAATGTTTTCATAGTGGAAGAACATTTCTAACTAGGGGACATCTCTGCACAGACTATGGGAGCAAATAAATACATCACAATCAGAACAAGTGCCCTGGGGAAGCACTGAACTATTGTTCTGCAAAGATGCTCCATCCAGTGACGCCGACTATAAAACTTCAGGTGAAGGTGGGGTGAGGGAGAGAGGTGAAAGCAACAGCAACACTTGAGGTTAGCATACAGCAAACATTGAGAAGCAATTAAGAAGCCTTATCCCCAAGTGCTGGTAGGTACAAATGAGCAGTCAACATACCTCAAGCCTTTAAGAATTGAGATTTTCTGATTTCTATGCTATGTGAGGCCTTCGTGCAGACATAGCTTTAAATAGGGGATGCTGGAAATCACATTTGGTATTAACTCCCCAGAAGACCTGTTCTCCTTCTTAAGATCCTGACTAACATTGTTGGGCTTCAGTTGTTAGCATGAATTTTTCAGGAGGTTGTCTCTGGATCTCTTTGGACCTGGAGGGGGATGTGATTCTATTCAGAACCAGGCAGCATTCTTGAGACAGCAAGAAGCCATTACAACAGAATTGTCTGCGCAGAAACAACTAGAACAAGCCAAATGACTCGGTTTCTACAGAATGGAACTGAATATGATAAGCTACTGTTCAAGAGCATGCACAGGTATCACCTGGAAACCCTGTCCCAGTCCAAAGAAACAGCTCAACAACTACATCTGTGTGCAGCAGACTGAAGAACCTCACACCTTGAACAGAAAAGGAGCATCGCAACTTCTTGTGACAGCATCAGAGCTAGAGATGAGCACGCTGGGCAAGGCAGAAAGATGTGGCAGACACCACCACTGTCTGGGTGGCAGCTGCCAGCTTAGGCTGCTTTCCCTAAACGGGATGAATTCAAAAGCAGCATTTTTGTAACGTTCCAGTGCTGTTAAGGTGACAAAGAACTTGCTGGTTTACCAATGGTAAATTCAATACTCCAAAGCCCACGATTTCAGCTCCTGAAACGCACAGGCTGGGGAGGGAAGTTGGTGCATGCAACAGTGTCTCAAGCCAGCGCTAAAGTAACAGCAAAAAGACTAACATCAGGGGGAAGGGCATCCTATTTCCTTAAAATATGTAAAGGCTCACAGTTCACATCAACATTTTAAGCAAAAACTATGCACATTTCTTTTGAAAGAGGTTACCAACGTGGCCATACTGTACTGTGTTTCCACTGATACTACTTTACCTAGATTTTTTCAATTGCTATTTTAAAACAATCTGGTAAGATGTCAGCCCACAGGATTTAGCTGTATTCCTGGAGTGGGCATTTCCAAATCATAGGTGTTAGACCACTAAGTGTAACACTCAGCTGCTGTATGTACACCACTTGAGTCCATCCCACTTCTGGAAGAGGAGAAAGGGAAAAGAAAATGACCTAGACCATTCTTACAAAACTGAAGGCAAGTCACATGCATGAAGTCAATTGCTTCGTTTCTGGCTTATTCCTTTCTAATACAGGCAGTGAATTCTCCAAGAGCCATCCTGTCTTTACCACACAGCAGCGGGCACAGGTGAGCACCTGAAGTAGCATCGGCAGTTGCAAAGGCACATGGGCAAGCAGGACAGAGGAGGGGCACATCCTCCTATGCCCTCACCACTACTGGTGATGACCTGGCAAGTGTCACACTTGCATACATGTCCCACTAAGCACACACCTGCATGAGCTCCTGTCTGCCCAGACTCTCACTGCAGCAACAGCTGTGCCTCCGCGGTACTCAGGTGGTACTTGGGAACCAGACAAGGAAAACAACTTGTCAAATCCTTTAATTTCTATGACACTAAAACAGACAATAGGGTAAGAGGTACTGGAGGAACAGGACCAGAGATAAACATCACATTACAAACAGAAAATAAAGCCTCCTACAAATGCAAAAACCCTGCTACTTGTACAGGAGCTAACACTATTCTTTTTTATCACTTTAAGCTAAGTACATGTGCTTTATGCTTAGAAATCCCACACTACAGTTCTGCCACTGCACCTAACATTGTGCTACTGATGCAGAATAAAGCCAAGAAATGGCTAACTTAAAACACTTATTTTACATCTATTTTTTGGTCTTGTGTGGTATCTAATTGAAGATGGATGCGTTTATGTGCTTTTTTGCCTCCTAAGAAGCGAGGCAGATGTTAATGTTACTAAGATCAGCTGTATATACCTTGAAGGTACAGACCACCTGACTCTACATGAGTCAAAATACTAGGAATGTATCATCAACATCCATTAATGAATTACCAGCAGCTTCTATTTAAGTGACCATATTCTTCTGTGAAAACTACATAGTGATCTCTATCTTACACACAGTATATTTGTAGCACTGTATCTGAGAAGAAGTTTTGCATAAGCATGTGATTTTTCAAGGCCAAAGGTCTAGTTTAATGTGGACAGTGTCACAATATAAACAGCTGATTCTACAACAAAACACTGTCAGGAGTTGCACAGCATAGTTCTGAGTTTCCACCTTGGAAACCAGGCAGCATCTTAGCCACCTTTTGTACTTCAGTGTAACATCTTCACTAACACAGCCTTAACTCAGACACCTCCGACTGCAGAATCCAGCAGATGGGGTGGGAACAGGCAAGGCTGTAACGTTCATTTGGAAAGAGCATTTTAAACTCTTCCCTGTCACTTCTGTGCTTACCAGCAGGAACTGCCTCTGCTCAATTTAAGCAACTGCCCATCTCACTTTCAGAAACCATACACACACTATAATCCATTGGTCCTCTATGTTCTTGGGTCACTGATGCCAGGTCAAACATCTCTCCAAAAGCATGAAGAGCAATGTTCACTCTCCCTAGGTTTATTCCTTACATTGGTTACTTCAGTTTCATAGAGTGTCTTTAAATAACTGTCTTAAAGTTGTAACAGAAATATTTCAACAAAACTAACTAGCTTCACACACCACAGCTGACCTGCCCCACTAAGACATGAGGACAATTTTGGTCAATCACTTGCATGGACAAGTGGACCCATTTCAGCTGTTTTTAAACTATAAAACTAATACATAAGGCTACAAGCTTGGAGAATACCTGAAAAGTGTCACTAATAATAAATCTCTTGGTATTTAAAATGTAAACACATTTCAAAACAACTTTTCACTAGACCTCTCTGGTTTTGGATGCAGAACTTTAGAATCAGGAAAGGATTTCTCCCTAAAATGTCAGCATTAAACTCAAACAATAGAAAAGATGCTTGTAAATCTTAGTCAAATCAAGCAATTTTACTTTGTCTTCCAAGACTCAGTACAACACATCAATAGTCACTTTAATAAGCCTTGAATTTATACTGATCACACACATAAAAAATAACTCTACAGCAATATTTACATTATACCCCAGTTCAAGTGAGAAAAGGCAGCTGCAAGGAAAAAAAAACCATGAGAAGTCCTCATGTATACTGGAGCTTAATATGTGAAACACTCTAGAGAGACAAGCAGCTCATATTCACACACACAGCAATAAGGTCTACAGCCAAGAGCAGTCATCTTGGGAGAACAGCCAAAGAGCTTCTAGCACAAAGTTCATCTTATTTCAGAACCACATTAGAGAACCAGTTGTCACCACTACAACACAGATCAGACCTCAAACTGCAGAGAGACAGACTTGTTTTACAGCAATGGGAACAAACAGCAGTGTCGTCTGCCTCACTACGCAATGGGCACACACGGAAGGTGCTCCCTTTCCTACCTCTTTGAAGATTACTTGTGGCAGAGCAGGACAAAAGTGCAACCAGATTTTGATGACTTGGGGTTTGGTTGGTGGAGGTTTTCTGTACTATACACTGCTTAAAGGATTCCTAAGGCTGCTAAAAAAAAGGATGTTACCACCCACCAATGCCATCCTGAATCTAAGGCCTCTGAGCAGGCCAACTGTAACGCCGCAGAAGTTCACGCTGCCATGACTGAATGCAGTTTTTACTTACCAAGCCATCTATGTCATATCCATAAGCTTAGAGTTTGATATCTACACATAAAGGCCTATATACATGGTCGTGTGTACATTAAAAACAGGCTAGTGAAAGATACTGGATTATGCCACCGAACAGAAATCCTGGTAACTATCCTATATAAATTCAGAGAAATAATTTACTTCAAATTAAAGAAGGTTGTAAAAAACTGCAATTGCAGGCTCCTAGGCCTGTGCTACTTGCATTGATTACAAGTACTGCTTATACACAGTAGTTCATCAATAATTTTACAGGGATGTACTTGGTAGGGTAAGTGACCTCCGCGGCACAATAGCTTACAGCACTGTAAGAGCTGTGACAGGAGGTCTACACAGCTTTTTACAAAGCATACTAGGCTCAGATTTAACACTGAAGTTAATCTTCATCTTCTACTTCACTCTATTCAGTAAGACATTGTCTGACTACCAGCATTTATAGCTAAGAAGAGAAAGCTGAAGATGCTGGCCTTTGGCCTGAGAGAGAGCTCTGTGACACTAGACTCTGAGCAGCCCACTGTAGCTGGCATCAGAGGGACTGTGATGTCTACTAGTTGCTGTCATTTTTAACATCTTAGTGGAAGTCTTTATCTACTGTCAAGGCTGCCTACTTCAGGTAGTTTACAGCAAGGGTCATATTAAGCTTCAAGTGTACCTTTGTTGGTTTCTTTTTTCCTTGTTACACTTTTTTTAACCAAGTCCCAAAGTTACTCTTTATAGCTGTGTCTGTAACACAGGAGGTACTGTGCATTCAAATGGTAACAGATTTCTGTCTAAAGATGTGAGATTGTCAAGAAATAAAAAAGAATGGATTATTCTCTTCAGCTTCCAGTCTTCCAAGGCACCTCCTGCATTGACCTACTGGGAAATGAACGAGTAGAACAAAAGTTCACTGGATAGAACAGAATCCGATGTACAGCAGAACAAAACATCACTGGGTAGAACAGAATCTGATGTACCTAACTTCCTCAGAAGCACACAGCATGAAAAAGTGAGACAAGGTTGGACCCAAATTATAAACAAATAAAATTAGTATGAAAATGCTGCTGAGATGACAGGAATGCCATGAGGTTGATGTTTCCAGCTCTGTTGGCTGCAGGTGATGGTTAATCACAGTGTTTTCTGATGCCCATTTGCAGATGGCTTTGTCTCTGAGTCTCTTGGATTGTTTGACAGATGAAGTTTATCTAATCCTGCAAAACATTACACAACAAAAGGAAAACTCAGATTGTCTCATCATACAGGTATTCAAAAGGATACATACAATCCAAATTCAACTTTGTGATTAAGGACTTCACATTTGCTGAAGACCAGAACTGACTTCCTACCCCATGTAATGATTACTTCTGGGAAACTCCATCAGCTGTGCTCAAAAAAAAGGCATCACAACAAAGGAGCCCAGGTTTCCACCCACACACAAGTTGAGAGTGGGTTCTGGCATAATTTCTCAGGAGCAACAAGAAAGATTTTTTTTCCAGCCTTTAAAGAGCACAGAAACAAAGTGCACATAAATAAGCGCAGGGATGTGCAATAAAGATGAACATTGTAGTTCAGTTCTTGACTCTCCAGCAAATCTCAAAGCTATGCATTCCCACCTTAAGACAAACTTTCACCAGAAATACAAGTCTTCAGTGAGCTCTAACAGAGCTTCAGCAGCAGCACATCAAGGTATCGACGCTAGAGGAAGGAAATGATGTACAAACTAAATTCACTGCTGTATTACCTATTGCCTTCAAGAGCTCCTCTCGCACAGCAGAAGTGAACTTTCTGACCAGACACAACGTTGTCACGATAGCAAAGAGCAGGTTGTAAGATAACACAATGTAGAAGTTGCCCAGCCAGTTAAACCTTCCAAAGTCTCCAAGCAGATCAAATCTGGTGATTCCTGTTAAAATTGCATTCAAGATTCACATCAAAACCTTGCTGACATTTTTCAGGAAGCACAAACATTTCATTCTGTTACTTTCTGCATACAGAAGCAAAAGTCTTCCAGACTTTTCTTCCACACACCCTATAAGGCATACGGTTAAATACACAAGACAGTGTTCCCAAGATCATTCGTTGACTACTATAAACTTTTAAGACACACCAAAATTTTAAGCTTCCTAGTAAAATGCTTGAACAATCTGAGCAGAGGTAAATTGTCTGTTCTAGATAAGACTACTCACTGAAATACAAAAGCAGTATAATTATGGGGGGGAAATCAGTGCTACTTGGAAAACTTCTTGAAATCCACGTCTACCAATTTCTTACCTAAGCAAGAAAAAGATGATAGGTACCATGGACTTTCTTATTTAAAAATACAGGTAGCAAAAAACCTTGCCACAAGAGCCAAAACATTTTACAGTAAATATTAAGCCTTTGTGTTTTGGTTTTGGGTTTTTTTCCCCCCAAGGTTTAAAGCCACCTTTGCAGTTTTTTCTCCTGGATGTGCCCACCACTATAGCCACAAAGCATTTGCACAGAAGGAAGAGAGCTTAGCTGAAAGACAGTGCTGACAGGTCTTTTTCACAGTGGACCTCCTAACACTGACACTTGGGCTTTGTGCTGATCAAAAGCCAGTCAATCACTAAAGCTAAATGAGCAAAACTTTCCTGAAACACAAGTTGTCTACAAGTGGTAGGGACCATCCCAGAAAGCTGAAGAGGAAGAACCATGTGGTGTTCTTTTGCTAGATCTACAGCAAGGACTGCACTGAATTAAATATGATGTGACACCCA
Organism: Pogoniulus pusillus; assembly: GCF_015220805.1. Taxonomy (NCBI): domain Eukaryota; kingdom Metazoa; phylum Chordata; class Aves; order Piciformes; family Lybiidae; genus Pogoniulus; species Pogoniulus pusillus. The sequence continues at coordinate 18,708,462 of NC_087286.1, read as the reverse complement.
AATAAGAGTTGTCTAGGATTGATGAACCATTATATTCCCCCCAAAAAAATTTGGCACAGATGATGTGATGCACACCCTCAGAGCTGAGATCACCAGTGCAGAGGAAAGAAGCTTACTTTGCCCAGTACTAAAATGACAGCAGCAAACCAGGCAGTCAGAAAACATCCCTGGCTCTGAACTTCTTGGAGGCAACTTTTCTATCACCTGATTTTGAAAGAGTCTGGAGCTTTTAAGAGCTAAGACTTCAACAGTGATAACAAATGAAGAGAGAAAAAATTAAGGGTCAGATACCTTCCTTTAAGGGCAAACTTGGCACTCATGGATCTCACTGTACTGTGATATCCAAGACTTACAGCCAGCTGCCACAACATTTGAAGTTACACATACTTCTAATACTCAGCATCAGCCATTTGAACACGAAATACAGGCATCAAATTTATCTAAGGTAATTTGTTATCTATGCCAAAAGGAGGAAAACTAAAGGAAGAAGTTTCAAAAGGCAATGAAAAGAAGTCAGTGACGCTGATCAAAATAGCAAGAGAGGCAGGGAGAAATAAAAAACACAGAAGGTCTTAACACAGAAAGAAAGTGGCTGACTGAATTAGCAGGTAAACAAAAGACAATAGCCACAGAACTGCTGTCACATTTCAAGGCAGTGTTCTTAACATTTCCAAATCAGCAGTGTTTTAGACAGACTGTAGTGCTACAGGAAAACTGAGAACACCAGGGTTGAACACATGCAATCCCAGACCTACCAAGGAAAAGAAACAAAACAGGTAGAGTGCTGGGAAAAGAGTTCTGTGCAAAAAGGAGTAATACGCCTTAACAAAAAAAGTGCAGAATAGAAGCACAGACCTTGCAAGGACAAACAAAAATGAAGCCTAACACTTCTGATAGAGCAGGTAGGAAAACCACAGAATCATAGAATCAACCAGGTTGGAAGAGACCTCCAAGCTCATCCAGGCCAACCTAGCACCCAGCCAATCAACGAGACCATGGCACTAAGTGCCCCAGCCAGGCTTTGCTTCAACACCTCCAGCGACAGTGACTCCACCACCTCCCTGGGCAGCACATTCCAATGCCAATCACTCTCTCTGCCAACAACTTCCTCCTAATATCCAGCCTAGACCTCCCCCAGAACAACTTGAGACTGTGTCCCCTTCTTCTGTCCCTGGTTACCTAATGCTGTTCAGAAATTACAGTCATTTTCCTCTTATAAATAAAAGAAGTCATCACTGCACATCAGAAACGACCTGATAAGAGTATAATTTTTGTGAATTTGGGGGAGAAAAGGGTTAAAAAGCTTTTGATGGTTTCCTTACAGAAGAAATGTACTCACAGTCCACAGAATAAAAATAATCCCAATTTGAAAAAGTATCCTGCACCTGAACAGAAAGCTACAGCTTTACAGCCATGAAAGTTGGTGGCAATGTACCAACTGAACTATTGTAGAATTATCCAGCTCAAAAAAAAAAACCCAACAAGAAGCAAGCTATGCTTTTAGAGTGTACAGACAAATAAGTTTCAAAGCACTATTTACTTAAGGCATAACAATATGGAGTAGAATTCCAGGAAAACTTCTGTATATATCAGAAAACACAATTTTGGTTGCAGCTCTTTGGTTCTGTACTCTTGGTTATTAAGTGTTCTGTCCCCACTTTGTTTCTCAGTGGGTATCAATATGGTGCTGGTGGGAAATGTTTTTTGAGGAATTACTAAAAGGGTGAAGAGTTCTGGGGGAAAAAAAAGAGTTCTCTTGGAAAAATAAGAAAATGTATTAAAAACTTTCCTGAGTTCTGAAAGAATGACAGATTAGAGCCATCACCACCTCCATATCTAACAAGACCACTGTGAAAGATGTAAAGAATCCTTCTCTTCCCACTTTTAAAACATGAAAAAGGTCAGTACATCTATTAGATAATTTGCTTTTCTCTCTTTCCCATAATGATCAAGTCTAATCTTTTCTGTATGGTCTAGAAATTTGCTTTTTTTACTGAAGTGTAAAAAGACTATGGATCTGCTTAACATATTTCTTTCTTTTCATCTCTTCAGTGCCACAGGGCAGGAGCATGCAGCACAACACATGTTGATATTTTTGCAAAGCACCACATGACTCACTGTACTCTAATACACTCTATTAATCCTGTTTGGACAGCTGTGACTGGGCATTTGTTAGCTGTGTGCTAATTGTTCCATCTTATTTCTTCTTTTATTTATCTCTATGGCAAACTATCCAGGAATTTCATTTGTTAGTCTTTTCTTTTTTCCTCCTTTTTAAAGTGAGTTTTACCATTAATCTGTTTCCTATGAGATAACAATGCACCCAGCATGTATACTTGCTTTCACAGAACCCATTTATCTGCTGTTAATCTCATAGATCATTAACAATGAATTTATACTTTTTTAAGCAAGTGAAGAATGCAGTAACTTAGTGGATAAAATACTAATGCTAACATTTGCTTCTAAACCAGCCAATTTTCAACAGCTAGAAGCATTTTACATTTATAGTACTGGCTATATTTTAAATACTTGAATTATTCTCTTGCATTTGGGGGAAGTTTTATTACAGCTTTTTAAAAACATGAGCTCTAGAATGTGCATCTTAAGGTTCAGCCCTCCAAAATGGATTGCAGGAGTGGGTTTTTTTTTGGTAGTTGTCATAGAAATTATCTAGTATATTCAATAAAACAACATCTGAAGATACAGAGAGCATGAAAATGTACACTGCAGTTTACTGGAAAACACATTAACTGCTCTTGATAGAAACATTAACTGCTCTTGATCTCGTAGTATTCTGGCTGAGAAGAGAAATTAGCTACACAACTGTTGGCTACACATTACTGGTTTGTGGGCCCAAGCTTGAACTCCTAAGCTTGTACTTCAATCTTGTACAGCCCGAGGTGAAGATTTTTGTTTTGTTCCTTTTAATGTTCCCAATGAAATTCACATTAGCTGCAAGTATTCTGCACTGCTTCAACATGTAACAGCCTTGCAACCTCGTTTCAAGAATTCAAGCTGAAGATTACCTATTTAAAGCGAAGATACAAAATATTTTGTCTTTCCAACTGGTTGAAATAGTTTTTCCACTTCGCATGCTGCTGCCAAGTCTTATCAATACAATCAGAACTTTTTTCAGTTCTACAATGCTGGATTCCAAATTTATATATTGGAAAACACAAGTAACAAAGAATGTAAGCAGGGACAATTAAACTACTGCTGATAAAACCTTAAATGAAGACCCATTAACTGTTTTTAAAGACATTTGGACCCAACCTTATCTCAAATCTTATACCCAAACCCCCTAAATGCATTTTTCTCTACAAAATCTGAGCACTCTGCTCTGAAAAAGCAGTCACCATATTTATTCTTCCTCAGCATCTCCTGGCTTAGATTTAAAACATGATCCAAAGAAAAAAAGTATATAACCTCTAGAAAATGTTCAGCTTCTCTTGATTTGTGAATGTATGCTCTACAGTTCTCTTCTGTCGAGCATGAGTTCAGCAGCTCATGCCAGTGTAGAAAGCATGGCAAATTACATGTATACTTTGAAAGGTACAGCTACAGGTTGCTCCTTTTTCTCCTTGTTTGGTTTCTACATCTCCATTAAAACACCCTCTGTTGCAGCGTTCTGTACCTCCATTTCACTTACCTAGCGTCCTTGACATCACTGGTAAAGCAGAGCTCAGCACCAAGATTGAGACACAGTTTCCAATGATCTATTTGAAAACGACAAACAGCATTTCGATTATAAATGGGATTGCTGAAGGCAAAACAAAGGGAAAGTAATCGTCCTTCAAACTGAACCTAGAGCCATTTACAGTAACATAGTGTTAGCTTCGTTTACTTCTCTCACATCTCTCCATAAGGAATTACACAAGATAAAGATGCCCCAGGGAAGGAGTTTAAAAATCAAACCTGCAATTGTTTGCTTTTAACCAAAGTGTTACACATGCTTAGACTCCAAATCATTCCAAACTACTATGCTGTAAAAGCATCACCTGTTTACTTAATTCCTGCAAACTTTTCATGAAAGACCATTCCCTGGGCTTAGCGCAGAAGAGTGGTACAAAGCTTAAGCTGATGTATGTAACTGCTTGCAGGATTAGCATCATTAACAAAACTCCAACAAAGAGTTTCCTTTCAACTGCAGGCCTGTCGACTACTTTAAACAGTACGAAAAAAAAAATCACAGCTGTTAAGATTTTGCTCTCCTTCTTGTGAAGCCTTTTAAAAAGAGTAATTGAAACTTTCTCTCACAAGGGAGAGAGAACAAGAGAAATTCCTTGAAAGCAGGTAGGCATTTGTGAATTTGTTGTTTATTTCTACACCGTTCCTGGAGTACTGTAAACAATCAATAGAAAACATTAAGAACATTCCAACTCCCTACTACCTATTTACTACAGCCATTCTGTGTGTTTACCTACTTTCTCACTTCCAACAATTTAAGTAAATACGTCTTTGCCCGTTGCTTAATTAAAACAAATAAACAACAAAACTAACATCGAATAATTAAATTCAACATCTGTTCCTTGGTTACTGAGCACTTCTTGTCAGGTGTGAGAACATTTAGCCCAAAACCCAGGCATGTTCTTCACTCTCAGCTTATGGCGTTTGTTATTCCTGAAGCCAGTGCTAAATTGTGGAAAATCAAATCAGCTTCAGGCTGCAAAACGTAGCAGAATAGACCTCCTCCGTTTTAGTTTATTCAAATTTCGATTGTTTTGTCTGTATTTTGTCTAGCGAGCAAGTTGTTCAGATTGCAAACAAGCTCCCTGAAGTACAGTTAGCACAATCCAAGTTACTCATTAGCAACAGGTTTCCTTTGGAAAAAAGAAGTTCTTTCACTGGCTTTTCTATAGCTAGTTAACAAGCTCTGCCATTCCTGGCTTTTTACAAGTGAATGGATGCCATCCAAACTAAACAGAGCACATCCTTTTTCCCACTCATTCAGCATTTTGAACATCTTCCAGTTTGTGTTTACGCAGCTTACAAACAAATACCGATCACCGCAAATGAGCCATTCCGGGCAATTACTAGCTAAAAGAGTCAGTTTGTCTTGGGTGGGAAGAGAGAGAGAGAGAGGAGGGGGCCATCACCACGGCAGACTTTACCTTACCTTTGTCATAGTTGTGTCATCCTTCCTGGGAGTGAAATTTTCAAAGAAACGAAGACTGTAGAAGCCGACGACAGAGGACACCATAAGATAGCTGTGAGAATCAAGGAAAACAGAACCTCCGAGGAATGCAAGCTTCACTCAAGTTCTCAGCAGTCTCCTAAAAGTCTTAAGAACCGAAGAAACAAAAACACTTCGAGTGCTCAAGGACTGACCTATCTCTTTCTTCTTTCCAGGCAAGTGTCTCAGCAAACGACCAGCGTCCCAGCAAACTACACAGAAAAGTGGTTAGCAGACAGGAGTCTTAACGAAAGGATACAAAATCAAAATGATTTCAAGGGCTGCTCCCACAAAACCAAAAGTGGACAGGGATGCATTTCCTATTCCTGGCCCCTACAAGAAGAAAAAGAGTTTACATCATTTAATAAGATGCACACAGCTGTCCATAAAGTTAATTTCCAACAGGACCAGAACCCCTAACAACTTGCATGAAACTAAGCCTTTTCAATTTGGTATTTAAGGGACATTCTGACATGGTAACCTGCAAATCTCTCATCAATCTCTCATACAATTGTATCAGCCAATTCCAAGTTGAGTAAAATGAATTAATAAGGCAGAATATACAACAATTCACATTTTATGCAGGGTGCACCTACCCACCATGCTGCCTTTTATACACAATCATTCACCCTGGAAACCGAGAGGTCTCAAAAGATAACACTTGTAGCTGTAGACAATTCCAAAGGCAAAGTGGCCAGCAGCCCTCGACATTATTTATAGCTCTGCCACCTCAAATACAGCTGATACACAGGGGAAAGTACTACCAAAAAGCCACTCGTGATGAGAGAACTACTACTCAGTATGTTGCTCTTTACTTTCTTCAAGTATTTTTGTAGCAAAGGAGGAAAACAATCGTGTTTTCTAGGAGGAACACAAACCCAGACAGGTTTTCCAACCTGTTTTTTCACATAGTTTCTTAAATTGGACATTTCTAGTCCATATAAAAGTAGGAGGCATGAGTAAAATGCAAACCCTGATTTACTGGATCGCTGTATCTTCATCAAGGTTCTGGGCTAGTTTTATTAAGAACTCTCTATAACATAACATGTAATAAATGTTCATGTGTGCACAGCACAGAAACCCAGAACCACAGTAAAGGTTGAGGCCCAGAAGTTTCAATGTTATTAAATCAGAAGTTCTCACTTGCACTTCAGTAAAGGTTGCAAAGCTTTACTGAAGTTACAAAAATCATAAGAGAAGTTTACTTTACCCCTGATCCCTTTGGCATTGCAGTCTCATCAACCAACAGGTAAAGAATGTTGAGAGCAACTAAGAGGACTGAGATGGACTATGAAAAAGCAGAAACAGTCTTGTTATTCAAAAGTATTCCACATATTTATAAAGCTTATATTTATTCCAAATAGAGTTAAGGATGTTAAGTTCCTTCAAAAAGGTCAGGAAAAGAATATCGAGTTTGTTGCTTAAACAGACATCCCTCAAATGTAAAACTATTCCCCAAATGACTGGAGAATTCCTCTTTTTGAGGAGAAAACGAACAGAAAAAGAGCACAAAAATTCTTACTGTCTCAATCAGTAGCAAGATCATAACAGCTGGATAGACCAAATTCCTTTCCCAAGCAGAAGCCTTCTTCCGCCTCTCTGTTCAGAAAAGAAAAGCAGAAGCTTAGCATCGTAGAACATAAAACAAGTGAAAAATTATCCAGCTCTAAGCTTTTGTTCTAACTACAGTTTGCAAAAAGTAACCTTATCTTGAAGCAACATCAAGCAGCTCATAAAAATATCTGTTCTGAAGAGCTGCATAAAGCAGTGCCAAAACCATGAAGCCTTTTTAGAGAACAGCTGAGGAGACCGAGCAGAGGATTTTGCCTTTCTCATTTACAGGTATGCTTTACTGTAACATTTTTTCTCTCCCCTGGCATGGAGCAGTACTGCAAAGTTTAAAATGCACTGAATTTAGAAATATCCTGTTTATAGGTGTATTTCAGTATGACCTAAAAAGACAGAAGGGAATTGCCAATGAGCAAATATTTTCTTCTTACAGTGTTAAGGCAAAACAGACAAAACTTACTCACTGGACAACACCAGCACTCCATTTTTTTTCTCACCAGGCTTAATTTTGTGCACACATTGATCAATGCAAAATCCTACAAGTCTTTGTGCAAAGAGATTCCTGTTGAGTTGCTGCCATTACCAGAAGTGTAACTTTGCAGTTTCAAAATACATACACACGCTAAACACTCTTCTACTGTTTTTAAACACTGCTTGACTTTCATAGAAATCACTCAAAAAGAGAGAGGAAAGGAATGTTCTCAGACTATCCCAAATAATCACAAGCACATCGCTACAGAGGAGAATCCTGTGCACCACACAAGGATATCAAAAGTGCTACAACTTCTCTACAGCTTCTTGTTAAAAATAAGATTCAAATAAGATCCAAATCAGACACCCTACTTAAATTTATTTCTTAAGAGGGACACATGCAATTTAACTGTAGAAACTACAGTAATTTGAAAGGTCCACAAAAGCACCAATTCAGTTAAGAACAAACTGGAATCAATCAGGTGGCTGCTGCAAGCTAAAGGCAGCATCTCCAAGCCATGTGTTGCACAGGAGACAGCAGAAAAGAAGTGCAGTACCCAGATTCGTTTTCCTGCTTTTCACTTTTTCAAGCTCCCGTTCCAACTCAGCTGTCTGGTACTCCACTGCAGAAGATGCACCTATCAAAACAGAAGACAGTACTTCATTTAGGATGGGACTAACTACAGTATTCTAAAGCACACTGTGACATTCAGATTTTGGAAGCATTCTTGTGACCTGTCTGTTCACGTCTTCCACTCACATCTGTCTGCCTGATTTGGCCAGCATCTGTGTGCCACAGAGCTCCCTCAGACAACCACGAGCAAATCTTCCTCACAGCCACCCATGAGACCACATTCTTTCATCTTCCTTTTCATGGTTTACACCACATCAAGGGAGGTTATTCTGCCCCTGTACTCAACATTGGTCAGGCCACAACTTGAGTACCATGCACAGTTCGGAGCTCCTCAGTTCAAGAGAGATGTTGAGAAGTGCAACGAAGCTGGTGAGAGGCCTGGAGCACAGCCCTGTGAGGAGAGGCTGAGGGAGCTGGGGGTGTGCAGCCTGCAGAAGAGGAGGCTCAGGGCAGACCTCATTGCTGTCTACAACTACCTGAAGGGAGGCTGTAGCCAGGTGGGGTTGGGCACTTCTGCCAGGCAACCAGTAACACAACATGGGGACAGTCTCAAGTTGTGCCAGGGGAAGTCTAAGCTGGATGTTAGGAGGAAGTTCTTCACAGAGAGTGACTGGCATTGGAATGGGCTGCCCAGGGAGGTGGCAGAGTCGCCGCACCTGGAGGTGTTGAAGCAAAGCCTGGCTGGGGCACTTAGTGCCATGGTCTGGTTGACTGGATAGAGGTGGGTACTAGGTTGGACTGGATGAGCTTGGATGTCTCTTCCAACCTGGCTGATTCCCCAACTCTCTCCTAGACGCTAGCTCTTAGCAAACCCTAAGTCCTCTCTCCATCTGCTGGCCACAGCCCACCTTTGGTTGCAGCAACCCTGCAATAGTACCATGCTCCAGCTACTTGGGGTTTTAATGCTAATAAACTTCTATGAGACTAATAGTCTTGTCCAGGCTTTTAGCTCATATCTTGATCATCTGCCTACAAAATCTACCTATCAGTCATGTTGCTGGCACACTGACACTACCTTCCCTTGTACTGAGAGGGCTGGACCACAGAGTAAATTTCTCATCCAGATCCCACATTCTCCACATTCCAGCACAGCGAGGTCCTACCCAAAAAATCACTAAGAGTATTTCTTCAACTCCTTTTTGAAGTCTTAGTCTTTTTCCTTCAAAAGTATAAATACTGATCTGTTCACCACAGTCAAATTACCAAATGTGATCCACAAATGTTTCAAAAATTGGTTTTTAAATGTCTCATTGCATTCTTCTTTCACACACACTTATGCTGTATGCAAATATATATATATAGCTTCAGGGCTAGCCCTAGACATTTATCTTTTGTATCAGTGACATAATGTGTATGTGGTAATATTCACAGAGTTTCAAATGCATAAATATCTCAAATCCCAGAACTACAAGCATTGCTTTGCAACAACTTATATTAGCTTGAAGTACCTGCAACATGAATGTCTGCTTAAGGTCTCTGTTTCTTCAGTAAGTAATCATAATATGTGGTTTTTCAGAAAAGATGGGTTTCCTTTAAAAAAAGTTATTTCAACAAGACCAAGTGCAGTGTCCTGTATCTGGGTCAGAGCAATTCCAAGCACACATACGGACTGGGCAGGGACTGGCTGGAGAGCAGCCCTGAGGAGAGGGACTTGGGGGTGCTGGTGGACAAGAAGCTCAACAGGAGCCAGCAGTGTGCACTTGCAGCCTGCAGGGCCAACCATAGCCTGGGCTGCATCAGGAGCAGTGTGGCCAGCAGGTCAAACGAGGTGATTCTCCCCCTCTACTCTGCTCTGCTGAGACCCCACCTGGAGTACTGCATCCAGTTCTGGAGTCCCCATTACAAGGATGTGGAGATGCTGGAGCGTGTCCAGAGAAGGGCCACTGGGTTGATCAGAGGGCTGCAGCAGCTCTGCTGTGAGCACAGACTGAAAGAGTTGGGGCTGTTCAATCTGGAGGAGGCTCCCAGGTGACCTTATTGGAACAAAGCTGGAGGTGGGTAGGTTCAGGCTGGATGTGAGGAGGACGTTCACCATGAGAGTGGTGAGAGCCTGGAATGGGTTGCCCAGGGAGGCAGTTCAGGTGTTTAATGCCAGGTTGGATGAGGCTCTGGGCAGCCTGATCTAGGGTAGGGTGTCCCTGCCCATGGCAGGTGGGTTGGAACTAGATGATCCTTGCGGTCCCTTGCAACCCTGATTCTGTGATTCTAATTATCACATGAAAATTAGCTTTTGTGATGATCCATTCCATCCAAAGAGTCTAAACCATCTGTTTTATGGAATGACTCATTACTACGAGTTGAGAAAAGAGAGATTGCTACTGAGCTCAGTGCAAGAAGCCTCAAGAACTTTAATGAAAGCAGTTCAAAAAGCAACAAAACAATGCAGCACTATGAAATTATTTTTTTTTTCCTCCATAATTTATTTATGGGTCTCTGAGGAAAAGCTTTATTCAAGACAAATGTAGTTCTCCCCTTCCTCACCACAAAAATCCAGAGCTTGACACAGTGCTAGTCACAGGATTCTTTCCACCCAAGTTGGCATGGTCGCATTAGCTCCCTATGAGACGCTTGCAGCAATTCTGACTCATATTTAGGTGCTGTTGCAGTTCCTCCTTAAAAGAAAAAGTTGCAAGCAACAGGTTGCTCTACAAAAGGATATTTTACGAGAGGGGAAAGCAAAGTTTCAGATCAGTCCAGAGAGCATTTGAAAAGGATGCAGCTAAACTCTTAAAAGCTCTCCAACATTAGCTTCATTTCAAACACGCACAAAGTTCAATGTCAGCGCTGTCTAGCCAATAAATCAAACCAGTAGACGAAACTTGTTTGGACTAGCACTGAAAAGTTAGAAGGGATTCTCCAAGAAAGCCACAAGGCAGCTCATTTAAGGTCAATTTAACGGTATTATTCTGTTTTCCTTCCAGCCCCGACATAAAATTTCAGTACCTCAAAGGAAATTGTAAGAGTATCTATTTGCATTCCCCCTAGGTGATTGGCAGTTCAACACCAATTAGTTCAAAATTACACTGTTACTAGCGTGCAATAAAAACAACACCTTTCATCTTTCTTACATAGGTAAGGATACCTTCAGAGCCAATAACTTTGATCAAGTAAGTATTTTTGATCCTACCCCACCCGTCTCTTTGGATTCAGGAAAACTAATAGCTAAAGGCAACTTTTGGCTTTTAATATAAAAAGTCCAAGCTTTAATTCTTTGACTGGAGGAGTGATGTGGGGACTGAAACATAATACACTGGAAACAAACATTTTCCCAAAGCCCAGTATCTCTTCAATAGATAAAAATACTAGGGTAGATAACATGATCAAACTTTCCCCTCCCTCCTCCTCTGATTTTCAGTTATATACTGCAGACACCTGAGGAGGAAGAAAATGTTTCCACAAGCCATGCAGCTTCACAGATTGATTTTCAAATAGGAAGAATTTAACAGAACACTATCAACTGCATCATCACCACAGCATCAAAAATGGTCCCGGCTCTTAGAGCTGAACCTTTTTCCTCCTCTGAAAACAGAGGCTTTACCCAGCCTATTCAATGGACACGGTGGTCCATGCTACTCCTTCCCTACGGCCAGGCACTAAGTAAACCTTAAGGAGGACAAGGCAAAGCAGCAATAGAGGTGCTGGCTACTTTGTTGGGTGCTGGCTACTTTGTTGGGTGCTGGCTACTTTGTTGGGTGCTGGCTACTTTGTTGGGTGCTGGCTACTTTGTTGGGTGCTGGCTACTTTGTTGGGTGCTGGCTACTTTGTTGGGTGCTGGCTACTTTGTTGGGTGCTGGCTACTTTGGGTTTTTTTTTTCCCACTTGTTTTTTTTGTTGTGTTTTGGGGAGGGTTGGGGTTTTTGTTGGAGGGTTGTTTTTAATAAACAAATAAAATCAGCATATAAACAATAGTCACACACCACTTAAGTCACATATCACTTAAGCCTTGCTCTGGTCCCCTTCACATTTATCTCTTGGCACATAAATGGAGGATGTATTCCAGGATATTTCACTGGCAAACTGTGGAATACTCAAGGACATTTATTTTGCACTATCACAGCCGTGGAAAAGTTGCAACAGCCACGGCAAGGGAAGCACATAACTTAGTACAACTGCTCCAATGTGGCAACAAAGAGACTAAATCTGTGTGTTAAGTCACACATTATGGGCTCTAACATCACAGCACTACAGTTACTGATGCAATTAGCACCGTTTGTATTCGTTTATTTCAATGCAGTAAGCACTGTAAGCAGGAGTCCTCATAGCTCTGGCAGAAAGGGTACCTATTTTCTGGCACAGTTCATACCTATTAGAAAGGCTTCCGGCAGAGATGATTAATCTTTCCATGATTGCCACACAAATAAGCATACTGAAAATGCCTTCATTACCAAAACCTTGCAGAGAATCTTGTGCATATAACATATTGCTCTCCTCCACCTACATGCCAAATCCAAGGTCAGATTTTTTGTTAGTTTTTGGCTTAAGTCCATTAATTTTCCCTGTACTCCAAACTAGGGGTTTTCAAGCATTCCTTCAGATGGTGGTGGCAATACCATGCCCTTAGCATGTGAAACAGAACTCAGTTCCCTCTCCTGTTAAAGACCATTTAAGCCCCGTATCTTCTACCTCTCAACGTGAGTGGGGTTCCACTTTATGTTGCATACTATCCAGTTAGCTGAAAGAGAATACAGTGTTTCAGCTAGTGGTCACATCAGCCACTCACATTTATCCTAAGACCAGATCCAGTTAGCAGATGCCTACAAACAGGTTAGTTCCACCTCATGTAAACTGCAATATAAACAACCACTGCATAGACTTCCATGCAGAAAAACAGCAGCCAGCCATCACCTAAGCACCTCCCTTCTTCATCTGAACACTGGAAACCACTCTGAGCTACTGAAAGACATTTAAATAACTCCTGGGTCTTTTTTTCTGTATCAGTCTCCCTTGTGCATAAGCACAATCACCATGACAACATAAAATATTCAGTAACAAATATTTTACAGTTGCTAACATCAAACCCACACAACAATTATAATTACCCCATCACATCTTCAAAGGCCTTCACTGCATGCACTTTTCTGTGTCTGTATGTGACTGTGTGTGCACCTGAGTCAGAATAAAAACCTAAGCTTCCAAACAGCAAAGGTGAAGGTTATGTTTAAACCATGGCTGATTTCAGCAGGAAGAAGACACTGCTCCTCCACAATCTTAAATGCTAGGATAAAGCTAACCACCATGGTCTACTAGCGTCAAAGAAGAGTTATCATAGAATAAACCAGGTTGAAAGAGACTTCCAAGATCATCCAGTCCAACCTAGCACCCAACTCTAGCCAGTCTACCAGACCATGACACTAAGTGCCCCAGCCAGGCTTGGCTTCAACACCTCCAGTCACAGCGACTCCACCACCTCCCTGGGCAGCCCATTCCAATGCCAAGCACTCTCTCTGACAACAACTTCCTCCTAACATCCAGCCTAGATCTCTTCTGGCACAACTGCAGGCTGTGTCCCCTTGTTCTGTTGCTGGTTGTCTGGCAGAAGAGACCAACCCCACCTGGCTACGGCCTCCCTTCAGATAGCTGCAGACAGCAATGAGCTCTGCCCTGAGCCTCCTCTTCTCGACGCTGCACACCCCCAGCTCCCTCAGCCTCTCCTCATAGGGCTGTGCTCCTTACTGAGACCTGAAGGAACTGAACCTGAAGGTTGACGTACATGATGGAAGACTTAAGAGCAAAAAGCAGGAAATTAAGGAACACTAAAATAAGTCTTAAGACAACACAATGGATGTGTCATTACATGAATACTCTTTGAGTTTCCAATCTGAAGCAACTTGTGGATGGATGGCTCATCCACGCAGCTGAAAGCAACTCAGAAGACAACTTAGATAACCTGGAAAAGATGTTGTACAATTGATGTTTTTCATAGCTGCTGCTTGCCATGCTGCAATGCTCTCTCTCAGAAACCAAAGCTTCATACTGCTTGTGAAATGCTTCAGAACAGAAACACCTTATCACGAACTGCGAAATTGCCATAGTGAACACAAGAACTAAAGAATATTTGTATAATTATCCATTATTAAACTACTGATTTCTCCAAGTAGCTTCTAGAATATAAAGGATTGCTTTGATGTTTAGCAAAAATATTACCTAAGTAATTAAACAGGAAAAGAAAATCCTGCAAACAAAACCCAAAACTCCTAATGCAGGAAGCTGAGGCTCTTGCTAACAGAAGTTAATTGTTCCTCAGACAAGGCTAAAACATAGTCTCTTGCCAATCCAAACTGTTTTGCAGTAAGGGTAGTGGGTCTGGTCAACTACTGAATTTGCTTTCTCAGCCTCAGAATATTCCTATAATCAGAGATGATGAACATGTTAAGAATATAAACAAAGCAAACCACACAATTACACACAAGAGTCAATCGTGACTGTCACAGTGAGCAATGAAATGCAAGCCTGTAATGTTTGTTCCACACTAGGATGTTGATGTTTTCTGTTTTGAGAGAACAGGATGAGTAACAGTGAGATCAATACTCCTGACCAGAATCACTCTACCCCAAATATTGTATTAGAAGCAGTATCAGAACAAACATACCATTAAGCTTCCTCTGGATGGCTTCTTCCTCTAATGTAATGATATACATCTGCTCATCTAAGTCTTCAAGGATCTGTATTTGGAAACAGAAATATGAACTGAGCATCAGAGGCACTTGTTTCTCTGCCTGTACTAATCTAGTCAGGCTTGTTTTGCTCTGGTAACCTGTCTTTAAAATACAGTCTACAGCTTTGCAATACTGATACAAATAGGAACTCCACAAAGTATTGTTCCATTCTGTTACAGATACTTTTTACTGTAAGCACAATTTCTGTTAAGGTTTCACCTCAGGTTACCACTCATGTTCAGCTTCAATCTAAAGAGACTTAGGAAAGAGAGCAAGGGACAGTATAACTAACCTATATTCAAATCATATCAACCTACTGGCCTTCACATTCCATTAGATCAAAGCAATATTAACCACAGATTTATTTTTAAGGACACTGAAAACTGATTTTTCACATGAGCCAGGATTTCAAGCCAATATAAACTGCTATTAGATGCTAAAACTAAATAAATCATGTCTGTCTATCTTATTATCAGGTCCTTTGAGTTCAAAGCTTACAGACAGCAAACAGTACCTATTTCCTTTGTACCTTCAGGGCTGACCAATGAAAGGGATTGCAAGACCTAAGTGCATCCACATTTTTGTAAATACGAACCAGGAGACATGACAAAGTCACAGCACTTAGTGGAAGAACAGCAGAGTACATGTGTCTAAGTTGTTCTTACAGACGCTAACGACTTACCCTTACACATCTAAGTGTACCTCAGGTTCCCTTCTTGTTATTCAGCCACAGTTTGGTCTTGTACCCTCTGCTTCTGACCTCAGAACAAGCCTACACTTCTCAGGCATTTGCGAACCAGAGTAGGCAATAACAACACACAAGTACTGACTACAGAAACTCTTCCAATGCCATTGAGGACAATTTGTGTGACACTTACTGTTGGCTTCACCAGCAATTGACCCATTACTGTAAACATCCGGGAAAGCCCCACTGGTGTGCACACTGCAAGAAAGATTAAGCAAAACAGGGACTTGTGAGTCAAACAGCAATTCGCATTGGGATGCTCAATGTGCTACTCCACATATAACCAAAGAGAGTTTTGAAGAGAACTGCAAAGGATTCAAACTCCAATAGGAACTTGAAAAGGCAGCTCCTATCAGTTTGGAACAAGATGAGCATCTCTCCCCTCCAAAGAGCAAAAGTGGCTTACCTTTTCAACAAGAAACACTATGTAATGGGGTATCTTAAACTCGCTCTAAGTATTTATTCAAAGCATGTGGCACCAGAGGCTATGTCTACACTACTAAGTTGTGCAGTGTCAGGATACATTCCAGGCATTAAGACTTGGTTGCCCACACTAGTAAACTGCTAGAACTATCCCAGCCACGACTTGCCCTGGGCCAATTAGAACTTTCCCAAACAATTCTCAGGTGCAGTTCTGGAGTTCACACAGCTCAGGAATCATTATCACGAGGCAGTATGTACACAGCTACCTTTGCAAACTGCACTATCATGGACGTAGGGACACTAGTTGGCCACAGCACTGCAGAACGTCTCAGGCACATCTAAGCAATTAGCACAGGTGTGGCTGTAAGGTCAAGAGATAATGAAGTTGCTTTGCTCTGGAAGTTATACAGCAACTCGAGATGATAGCAGGCTCAGTTCCCAGAATTTAAGCTACATTTCTATGAAACAATCATTTGTTCTTTTTGATCATAGCCTGTGATGGCTTCCAGGTATGGTGCATGCATGCCTGTTGGGAAAAAGGCTCAAATACACTAATAGAATTATTAGAAGAAAACAGCAGTTTACACAGAAGACTTCAAACACTAAAATACGTAAGAGAAAGAAGGTACTTTAACAGCACAGATGAGGACACACATTTATAGTTTCCATTATGATAAAACAGTGCTGCCAAAAAGAAGGAAAAGCACACAACATTTTAATGTAAGGATTAAGTTTACTTTTATTAACAACAACTATGTGTAACAAGAAAAAAAGAATCATAGAATGCTTTGGTTTACAAGAGATCTTTAAAGGTCATTTAGTCCAAAGCCCCTGCAGTAAGATCTTCAAGTAGATCATGTTACTCAGAGTATCATCCAATCTGACCTGGAATGTTTTCAGGGATGGGGTTTCTACTACCTCTCTGGGCAACTTGTGCCAGCATTTCCTCACCCTCATTATAAAGAATTTCTTCCTCATAGCTAGTCTAAATCTACCCTCCTTTATTTTAAAATACATTACCCCTCATCCTGTTGCAACAGGTCCTGCTAAAGAGATTGTTCCTATCTCTCATATAAGCCCCCTTTAAGTACTGGAAGCCTGCAATAAGGCCTCCCTGGAGCATTCTCCTCTCCATGCTGAGTAACACCAACACTCTCAGCCTTCCTTCAGGGGAGAGCAGCCTTTCTGCCTTCTGATAATTTCTATGGCTCTCCTCTGGACCTGCTCCAAGAGGTTCATATCTTGTGCTGAGGTCTCTAGAGCTGGGAGTCTCACTAGAGCAAAGAGGAGCTGAATCACCACTTGAGCACAAGAGCATTCAAAAAGGCCAACATAAGCTGGTCTTCCTTTGCTACAGACAAACTGCAGGAAAAGAGAAAAAGGAAGCCCTGCTCCATCTCACCACTGCAGTAAACCTTACTCCTACACTGTTCCACCAATTAAACCAGCTCAAGACCTAATAAAGCTCCACTCCACAATCTACTAATTTCCCAGTGCTGGATCCTGCCCTTTCGGCTACACAGATTTAACATCTCAGAGAGCCTTAAATAATGTCAGTGGTTTGCTTGTGTAATTTGCAAATAACTCTTCCAAAAACTGGTGTTTAATCCAAATTGTTTTGCTGAATTGGCCTACAACAGCCCCAGAACACATGCTGTGTTTTCAGTTCTGCTGAAGTAAACTGCAAGGCAGCTGTAGGAAGTTTGTATGCCAACTTCCCATTAAGGCATTCAGCAACTGTTGTGAATCACACCCTTGAACCAGGTTTGGGGGTTTTGTTTCATTTTAAACTTCCCCTCCTCCCTCCAAAGTATATTTAAGAATCTCCACATGCAGATAACCTAAGCAGACTCACCAAGATTTCTGTGAGCAATACCTTTCAGAGACTGGTCTGCTTCGATTTAAGGATATTTCAATCTATCATTCCACTGACTGCCCTCTAAGTACGAGCTGTAAACCTACAAACCTGGAGAAAAGTAGAAACTAAGAGAATCCAGAAGGAAGATGTTCTGTCCCACTCTTTAATTTTCTGGAAATTACTTGGGAAGGAGGAGGTTCAGGGGTTAAAATAAGTGGAATTTGGAGCCTTCAATCACTTTGCCTATTTCCCTGAACAGAGCTGACTGAACTCTGGCTGGGCCCAGCAACACAAGGTGGGTTTTTTGACTCCATTTGTTCTACATGTAACTGAGCTCCAGCCTGGCCAGATAGCAGCTTTGTAAGCAGGAAAGCTAACTGGCATGTGCTCCAACTTCTGCCTACACAGGAGCATTCTCAATTGAAAACAGGACAGTTGACTGAATACAAGACAAGACAAGTGCCCCCAAATAACCTTCTCTCCATACTACTGACCTTCCCCTGCAGTCATTAGATTTTAAGATGGTGCTCTTCTTTGAAGAATGGAGTCCCTATTTTGCAAATGCCTGCTTTAAAAATGTTAGGAATTGAAATGCTGGTGAGGTGTTTCTCAAAACCTAAATATTTAAGGTAGCCTTTGTTCAAACTTCAGAACCTAAACTCAATAATGAAATGAAATTCACTCTCTTAACCTTCACAATCATATATTTTCACCTTGAAAGAAGTTTCATTTAAGCTTTAGAAGAAATACACAACCATTCATCAGGAAAATACTCACACAGAAGTAACAAGCATCCCATCAGTGATATGCAGGAATACAAGTATGGGAGGTAGAATTCCCAGAGGTCTGTGAAGAAAATATTGACCATTGCTTTAGCTTACCATAAACTGAATTAACTTCTTAAGCATTCAGAATTGAACAATTGTGTTTTCGATACTAAAATTAACAATTACTCAGTTGTTAACCCCACAGGCAGCTACATTCACAAGCACTTTAGCTTAAAAAAATAACTCCACTTTTACTTCCATTCCACTTAAATCACTTGTTTTTAAACATACATCATGTCCACATGAGCATAGAATTTCTCAGCATGGTAAAAATGAGCACAAAAAAGGGCAGTAAATTAATAGTTTCTTCATAATACTCAGATAGCATTTACCAGAAACACAACTCATTGACAACATTCCATTTCCATAAATAAAATGAGACCAGTGTGGTGATTTTGGAATTCCATACCATACAAAGACTCCATACTGGCAGCATCATTGTCTATAAGAGCTGAAGCCACCCATACAATTCCAAGGATAAGCAGCCCAAGAAGAATAAGCATGACAAGAGTTTCCAAAATGCGTGCTCTGATGCCCTGTATGCAGAAGAGGAGAGAGGGAGAAAAGAACTTTGAATCAAGTATTTTCAACATAAGAAAAAGACAATTAATTAGTAGTTCCTTCTTCCTAATTATATACTCACATCTTATCACGTAGACAAAAGCAGAAGATGTAATAGACATTTAAAAGGTAGTGCATAAAAAAGGAAGTACTTCTGGCTTCATAGTGCCCAGATAGCATTTTTCTCCTCAAAACCACAGAAAACTGTTCTAAATTGCACATGCCTTACACTTCTCATTAATCTCATTATTCCAGAAGGTATTCTTTATCCCATAAGATTTTGCTCAAGCATTTTTAAAAGATGGATTACTTTTCTAATACTTTCAGCAAAGAAAGTGGATTAGCAAATTTTTATCTATGATTCCAATCAAGGGAATGGAAAGCCAATTATGGCAAACAGCCAAATGGCCCAGCAAGCATTAAAGCTTGTGCAGGTACAATGCACCAATTTAGTTAAAATACATCCTTCACTGCAACTGCTTCTGCATCATTCCTGACAGTCTTCAGAGCCCTCAAGTGTACGGTCAGAGTACTGCTTGCACACACACTGCTGCAGCCAGCACCTCCCAGCTTTGCGTGCTCCTGCTGAAAGAGACACATACTTCTTGCTTACAACACACACAAATCACAGGTCTTCCAGGTTATACATCCCAGTATTTGCTCTTGAGTCCAGAGACATTAACAACCCTCTAATGGTTGAGGGCACATGCATATTGGACTTTTTTTTTTACTGGTGTTTTTAACACTGACTTTACTAATGTTCTGTGAGAGCTAATGAGATACTGTCTTCAGACAACATTACTATTAGGGAACCATCAGACTGCTGCTCACACAATTAGTTTTTCTTCATTTATCAGTGCACACCTCCACAAGCAAACCAAATTTCTTGTGTATTACACAGGTTCATCCCAACTTGGATATACTCCACTGAAAAGTCTACTTTATAGCTAGGAGCAGAGAGTTCATTTTACTTTACTGCTTACTTTTATCACCTCTTTTCTCACTGCCTGACACAAGAGGGTAATCTTCATGTGACAACTGCCCTGAAAGTTATGCTCCCTACATGGGCTCTGCATCCAACCATAAAAGAGGACCTCAAGCATTCTAACCATAAGCATTAATCTCTTCTAGCACCAATTCTTCTCCACTATCAGTTGTCTGCTGAGCAGCTGAAGCAGCACAAAGGAAAAATCAGACAAAAAGAGACCTTCATGGAATTTCCTTTAAGGCTTAAGTAAGCAGATGAAGTCTAGCTCCACAATGGATCTCAAACAACACATTTCAAATTAAAGGTAGTATAAATAGGATATAGATTTACTCTCAGAATGTAATTTGTGTATAATAAAAGTGGCTTTAAGTTTGTCAAAAGTTATTAAAACATTGCTTTTGTCATGCTTGGAAATTCGATTTCACTCTCCCTTGAGTTATTTGGAAGGTAAGTATCTAAGCTAAATATCTGTATTTAAGTTTAAATAGCTCTATGTTTAATACTGAACTTTTGAATTTGAGTAATAAGGTACCAGGAAAGAGGTTACAGCCCAATTACTCAATGATACAGAGCCTTCACTTCACAGAAAATGCAAAGCATTGAGGATGCATGCAGAGAGATCTGCTCCAAGCTTTCAAAAAAACCTTGAAGTCTTCCTCCTCTTCTCAGCCAGAGGAAATAGAAAGCTGCCTTCTGCATTTCTGAAAGCCTTACCAGGCAAACTGGATTGCTCACTTCTCTACTACGAGACACACACACAAATCTCATCCTCACTGACTTCAGGTTTCACAGCAGCAGTTTCTTCTGGACAAACCTGGAGAATATTTCATTTCACACAGCAATCCAAACACCAAATCCTCTCCCCTTGGAGCAACACAATTGTCAAAAGAGATAAACAAGAAATATATGGTCATGGAGACAGCTAACCAGAAATAACGTTTTCTTATTTATACAAGTGTTCTCTAGAGACAGGCAAGGTGAGGGCAATATCAACAGTTAATTCTCTCCAAAAAAGATGACCACAGCATTGGTGGCAAGAGATAGCTACTGGGTGGTAAACAATTGCTTCTAGGCAAAAATACCATTGGCACAAACTCCAGGAAAAGTCAGTTAGCTGCCTCATGACCCTTCCCCATTTTCTGCTTTCCACAACAGTCTGACTAATCTTTGACTCTCAAAAACTTAGCTCAGTCTCCTGTTGTCACCTATGTAATGCACAGACAACACTGCAGTCTCACTTCTGCACTGACAAGCAGGACTGACAGTTGGCTCCAAGGGTAGAACAGTTTTTGTGGCACCCAGCACACACAACAGGACTCACACACTTATGATGATTTTAAAGTAGAAGAATTCTGGAGAACTTCAGTGACTAGACAGACACATTCTGCCACAGGCACTAATGGAAACCTTGTAAGAGTCCAGGATCAAAAACAATGAAAAAGTATACAGGTAAATACTGATATCTCATTTAGGCACTCAGGAAACTCTGCCCCATGAAAACATTTATATGCAAGCATGACTTAATGTGCCTGGGACATATTAGTGTACCTGTCAAACAGCTCCTATTTGTAAGGAATGCAAGGTTTGGAATTAACAGACACATTCCTGGAGAATAAGTGAGCTTTGCAGGGACCTCAGGAGGTCATCTGGTCCAAAGCCCCTGCTCAAGCAGGGCCACCCAGAGCTGGGTGCCCAGGACTGTGTCCAAGCAACTTTTGAACATTGTCATTTGTCACATCACCATGAGTCAAGGAAAAATCTCTACTCCCAACTTTAAGAATAGAAATAATAGGTAAAGACAAGCAAACTTTTCTCAATAAGAGCAAAACTATGCAAATAAACCTTGAATTTCAAAGCTGAACTTACTTTTTCATGAGTAAAAAGCTCTCCACTGACATTTTGCTTTTGGCTTAACATTTTTTCAAGTCATTTCGCTTCTCTCCCACAACCATATTACATTACTCAGATTTCTGAGATGAACCAAATGTCACAGCCTATCTTGATGGCACAGAAGATATTGCCACTTCTAGTTCATGTAATAATTGTTATCAATTTAAAATCCATTTAACCCTTACATTCTGTGTGTGTGTGAAAAGAAGCACTAGAACCTGCCATACATTCTGTACTCAGCACTGCTCAGGCCACACCTTGAGTGCTGTGTCCAGTTATGGGCTCCTCAGGTCAAGAGAGATGCTGATACTGAAACATGTCCAGAGAAGGGCAGCAAGGCTGGTGAGGGGCCTGGAACACAGCCCTGTGAGGAGAGGCTGAGGGAGCTGGGGGTGTGCAGACTGCAGAAGAGGAGGCTCAGGGCAGACCTCATTGCTCTCTACAACTCCCTGAAGGGAGGTTGTAGCCAGGTGGGGTTGGTTTCTTCTGCCAGGCAACCAACAACAGAAGGGGGGACAGTCTCAAGTTGTGCTCGGGGAGGTCTAGGCTGGATGTTAGGAGGAAGTTGTTGGCAGAGAGAGCAATTTGCATTGGAATGGGCTGCCCAGGGAGGTGGTGGAGTCAGTGTCCCTGGAGGTGTTGAAGCAAAGCCTGGCTGGGGCACTTAGTGCCATGGTCCAGTTGACTGGATAGGGCTGGGTGCTAGGTTGGCCTGGATGATCTTGGAAGTCTCTTCCAACTTGGTTGATCCTATGATATTCAAAACCAGCAACAATCTCACCTAAAACTGGAGATGACAAATCAGCTTGTAATTGTACATTTATTGTTTGCGATCACCCTACTCCATTTTAGCTGTCTTGACTACAGAATTAACAAGTCAGTACAATATGAACAAACACATAGTGTAGGTAAATACAATTACTTCAAATCCCATCCCTGGAACTGTTCAAGGCCAAGCTGGATGGAACTTCAAGCAACCTTCTCTACTGCCTCCTAAGGCAAGGAGGTTAGAACAAGATGATCTTTAAAGTGCCTTCCAACTCAAACTATTCTCTTAAGGAAAACCAGTAAGCCAGCACTACATCTTGGTGTCAAACAAGTGACTGCATTTGAATCAACAGGAAGAGTTCTTTGGTTTCTTATTGTCCAAGTCCAACAGGAAACAAATGAAACCTTAACCACCCAACTGAAGAAGGTGGCCTACCCAGCAGGTTAAGCATGTCCATATGTGCATATGTATGTAGAGATACAGGAGAAAGGGAAAAGGATGGGAGTAATCACTTTTTACATCAGAGTTTTCCAACTTGATTATTTAATCAGGAGAAACTGCCTCATGAGGTCCCACGATCACTCCTTAACATTCCTATGGAAACTAAATTGACTATACTAAAGGAATGGGAAAATAATTTGTATTTTTAGCTTCTTACATTGTTTTCAAGAAGAAAAACTAATCTGTCCAAGTCTTCTTTTCCTAATGTTTCTGACAGGTAAGAACAAGGGTTACAAGTAAGTATTTCAAAACCAAGCAACTTGCAGAAGTTTCTCAGAAGGTTGCTCTAGATCTCAGTATCCAAACCGGCATTTGATAACACAGATGTCATTTCATTCCTGAAGTGTCCTACCAGAATGCAAGTATCACAATTAATTCACTTAAGAACTATTTTAATGCAATTCCACATGCAACTTAACCTGGTTTATAGGAGGAGAGATTTTTCTCCAAAGCACAGAGTAAGGCCCCAAAGGGTACCTCCAGGATACTGATGCAGAGAAGAATGAGAGACCAGCTTGCATCTATCCCACCTTCCAGTAAAGAATTCAAACATACAAGGCAGACTAAAGCAAATTATAAATGTCTATGCAACTTAAGGAGAGCAGAGGGGGAACAACCTTGACACCATTATCAACTAAAACATCAAACTCAGATTTCAGTACAGCATTAACTACACAGCCTTAAATAATTCCCATGCCATAGACTTACAAGATGAACACAACCACAGCCTAAAAAAATGTTCTACTCCACCTCAGGCTAAATTGTGTTGCTCTTAAACACATGGAAAAGACAACTCTAAACTTGAAGAGTGAGCTTAGGCAGTACACTTGGGTTTGTTTTCAGTAAAACAAGAAAACCTTTGCTGGAATTGTGTTAGCATGTCAATTTTAAGGGGTTCAAATCCCTCACTTTCTCTTGGTCAATTACTGCTGAAATGCAGGTTAAAGTTGGAGAGCTAAGAAGAAAACAGACAAAAAAAGCCAACACACATTGTGAAAAAGGCAACTGGAAACTGCACCAAGACTTTGAAAGTCTTTTTCACAGTGCTTCAAATACAAGACAGCAAAAAGAAAATCAAAAGCTACACAAAATGTAATTGAGCTTGAAGTTATAAAAATCAATGGGGAATGAAAATATGTACTAAGGAGCTGGCTCTTCATACTTCCACTGCTGTACACTGAGCGGTGACTTCAGCTTACACTTGTGTGAATGAGAAGAGAGGAATGGGAATGAAGTAAGGAAATCAAGAGGACCTAGAGAACAACATATTCCCTTGCAGGGTGTTATTTCTTTCCCTAAGAGGCAAAATTCCTGGTAAAACCACAGAACTACAGTTCCACCTCTACCTCAAGACAAAATACACTTTGTTGCTGTAATGATTTGGCTGAACACCTTTTTAGCTCCTACTAGGTGAGCATTTTTTGAACTACATCATAAATGTGTGTCCATGCTATGGCTTCTACTAATTAATTCTACATTTTAATCTGGCTGCCAATTGTGCAGAAAAAGGCTACTATCAGTGAAATCAAAATCACTGCATGGTACAAACAAAACCAGAGAGTCCTAACAAAGTTTCTATGGCACTGAATGTTTGAACACAGTTCTGCTTGGACATCTTGACCTCCTGCAAGGTAGGTAAACACCATTTTTTACACCATGCCCCGACCCACAGGGAAAGCCTGGGAAACATTCCTGCAATGGTAGTACATTTAAAGTACACACCAAGCCCATTGTTTTCATGGGACAAAAAGGAGTCGTAGTAACCTTAAGATTTGTTCAATGAGAGGCTGACTGCAACAAACGTGTGCAGAAAAGAAAGAGAGGCACTAAAAGAGAGTGAGAATTCCAGGAGATAAGAAGTTGATGATTTTATGTATTAATTTACCTTTTCAGCACATGATCTCCCACTTCTTCCTCAATTTGTGTGCACTGGTGAAAAGATCAGTTTCAAGTATTCTACCCATTTCTACGGTTAGAAAACACATTTTGAGCAATTTTTGTTCTGACCTATTCAAAGCAGCATAGAGAAATTCTTTAAATAAGCAAAACAGACTCATTTTCCATCAGGTAAAATGGAAACACATACTGCATTTAGCACACTGATATTTAGACAAGACTACCACAAATTCCTGAGTCAAAACCAGAAGCTGTGACATAGGAAAATTCAGTTCATTTAAAAAAATTCAAAGTCAGTGACTCAGAATCCTCACAGAGTAAGATAGGAGATTTTAATAAAGACCAAAGATATTCAGGAATCAGATTCAAGCAACTGGGAGAAGTTTTCTTGCCCATGCAAGAAGCAAAGACTTCAGACTGAGCAGTGCTGACTGTATCTTCTCCCTGTCCACATCTTCCCCTCACAGGAACCTTCCAGCCTGTGGTGATTTTAAAATGAAAGTGAACAGTTTCTCATCACAACAGAAGTGTGTCTGGAAGGTTATTTTTAGTCAGTACAAGGGAAGTTGTAAGCAGGTAGGGGTTGGGCTCTTCTGCCAGGCAAGCAGCAACAGAATGAGGGGACACTGCCTCATGTTGTGCTGGGGAGGGTATAGGCTGGATATTAGGAAGAAGTTCTTCATGGAAGAGAGTGATTGGCATTGGAATGGGCTGCCCAGGGAGGTGGTGAAGTCACCATCCCTGGAGGTGTTCAAGCAAAGACTGGATGAGGCACTTAGTGCCATGGTCTAGTTGGTTAGATAGGGCTGGGTGATAGTTGATTAGATAGGGCTGGGTTGGACTGGATGATCTTGGAGGTCTCTTCCAACCTGGTTGATTCCATGATATCTTAAAAATTCAGAGTCACAGAAACATTCCATCAACTGATGACTCCCATCTTCTGGGGAGAAGGAAATTGCCTTGAGCTCTGTGGTAAAGGGTTGGACTTGATGATCTGTGAGGTCTCTTCCAATCCTGATGATACTGTGAAATTGAAGGATAAACACAGTAAAATGATGACTGTCCTATTGCTGCCCCTTTCTCCTGCAAGTTTCTGCTGTAATTCCATTCACCAGCCCAGTCCTCACTAATTAGCTCTCGGACACTCCACCTGCCAAACTTCCCCAGACTTTCCAAAGCCGCCTGTAACAACAAAGTGGGAGATGGGGGATTTCTGACACTGAATCTTCCTCTAATCATTTCATTTTGGATTATAGAGAATCTTTCCTGCTGGACAAGAATGATAGGAAGACAAACAGATATTTGTAGTTTGGCAGAGGGTTATGGTAAGTAATGCAAAAGTATAAAGACGAACTTGGAATTTGTGGTTGTGCTTCAAGAAGGAAGAAACCAGGAAGATGGTTCCCAAACAGAAGTGACATGTGGAAGCACAGGTTTCTACTGAAGTTCTAAAATTAAGAGAAATTTTAAGGAGGGTTGGGTTTTTTTTGTCTCAATGTCTTTACTAACCCTCTGCAAGGGTGAATAAGATCAAGAAGAAAACACACTTGCAGGATTTGGCCAAAGCACCAGACTGCTCCTGTAAAGATGGGGAATCCCTCAGGAAAAAAAAAAGAAAGGGGAAAAAAAGGTAACCAGCAATGGAAGACAAACATCTTGATCCTCCCAGCTCCTTGCCTTTGTAAATAAAAATGTTGGCTGCCTTACAAATCCTCAGTACAGATGCATTAGTTCCTTCTATATTAAGAATTACTCTAAAATGACAATCGAGCAATCCTTAACATGGAGCATTTCAAGTAATACTAAATAAGTAATAAGGATGAAAGAACTAAATATCACATTGCTGGTTCTCAGTATCAATAGAAAAAAACACTGGGTTTAAAGGAGGAATCAGAAATGGTGTTTACCTAGCAAAGCCTCATGTAATAAGAGGAAACTTAGGAGAAAATGGGTTTGTGCCTTTTAATGATTAAAGCATTCCAATTAAACTTGCCACTATCAAACTCAATTATGTAACAATTCCCTGTGAATTAAAATAACATTTCTATTACATCTCTACAGGCTCTAGTGCTTTCATCTGAAAAAAAAAAGGCAAAGATTTAAAATAGATACAATGTTGTTGCAAACCTTGAGAAGTCACTACCTGGTATCAATGAAAGTACAGACTGAGGTGAAAAATATTCACATATTCAAACCTTAAAATAGTCCTCATGCAGAAAACAGCATTTTTTTATAAAACAGATCACAGTGCTGAAGTAAAAACAGCAGCAGATCAATTTAATAAAAGGAAGCCAAGTACTGACATGGAAAATTGTTCACATTGCCTTCTAGAAGCCTTTAACTCAGACGTGCCAAATTCTTTGAGGTAAATTTATCTTCCCATCGACTAAGAGAGGGGGTTTCCAACTTCCCTGAATCAGAGCAATTTCAGCCATTCACAGGCATGTGTGAATATTTCCTTCTTTCACAAAGGATAACACAATTTTCTAGTTTAAACATAGTAAAATTCATGCGAGTATTTTAAACTGACAATTCAAAAGAATCACCTCTTGCAGGTTTTCGATCTATCGCACACAGAAGGGTTCATAAAGGGCACTGAGAATGCTTCATGCAGGCAAAATCTGAAAGCTACTCATTTCTGCCCTTCCAAATAAAGTATTGTAGGGAAGAAAAAAAAGCATTTAAGAACCCACTGCTTCAGTTTACATCAACCAAGTGAAGAGATTCAAGCTCAGCCTTGGCAGCTGTGCCATCTGTACACTTTGTAAGTAGTAGAATTATTTAGCATGTCTATTTTTACTCATGCAGTACTTTGCTAGTTATCCTAAAACCAAATAAAGACTGGCTTTTTCACTCAATTTATTCACTAAGAGAACAGCAGAGAAAGAGAGTCACATATTCCATTTACAGGCATCCAGCTACATGTTAAAGCTTTTAGCAAATGACTGTGGAAATTCCACAAACATATACATGCTAAATACAGCAGAAATGTACAAGCTCGGAACTACATAGGAGCTGGGAAAACACAAGAGTTCAGCACTGCATGATGTTCCTGGCTCAGATGAGGTGAAATAACTAATGCTCCAGTGTTAGCTTCCAAAACTAGTTAGTTTTACAGATTACCTCACATACTCCTAATGTTTTGGTCATCTAATACAACATAGTGTGCTAGAGGAGCAAGGGTCAGAAAAGTATATTTTGAACTACCACTATGAGTGGTCAGGATTTAATTCATGCAGCATTTTCACCCCAATATTACTAACCATCTTTCTTCCATGTTTATTACTCTGCTAGTTTCTATACCTCAAATACATGAAAGTGTTGCAAGAACACAGACTAACTTGACACACTTTGCTTTTCTATTTAAAGAGTTGGTCAAAAAAACCTAATTGTGATCTCAGTTCTATAAACTACAGCAAAAAAGGCTAAGTCACAGTGAGGCAGGTAACACAGAAAACAACTATGCTGAATAAACTACATCATTAGTTTATCTCCTGTTCACCTTCATTTTGTGACTTACACTGAGGCCTCTTTAAAAGAGCTACATTCTAATTTATGGAAGCAACCAACTGACATTTAACTACTTCAATGAAACTGAGCACAGCTCACATCTCATCACATCTTGATCCAATGTGTGCAACAACCAACATCCACTTACTTCCTCTCCTTTTGCTCTCCCCAGAACCGTAACTTACATTCAACAAATCATAGACCTCCTTATGGCAAAAATCAAAAGGACAGATTTTTGCATATGATGCCAACTGACCCAAGCAAGATGTTTCATCACATGTTTTGTACAGCTACAAACCCAAATATCCATAAAGCCATGATTCCTCAGTCACAAGTTCATCTCTCCAGCCACTGATCCTTGATTTTTTTTATATTGCTCTCACTGAAACATGACACAGCCTTAATTTTAACATTTGCTATTTACTTGTCTTGCACAGCCTTTACTCCTGGTGTCTAAATAGAGACACTAAAACAATTAAATTATCCATACATAAGTGCAAGCTTTGTAATACAAAAAAATAGTACAGCCAACACTCCCAAGATCTTCTTGTCCTGTAGTACTTTTCATGCTCTTGCTGTCTTTAACTTTGCTTTGCCTTACAGTCGTTTTGAATGAACAGAAAAACAGATGTCTCTGTGATTACTTTTTACAGACAAAAGTATTCCCATCTCCTACTTATCTATGGTACAGATATGTGTTTCAACCACAGGTCTTCAAAAGCAGGCCATACACTCAAGTAACTCTTTTCAGACCAATGTGATGAAATACACCTGCAAGGTATTAATTTTTCCCCCCTCTTTGAAGAACTGCAAATAAAGGACTGATGGTATAAAGCTACAGTTTCATCATGTTTTCAGAGTTTACTGTAGACACTTGTCAATGTGACATGTTAAGAAGTATGCTAAGCCTTCTCATCTTCCATTTTCTTGTCATCCCTGGAGGTGTTCAGGAAAAGACTGGATGAGGCAATTAGTGCCATGGTCCAGATGAGTGGATAGGGGTGGGTGCTAGGTTGGACTGGATGATGCTGAAGGTCTCTTCCAAACTGGCTGGTTCTATGATTCTTCTCTAATTCAGGACTATATGTACCTGTCCCTCTGCATCATGAACTGCAAACACATTCTGCATCTAGCTGGGTACATACCATTTGTGAGACTTCAGCAAAAGCAGGAAAACACAGGAGGCAAAATATGGATGAACCTTAACATAAGATTTACCATTAACTCCCAAACATTCACCTCACAGATTATGTTTTGGGTTTGTGTACCTGTCAGTTAGGTATGCACTTATTTTAATAGGCAGGAAGAAACACTCTGATGAAGCTACTTGCCAAATCAAAATCCTAAAATAATCAGGACCTGCTTCTAAATAACAACCAAAAAAATCTAATAAAATTTTAAATGGTGTCATTTTAAATTACTCCAGTTTAAAGAAGTGGACTTCATATCTTAACTTAGGATGTTACCTTACGTCAAAAATACAAAACCAAACAGCCGCCTTTGATGTGACTGATTAAACAACTTTTCTCTCTGCTATTACTAATGGAATGAGTCAATGGATTGTAATATAATGTACAGCAATTAGTGTACATTACACACTAGTAAACATTTCATGGACATCAGAGCACTAAAGTCTCAGTTCAAGCTGAATGATTTTATAGACAAATAAATATGACTTTAAATGCCAAATAAACATACACTGTTAACAGGGTACCTCAAGACTATTTGGTGAGCCATTACACACTGTGGCCTATGGGTACTGCAGTTGGAGGTATATGCTAGCATAAAATACAAAGTCAGATGCTACTTCCAAGCAACATTCAAAACTCTTGCACTCCACAAAGCACTTTTCCAGAAAAATCAAGACAAACTTAGAAAATTGACTGGTTTTAATTAGAGATAATCTTATGTTGGAAAAGATTTCCAAACCACTTTCCTCAATACTCTTAGTTATAGGAACTGCTTTCCATGGAACACTGCTTCAGATGAGCAAAAAGTTTCTAAAAGTAAATACTTCAAAATTAATTCTGACCATACTTCCTTCACTGGCTTCACTGCATACTGAAGATGTGTTTTACAGAGCTCTACCTCTATAATTGTACCAGAGTACACACAGCAAAACTGGAGAGCACAGCTTCTCTATGTGGAAAAATAGAGACTTAACATTTCTATCTCCACCAAGAAAGAAAAAAAAAGCAGCAGGCTTACTTTTTACCTGTGCTTATTACATGTTTAGTTGCCTGGAGTTTGTGAATACACCACACTGCAGCATCATTAATAACTTCAGATTAGTTCAGTCTTGTTATACAGTAACGTGACTTGGAAAAGCCATTGCTATTGATAAATACAGAGTACATCAAATCAACTCAAATACTGAAGTGATGGAAGACTTCAACTCTGTGTATGCTCAATAAGTTAGCAATAGCTTACCTTTACAGGGGAAAAAAAATCTCTTTAAATAATGCTTGCATGTTTGCAAAGCTTCAACGTTTCACTTTCTCCCCAGAGGAGGAAATCTATTTACAAAACATGTGTAGAATCATATTCCAGCCAAAGAGGAGAAGAGAAGAAATTTGCCCTTCACAGCAGAAACCACTGTTTGGAACCCACCATCTTTAACTTGCACAGGCTGATCTTCAACAGCTAAGACAGGCAGGACTTTGCAATCCTGACAGCAGAAAGTTTATACAGTAGGAGCAAGCACTGCCCACTGAACTGCTCTGAATGCTGGCCTGCCTCACCTGTCCCAAACGTAGGAACAAACTGCTACATTTTTAAGTGGTGCTTTTAATAAAATAAACTCCATCACAATTTGGAAAGAAATACCAAGGGAAGGCAAGCAGATGGAGAGACTAGCTGACACATAACAATAGCTGGTGAAATATTACTTTTCTTTTCTGTAATAAACACCAAGATCAAAACATTATGCAAGTTAAATTTCCTTGAAAGGTTCCCAGCAGGAGTTTTCCTTTTGGTTTGTGCAGTACGCGATTTCCTCTCACCCACAAAAAACATACCAAGAAGGTGCATGTGCCACTAACACTAAGCAGCACTTCCTTAATCACTCATTTCCAACAATTTATGGATGATCAGTGGCAAAAACGAGCAAAAATAATGAAAGCATGCAATGAAAGCTCATTGAGACAAACCGGCTTAGACTTCCTACTCATTTCTGTGTCTCTTTAAGATGGGGGTCTGATACAAATTAGCCACTGGGAAAAAAGTCATCTGGTCATAAAATACAGTACAGGGTCACTTTTATGTAAGTTTGCCAAAAGGGACATAAACCAGGACAATTTCAAACTGTGACACAGGATAGAAGTATATTAAAAAAATCTTTGTTCCTTCTCCATTGTGCTGTCATGTTGCTCAGCTTTATAGACATTCTGAGCACCAGCTCTGGCCTCTTCGCTTCCACCTGGTCCACCTAATTAATTAAGCAAGGAAGTTACCTCAAATTTTTGGACTATTTGGTTTTATTATCATGCACTTCTTTTGATGTTCCAGGAGTTCACCTCTTAATCCACAGACTCTGTGTGTTGTGTTCTGAACATTTTGGGATGTCTGGATAATTTGGGTAATTGGTCAGGATGTTGCTGTCGCTCATGTTAAACTTTATGCCATGACTTCAAGTTCAAAGATCAGTATTAAGGTAAAATACTTCATAAAGCCTTTTAAAAACTCTCCACTGGTGATGATGCAAGACCCAGTTATTCCAGTTTCTCACGGCGGTAAATTGCGCTATTTGTATTTTCTTACAAGGAAATTACTCCTAAACATCTTTATCTTTGTCAACTTCAAACAAATACAAATTTCACTTGAAGTTACATCAAGAGAAAGCATATTTTAAAGGTCAAGAAAAGGTATACCAATTATCTCCTCAAAAATGCTTGTCTCCTTCACAAAGCAGCACACATGTAATTTTCTGTGCAGCCTGTCATCACACGTGGAAACATCAGCACTATGAACTACAGATGCCCAACTGCAAATATCAGAGTTTCCCAGAAGATGAAGGAAGAAGTTAATTCTGGCATTAAGAAATGTGCTTGACAGCTTTGTTTTGTAACTGCACTACAGAATGAGAGATGGCCAGGGACAAGGAAAGAGTAGCTGAACAAGAAATATAACTATGCACAGACTCTCAAATGAAGAGCATAGAAAGATACGCTACGGTTTTTAGCAGCAGTGCAGGACATGAGTTACTTCAACTACCTCAGCAGTTCAGTTAACACTACCAGCAAAGGTGTAATATATCACAATGACTGCCAACCACATCAGTAGCCTTCAAAAATCTAACTAAACTGTGCATAAACTACACGCATGGCACATGCACATACCAGATACACGTATGCATGAATTACATACCTCCAACATTGCACTTAGAATTATTCTCCTGATCACAGAAGTCTGCAACTGGCACTATATGGATATAAACTGCAATAAAGGACACTCAAGCTCTTTAAAAGGGCATGGGCAACCCCCTTAGACCCCAGATGCCTTTTTTGAATTAACACAATGGCTTTAATTAAAAATCCAGGCAGAGAATCAGTTTGGTATTCAATACAACACTGCATTTGTCCCTGGCAAGTGCCTGATTTCTGTACTTCTCCCCTCCACGTAGTATGCAAGTCCTTGATTGTTTTAATTTGTTGCCCTGGGGAGTCAAAGAGGGGCCATGTGCCATTTAGAAAGCATACTAGCAACCAAGAAAAGAAGTCATAGTAAATTAGAAAGTAGCTGATCAAGCCCATTGTGATTCATGAAACTCAGGTAGGGGGACAATATTTCCTCACAAGAACACAGAAAGAAAAGTTACACCATAGTGACCCATGAGCTACCTCAAACATCACACAGCTTGCAAAAAGTTCACACCAAGTTTCCAGCCACATTGAGTAACTAGAGTTAAACACAGCAGTCCATCCCCAAATCATTTGGCTCTGAATTCAGTTTAGTCATCCAAACTTGTAACCAATGTAACTTTGAATAATCAAGTTGGTCAATGCAAACTATTGCTGCTGTAGTTCCAAGTCACTCTGAACAGGCTACACCAAACAAGCATTTACACAGCAGCTTGGTTAGGTCCTGCAGATCCCTTGCTGCCACAGCTATATTGCTCAGTTCATGTATCACATTATACTCTCTGAATTCAATTTTTCCTTCACACTGTACTTTCCACATTTTCTGGTTTGGTTTGACTTTTTGCTGCCCTCTGCTTTCTCTCTCAAGTGTCTACATGAACCCTAACATCCCAAATCGAATGCACTTCAGTTGCATTTGCTCCAATGCCAACCAATAACAGAAACGAGAGCTTCATTGCCTCCACACCAAGCCCTGTCAATGCAACCATGAATTACATTTTCCTTCCCATCACAAGCAAACCTTTGTTGATTTAGCTCACATGCAATCCACCAATGACTCACAGCCTGTTGCATCTCTTTTCAATGCATTTCATTTTCCTGATTTCAGACCACTTTCCAACATCTTTGCTTTCTAGTAACTGTCATCCAAAGGGCACAGAATTCCCTCAAGTGCAGTACTGTTAAAAACAAAAGTGCAATCATTTGGATGATAAAGATTAAGGACAATGTACTGCAATTGGTCCCCAGACAATCATTCCAGTGTAATTTAGTTGATATTTACAGTTCTTTTTGCTGTGCCTCCCATTATAGTATTTTTTCATTGTTTCTCCACTTCACATCTTAATATAACCTTTATCATCTTGTGTTTCAGAAGCTGCTTTGCCAAATTCCATGCTTCACTGAAATATTCAGCCCTCTCAACTTGAATACATTCAACTCAGATGAATGTTTCCAGTTATTCTCTACCCATATAATAGGTTAAGAAAACTGTTATTAATCCTGACCACATGAACCCTTTTGGGGATGCCTACATTCTTCAAAATTCACAAAGCAAGCTTGTTTTCTCTGCACCATTTGTGATTTAATCACCCTTCCCATTAGTAAGAAGCCTGCACTTCTTTGCCTTGTTACTTAGTTTATTTATTGAACCTTCTCTCCTTTTTGCATCCCAACAAAGTCATTTTTCAAGAAAGAAAGTCTTGATTAGAACATTTCATTATCAAATAACAGACAAGTCATTCTCTTGACCTCAGCAGACTTGGCTTTTCAAGGACAGTTTTTCCCTTGAGCTTACACACAGCTACTCACTGTACACATGTCCTTGCCTCACCTGCTTGTGCAAGAACACACATCTGGATGCACAGAGTCACATCAGCATACATACATCCCAGCACCACATCCTCCCAAAGCTGCAATGTCAGTTTCATTAGAAATGAGGGCTGACAATGGGATATATACTGTAATTACTCTGGATTTAACACTGTTTTCCTACCTTTTTTAAGCCAGCAAAACCTTCTGATTCCAGGAAGAAAAAGGCAAAAGGCATCAAGACAAACAAACATAAATTTGAAAAAAGAGAAGCAAGATTCCATAAACCTGCAACAAATGAGAAAAAGAGTTTCCATTATCAGTTTCTCAGCTTTAAAAGTTAAAGATATTCCATCTTCCTCCCTTAAACATCAAAGCACAGTACATGTAAAAGTGCTAACAGAAGGGTTTATGGGCACATAATTACTACAGGTTCACTTCTCTGAGCTTCCTCAAACGAAAACTGGATAGCAACTACAACAACAGCAGCAAACATCTGAAATCTTAGGAGACAAACTGCCAACTCAAGTGGACTACTGCCACAATATACCACTGAAGGCTTTTTAGATACCCATTTCAAATGTTTTCAGAATAAAAATACTCTGCCAGCGTCAGTTAACTTCACAACTTCATTCTGCATATCCACTCCCTCTCACATTTTTTCCCTTAATGGATATTTTCACAAATCATGGATTTTAACATGAGTGATATGCAAATGGCATCATCACCTCCAGATCAGAAGAGAGTATTGTGGTAGCAGCAAGAGCAGCCTTCCACAACAGGAAAACTGGCTCACTGGGCAAAAGGACAGCATGGGATGTTCTCTCAACTTCAATAAGGCTTTCAAAACCATCTCCCACAAGTGTCCTCATTAATGAGGTATGGGCTATGTATATGGACTCAGGTGGACCAAAAACTGGCTAGGCTTCTAGGCTTAACAGGTTGTGATCAGCAGTACAAAGTCAGGCTGGAAGTCAGTAACCAGTGGCATACTCCAGAGAGTCAACATTGAGCTTAACAGCTTCACTAATGACCTTGATAATGGGAGAGAGCATCCTCAGCAAGTTTGAGAGACAAGATGGGAAAAAGCAGTGGCCTGCCACTCAGATGAACCCCAGCAGGCAGGACAAATGAGCAGAGAACTCACTGGAGATCAGCTGACCCACAGGGGCTGTGTAGAAAAGGCCCTAGAGGTTTTGTTGGACACCAAGCTAACATGAGCCAGTAACATGCCCCTGCAGCAAAGCGGGCCAACAACTGGTTGCTGCCAAGCAGGCTGAGCTGAACTTCCTCTCTGCTCAGTGCCGGTGGGCACACACCTGGAGCACTGTGTCCAGCTGTGGGCTCCTCCATACAAGACTGAGTCCAGCAGAGCACTATAAAGATGATTCAAAAAATCAAAGCATCTTTCATACAAAGAAAGGCTAAGAGAGCTGGAAGTGCTTAGCTTTGAGAAGGGAGGTGCCAGGGAGATTTTCACAATGTGTAGAAACATCTGACAAGGGAGGGAGAAAAGAAACCAAAGTTGGAGTCTTCACAGTGGTATTCAGTGAACAGAGAAGAGGCAATGTGCATGAATTGAAAAACTGGAAATCCCACTTAAGCATAAGAGGAAAGAGAGAAACAAACCAAACAAATACCAGCAAACAAAACCACCAAACCTTTTCCACTGGGCATGTAGTCAAACACTGCAACAGACTGACCACAGAGGTTTTGTAATCTCCATCCTTTAACACATTTAGAATCAAAAGGGCACTACCCTGCGTAGCCTTCTCTAACTGACCCCGTTTTGAGCAAGACTATTTTCAGAGTCTATTGCAAGCTCATCCCATATTCTAGGAGGAAAAAAAAGCTTAAAAACCAACGTCTGACTAAAGCTAGGACATCTGTAAGACAGGTGACATTTGCAGGAACGGAAGTGGTTTAGCAAACATCCTGAAGTGACAACTGATACCCATTAAGGCTACCTGCCCTACCAAGATTTTTCTAAGCTGAACACTTTCTGAACAGCCAGTTCAGGTACTTAAACATGAACCCAGCATCACCCTATCAAAAGCCGTGCAGGCTGTGATGTTTCTTCCTTACAAAAGCAACCTAGTCTCTAACAGGTTTAACTTGTGTCACATATTCTGCATGCTGCAAACATTTTGTAGTTGAGGAGGGAAAAAAAAAACAGGCTTTATGCCCCAAAGCACACATGTTACCACAATTCTGGACTACATGGTATCATGTAAAATCCAAAATAACATCCCTCATAAGAATGAAAATGAACTAATAGCTTTGTTTGTGTTTTTCTTCTTGTGCACTGGCATGTTAGACTTTGAAATTGTCCATTTTGGAAAGTATTAAGGAGGGAAAGAGACATTTAGTCTGTATATATCTACAGAATTGTTGAGATAAATTCCTGTATTTAGTTCCAAATGCAAAATAGTTACCAGTTAGCTTCACCTCCACCTACTTAAACACCTTTACCACACATACCTCTTTTTTCCTCATATGAAATAAATTAAATTTAATGAGAAATAAAAACAAGGTAAAAGGAGGAAGGTGGAGGGCCAAGAAATCTCCTTCAGCACCAGGAACCAAACTTAGCCAAATAAGATACGGAAAACAAAACAGGAACATTCCTAAAGATGGGTGAAATATAATACCCAATCGCTAAAGAAAACAGACTGCCTAAAGGTGGCTAAACTCCAGTTAACAAAGAAGGGGATTTTTCCTTTTGAATTTGCTTAGCCAGGAAGCTCCTGTTACCATTCAAGAAAACATTCAGGCATAGCAACATCAGCAAGAATGCCACTAACAGCCCTTAGCAGGGGCACATTAACTCAAGCAATCTGGGTATTTTTCCAAGTTTTTTTTCACCCTCAGAAAATTAAGACTCTAGTGTTAGAGAAGAAAAACTGTTCGATGGAGGTGAGTGTCTTATTTCAGCAGCTCTCTCTAACTGAAGACATTCAGCTACCTAATGCAGAGCTGAATGCCTAGCTGTCCTGATTACACCAGCCCTACTACAACGTAAAACTGTTTAGGATCTATATAGTGGGTACAAAGCATTTTAAAAGGAGGGGAGAGTGATGTAGATGTGGGGTGAGTTTTATGAAGTTAAAATAGAGGAATTTACACATTAGTTGCTGATAGGAACCCTATTTACTGACTCTTAAGATACAGAGTTACAATATGCATATAAAGTTGAGATGTAAGGACAGTGTCCTATTGCTGTTGATATACATATACACATACACTTTCCTCAAAGTCAAGAGCATACTGGGACCTTTTTCCTTCTCCTACTCTGTTTCTTATGCTGATTTGATAGATCAGAAATAAAATAGAGCCAGAAAAACAATTATTTCTTATTACACTGACCGCATCATAAAATTACATGAGATACACTTGCAGATACCATTATGCACTTGGCAGTCTACTGGAACGAGATTTTGTTTGGTTTTGCATTTGTAGTGACTTAAGAATATCTTCAATAAATCAGGTCAATAAAACACCGACATTAAAAGTCTCTTGGTGTTTGGCAAGTAGCAATTTCTCATCTTCCTTACTCTGGCAGTTTCATTACGTTTTACTCCCACCTGGTGGCTGCATCCAACAACAGCAGGAGTGAACATCCAGCTGTCACAAGAATTTCTGGGTTCAGTTCAACAAGCTTCTAGGTCGTTTAGTTTATAGTGGATCTAGGCGAGGGCTTTCTGCTCAGCTTCAAAACTCAGAGGCATAGATTTTTTTTCTACACGGCACAACTAATGCAACAGTCTTCAGTATAAGACCCTTCAGGCTGTGTTTCAGTAGCTCAGACTATATCTGTAATTGATCAACCTAGCAAAACTGAGGTGTTTAAAGCAAGATATTTTCCCATTGGATAACATTTGCAAATCAGGAAGTAAATTGTATATTTAGGCTACGCCAGGCAGTGCTGTGGAGGTATGAACATTTCCTGAACGTGGGTGCTTTTCAAAGCGCTATCAGCTCTCCAGTCTTGTACAGGCATTTCACAACTTCAGAGAGATCTTGTTACTTCAGAGCAGGTTTTTACAGAGAGCAAAGCTACAGTGCAAGCCTAGTGCACACCACAAGGGGGACCCCTTCCCAAAGTAATGGTTTTCACCAGAGGTCATAGAATCATAGAATCATAGAATCAACCAGGTTGGAAGAGACCTCAAAGATCATCCAGTCCAACCTATCACCCAGCCCTAGCCAGTCAACTAGACCATGGCACTGAGTGCCTCATCCAGTCTTTTCTTGAAGACCCCCAGGGACGGTGCCTCCACCACCTCCCTGGGCAGCCCATTCCAATGGGAAATCACTCTCTCTGTGAAAAACTTCTTCCTAACATCCAGCCTATACCTACCCTGGCACAACTTGAGACTGTGTCCCCTTGTTCTATTGCTGGTTACCTGGGAGAAGAGGCCAACCCCCACCTGGCTACAATGCCCCTTCAGGTAGTTGTAGACAGTAATAAGATCACCCCTGAGCCTCCTCTTCTCCAGGCTAAACAGGCCCAGTTCTCTCAACCTCTCCTCATAGGGTTTGTGTTCCAGGCCCCTCACCAGCTTCGTTGCCCTTCTCTGGACATGTTCCAGTACCTCAACATCTTTCTTGAATTGAGGGGCCCAGAACTGGACACAGTACTCAAGGTGTGGCCTGACCAGTGCTGAGTACAGGGGAAGAATAACCTCCCTTGTCCTGCTGGCCACACTGTTCCTGATGCAGGCCAGGATGCCATTGGCTCTCTTGGCCACCTGGGCACACTGCTGGCTCATCTTCAGCTTACTATCTATCAGTACCCCCAGGTCCCTTTCCTCCTGGCTGCTCTCCAGCCACTCAGTCCCCAGCCTATAGCGCTGCTTGGGGTTATTGTGGCCAAAGTGCAGAACCCTGCACTTGGCCTTGTTAAATCTCATCTCATTGGCCTCTGCCCACCCATCCAGCCTGTCCAGGTCCCTCTGCAGGGCTCTCCTACCTTCCAACAGATCAACACCTGCTCCTAGCTTGGTGTCATCTGCAAACTTACTGATGCTGGACTCAATGCCCTCGTCCAGATCATCAATAAAGATATTGAACAGGACTGGGCCCAGCACTGATCCTTGGGGAACACCACTTGTGACTGGCTGCCAACTGGACGTGGCACCATTCACCACCACTCTCTGAGCTCTGCCATCCAGCCAGTTCTTGATCCAGCACAGAGTGAATCTGTCCAAACCATGAGCTGCCAGCTTGGCTAGGAGCTTCTTGTGGCAGACAGTGTCAAAGGCTTTGCTGAAGTCCAAGTAGACTACATCCACAGCCTTCCCCACATTCACCAGGTGGGTAACCTGATCATAAAAGGAGATCAGGTTGGTGAGGCAGGACCTGCCCTTCCTAAACCCATGCTGGCTGGGCCTGATCCCTTGGCTATCCTGTAGGTGCTTTGTGATGGCACCCAAGATGACCTGTTCCATGACCTTGCCTGGCACTGAGGTCAGGCTCACAGGTCTGTAGTTTTCTGGCTCCTCCTTACGACCCTTCTTGTGTATGGGAATCACATTGGCCAGCTTCCAGTCTTCAGGGACCTCTCCAGTGAGCCAGGACTGCTGATAAATGATGGAGAGTGGCTTGGCCAGCTCAGCTGCCAGCTCTCTCAGCACCCTAGGGTGGATCCCATCCGGTCCCATGGACTTGTGAGGATCCAAGTGACTTAGCAGATCCCTTACTGCTTCCTCATGGATTAGAGGGGGACTGTACTGGTCCCTGACTCCATCCACCACTTCAGGAGTCCAGCTGTCCTGGAGACAACCTGTCCCACTAGTGAAGATTGAGGCAAAGAAGGTGTTAAGCACCTCTGCCTTTTCCTCATCCTTTGTCACTCTATTCCCCTCTCTATCTAACAAGGACTGGAGGTTGTCCTTGGCCCTTCTCTTGCTATTCATATATTTAAAGAAACACTTTTTATTTTCCTTGGCAGCTGTGGCCAGCCTGAGCTCCAAGTGGGCTTTTGCCTCTCTAATTTTTCCTCTACAAGACCTAGCAACCTCCTTGAACTTCTCCTGGGACACCTCCCCTCTTTTCCAAAGGTGATACACTCTCTTTTTAATCTTTAATTCCTTCAGCAGCTCCCTGCCCATCCAGCCTGGCTGCCTCCCTCGTCGGCTCATCTTCCGGCTCAGTGGCACTGCCTGCTCCTGTGCCTTCAGGAGTTCTTTCTTGAAGCAGGTCCAACCTTCCTGGACCCCTTTGTTTCTAAGGGCTATTTCCCAAGGAACTTTCTGAATTAGTTCCTTAAATAGGCTGAAGTCTGCCCTTCGGAAGTCCAGTGTGGAGGTTCTGTTGATGCCCCTCCTGGTTTCTCCACGTATTGAAAACTCTATAATTTCATGGTCACTGGACCCCAGGCAGCCTCCAACCACCACATCCCCTACCAGCCCCTCTCTATTTGTGAGCAGCAGGTCAAGCAGGGCTGCCCCCCTGGTAGGCTCACGTAACAGCTGGGATAGGAAGTTGTCTTCCACACATTGCAGAAACCTTCTAGACTGCTTCTTCTCTGCAGTGTTTAAGTCCCAGCAGATGTCTGGTAGGTTAAAGTCGCCCACCAGAACAAGGGCAGGTGATCTTGAGGCAGCCTCCAGTTGCTTAAAGAGTAATAAATCAACCTCTTCTTCCTGGTTGGGTGGTCTGTAACAGACTCCAACCAGGATATCAGCCTTGTTGGCCTTCGCCTTAAGTCTCACCCATAATGACTCAACTTGATCATCCCTGATTTCTACCTCCATGACATCCAGAGCATCCCTAATATACAGAGCCAAAAGCCAGTGGCCAAGGGCATAAATCTACTCTATGAAGTTTTCACAGCAATTGTGCTGTAAATCTTGGTTTAGCTCAGCTATACCCACAGCCATGCCTACCTCTAGCACAAGCTTTTCTATAGACAGCTAAACTTGGAAGCACCAAGATGCTGAATGCCTAGCTGCTACTATTGGCCCTATGAAACACAAATTACACTAAGAGGTACCTGTAAAAGATGATCAGATTAAAACCGTATGATGATGGTCACTGGAAAATTCAAAAGCCTTCCTATGCAACAGCTATATTTTCTTGCACACCAAGGTACATTATCACAGTGCTAGAAAATTACCTGTGAAATTATCTCTCTCCTGGCTTCCTTTGTCTTCAGGGCATTCTCTAAGGTCCCACATACACATTTCCTGAAGAGGGTAAATCTAAGGTGTTGATTCTACTGTTTTCCTTATGCACTTTTCTCAGGTCTTGAACTACTCTGTCACCACAGTTAGGCTCACCACTGACCACCACACCTACAGTCAGCTGCTCCTTATTCAGAAGTTTAAAAAGAGACTTTAATATCTTCCTTTTATATATATTTTGCTGCCCAGACAAAAAAATAATCAGTTTCAGA
Organism: Pogoniulus pusillus; assembly: GCF_015220805.1. Taxonomy (NCBI): domain Eukaryota; kingdom Metazoa; phylum Chordata; class Aves; order Piciformes; family Lybiidae; genus Pogoniulus; species Pogoniulus pusillus. The sequence goes on along the minus strand of NC_087286.1, from coordinate 18,666,425 downwards.
AAGATGACAGCAGAAATACATTATTTCTTGTCTTCACCTACCCACATTTTTCTTGTAAACATCTTTTATCTTTACCAAAAATGTAAAACACACTCAAACCTCAAAACGAAAAAACTGCATCCCTGCAAGTTAGCACTGCAATGTACAGTAAATGCTTAATGATGCTCCCATTTTCCAGGGAAAAAACCTCCAAATCTCTTCATGAGAACTCAAAGGAGAGCACAATACTATCTCCTTTCTCCAGCCAAATGTCCTGTTTCCACCAGGTAAAATTTGGACACTTCCATGTGTCTTAGTGCCCACTACACACATCATAGCTGTAAGCACATAAGAACTCGCTCTGCCAGGCATCAAGGCATCACTGCTGCAAGTACAAGGTAATATTCTTTTCCTGCACCTTGTTTTCCTTGACATAGTTCACTCTCACTATGCCTCTTTACCACACTCAATACATTTCTATTTTACAGTTATTTGAAAACAAGGGAAAATCATTAACAGCTGCATTTAACTTCTTAATCCAAATGGCTCATAAGCAAGATTCTTAAAGCAAGTCTTTATTTTGAGAACAAAATTAAACATATTATCATAAAGAGACAGGCTTCTGAATTTTGCGTTAACACAGAAGGAAGGAGTTTGAACAGTGTGTTCTCAAGTTAGCTTCTAACTCTCTTATTCTATATTAACAATCAAAGCAGTGGATTTGGTTCAATTCCACCAAGTCTGTCTAATTCCTTAAAAATAAGTGAACAGATAAGACAGACTTTTCTAATGTGCCCCACAGAACAGCAAAACCAACCAGCCAATAACATCTTAACAATTCAATTAGCATCTTAAAATGAAATGGAGTCTTTAGTTTGAAAATCAGAACATATCTGTGCATGTAAAATGAAAACATCAATTTTAATCACATAACACTGAGTACTAACCATGAATCAGTGAGCCATTTAGCCACTGAATATAGTAGTTTTGTGGAAAAGAAAGCAGGATCTCATTGCTGATTATTGAGAAAGGTAGAAGCAGGACTGCACCAGCTGAAACTGCTAGAGTGAAGGTGCTCAAGAACAGCCTGAAATTTAAAGAAATGTACCATTGTTACCACCAACATGCACTGAAAGGGGGAAAAAAAGTTAGCCTATGATCACTGTCTGAAGGCAACACATTCTTAAACTGTAAAGGGGCAGGAGAAATTGTGATTTCCACAACATTTCACTCTCAAAAAGCAAATTTCAAACATCAAGGAGCTTACAGAATGCACTAAGAATTATTTTTTACCAATTAGCTCCATTTTTCTCTTGGGATTCACATGCATTCAATTCCAATATCATACATAGCAGCTAAATTATTTGAGTTCATCTTTCTGTAAGTCTCTTTGTTTAAATTTCACACACTCAAAATGAAAACCACTTCTATATTCTTACCACGATTTTGTAAAGACAAACAGCTTTTAAATGTGTGAAAATCAGTACCATTATACATATTTTAACACCAAACTAAATATATGCATATAGAGCTTTTTTTGGACAAGTTTTAAAGACAGAAACCACCAGAATTAGTTGAATTTTATTTTTTTTGAGATCTCAAATATGATTCACACCAAATGTTGTCTTGTGTATTAAAAAGAACTATGTTCTTCAAGAGAAATAAGAACAAGAAATATTCTTACAGAACTAATCCAATGCTAGAACATAGAAGTGTGTGACAAAAGAATAGATCATTCCTACAACAGGAATGTCACTAAGTTACTTGGAGAGATCTTACTTTTCCTTAACAGTCTACAAATTCACTCTTCATTCAGGTAATAACCTCACAGAAGAAAGCCTGGGTGACTAATATTTTTTAATGGTTTTTAAGTTTGTGGGTTTTTTTTATTATTTAAGGATATTTAACTATTCCAAGCCAGAACTGTGAAACTTAACACAGCCTTTCAAGGTGGCTTTATTTTCTCCCCCGCCCCCCCCCACACACACACCTCAAGTCCTGACAATTATGCTATGCAAAGAAACATCCATCTGCATTTGTTTGCCAGTTACTGCTTTTGGGGAAAAAACATGCACACTTAAGGACAAGAAAGCTTAGGCTGAAAGAACAAGAAGCATTTTGTATGTAATACAGCACTTTTAATGAAAGGTCATTGCTCTGATGGAAGGGCTAACCTGGTCTTACACCAGTTTTGCATGAAGAACATGGTATTTAAAATTTATATTTGTTGGGATTTAGAACTAATCTGGAAGGCAGACACAGGGAGGGAAGCACTCAAGACAAATTATACCCTTTGAATATTAGAAAATTAAGAACCAGGCTAAAACCACAGCTGCTGTGAAAATCACTCAATCTAGAAGAGCTTTCACTGTAGTCTTTAGAGCACAGAAGAGATGCTCCTCTGCTTGAGAAGTCTTAAAGTACATGTTTTTCTCCAGATCTGAAGTAGATCTTCTGGTAAGTATTTCAAATCCATAAAAAATGAGCCCTGGACACCACTGGAAGAAGCACACCTAGGATTTGCATCATCTCTGTACCTCTTTCGAGCTTGCCACAGATGCACAACTCAAAGTGAGCAGCTTGCAAGGTACTCGGCACTTTCCCAGGGTACAAGACAAACCAACAAAACACTCAATGAGCTCTCCAAGAGGATGACAGCACCATCATGGAAGAGCTAAGACACTGTAAAAAGCAAGGAGTTCGCATAGTTTAGTAAATCATGGAACTGAGAGGGCAGCTCACAGATGTTGTGTAATTCTTCAGCCATACTGAAATCGAAGAGATTAATATCTAGCTTTACAAAGGAACAGGAAGAGGAGAGAGTCACTGGCAGACCAGCAGGTCTGGCAAGTGCCTGCCTTGCATTTGTTTTTCTTTTTTAAGATGATCAAATACAGATGTCTACTTCAGGGTGAGCTAACAGGACTTCCATTGACTGCAGGGGGAACTTAAACAGCCACCTTGCATATAAACACCTACATTTTAGAGAACTAAACTGAAGTGCAAGTCACGCACCGAATTCCATCTCTTGCATCAGGTACTCATGAAACATTCTGGCCAACCTCATGCTTACCAGGAAAACCACAGGCAAAAACAAGCTCTAGAGCAAGCTGCCTTCTATCTTGTCATGCCTCTTGTAATACAAGGAGACCTTGTAATACAAGCTGTTAGTTGATCACGTATTTTTCCTCTGCTCTCTAGTAATCTATTTGCTGGCACGTTTAAAGCAGACTTATTTGGAAGCATACAAGACTCTTATTGTAAGAACATATTCAGGAAAAAAGCCATCCCAGAGAGCAATACATACGATATTCTGTTAACAATGGCGTCTTCATCCTCTTGCTCATCTGAAAGTTAAATTACAACAGGTTATATTCAATACTTAGTCACCATTCCTCAGGCTAAAATGTAAGTATATAGGAATAAATTTTAATTTATAAGTACTACAACAATGTATTACTAGCAATGTTTTAAGAACGTTCCCACCAAATTTTTGTCATCCTTGTTTGTTTAGCTAGTGTGGCCAGTAGGACAAGGGAGGTTATTCTGCCCCTGTGTTCAACACTGGTCAGGCTTGAGTGCTGTGTCCAGTTCTGGGCTCCTCAGTTCAAGAGAGATGTTGAGGTGCTGGAAGGTGTCCAGAGAAGGGCAACGAAGCTGGTGAGGGGCCTGGAGCACAAACCCTATGAGGAGAGGCTGAGGGAGCTGGGGGTGTGCAGCCTGCAGAAGAGGAGGCTCAGGGCAGACCTCACTGCTGTCTACAACTACCTGAAGGGAGGCTGTAGCCAGGTGGGGTTGGGCTCTTGTCCCAAACAACCAGCAATAGAACAAGGGGACAGAGTCTCAAGTTGTGCCAGGGGAGGTCTAGGCTGGATGTTAGGAGGAAGTTGTTGCCAGAGAGAGTGATTGGCATTGGAATGGGCTGCCCAGTCACCATCCCTGGAAGTGTTAAAGCAAAGCCTGGCTGAGGCACTTAGTGCAGTGGTCTGGTTGATTGGCTAGGGCTGGGTGCTAGTTTGGATTGGATGAGCTTGCAGGTCTCTTCCAACCTGGTTGATTCTACGATTCTTAAACTCTAATTCATGTAACTACACACTTCTTTCACTTTATGTAAATACGCAGATCAAAACTTCTTAGAGCGATCTTTCAGATAGCTCTATGGCAAAGAAGCTTTCCACTACTACTACCACAGCTGCTGCTAGGAACTGTAGCTTTGGGCATCTCCAAAACCACAGAGAGCAGGCAAGCAACGGGAAAGTCTTAGGGTCCATACTAACCATCATCTCTGAGAGACGTTTCATTTTCAGGATTACTGTATTTTTAAAACAAGAAAACACACCCAGAACAGTAGCAGTGACCACTCAGTTGCTTCCCCATACTCATTCCTCCTCCCACCTCGTGGAGGCTTGGGGAAGGCAGACAATTTGTTGGGTTCAAGATACTGTGGCTTCCCTTCTGGTATTTCATGTTCTTGGTGCTTACTTTCACTTATTACTCAATTAAAAGTCCAAATTTTAGAATTATTATCAACACTCAGTCAATCACTAATACATCTTTCCTTTACTCCCTATATCCTTCTCTACATATGTCTGAACATTTATGTATGCATTTCTCCATCTAAAATGATTTTAGATTCGTCTTTCTTTTAGGTTTCCTGGGTTTTCCATGAGAGATCAGTCAAATGTACTTTAAAATCTAAGAATAAATACAGGCAGGTGCTTCAAGTTCTTAAGAATCACACACACCCTTGAAATAAACATGTAGCCACTAATGCAAGACTACTCTGAAATTCTTGTGTGAAAACACATTGAGTTATTGTTTCTGTTTTCTTCCAGGGGAATCTCCTGGTGTTCTAAGAGGCAAAGTCAAGGTCTCTTAAGAATCACTTTGGCTAAAGGGCTTGTTGTAGAAACAGTAAACAATTTGTCCTCGAAGAACTCCAGATGTGCTAACTCTTCAAACATCAGGAAGATAGTAGCAGGCTACAAAGTTTGCCTAACTGCTCACAAAACTTCCATAAAGTCAGGACAGCTGCAGAGCTGCTCCTCTCTAGCTGACGAAATCAACTGCCAAAAAGGTAACAGAAGTGTCTTTATATCCAATATTGTTTGTCAACCCAGTTCCCCCTCCCTGTTCTTTCCCATTTCTAAGTGGAACAGTTTTGTAACAGCCAAAATACATAACCAGGACCAGAATCTGTCTCATTCACCTATTTAACTACTTCCTAAGTTTAAGCAACTGCATTTTTTAGGAAGGTATTAGATTATTTTAAGATTTTACCATGAATTCCGCTATGAAAGCAGCTCTACCCTAACACAGGTCACTACAGCTCAAGAGTTTCTGTTGACAGTTCAAAATGCCAGAGTTGTCATGGATAAGAACGCTTCTCAAGCGTGACTAAGGTCCCAGACAACCAGTCAGAAGACAAACACTCTGCTATTTAGTACAGACTTTTTATGCTGCTTGCCTTTAGAAGAAATACAGAAGAAAATGACAGGGGTTCCTACAGAGCAGTTTCAGATGCAGTGTTTCTGAAAAAGTGCAAGGTTGTCTCAAGTAATAAGACTTCAGCTGCGAGGTCATAAAGAAAAGGCTAAGAACACTGAAACAACCCTGAGTAAAACTGGAATTTTTTTTTGCAAAATCCACTACTTCCCTTCTGTGTTACTGGCAACCTTTTCACTTTGCCAGATGAAGCTCTGAATTTCATTATGGTGCTAGAACAAAGTCTGAAGAAAATTATTCGGGAGAAGCTGACAGGTGCTAAAGAAACGAGAGGCAGAAGCATCTGATCATTCTCACCTTTGTTTCATAGAGTCATAGAATGGTCTAGGTTGGAAAGGACCTCAAGGATCATCCAGCTCTAACCCCTCACCGTAGGGAGGGACACCTCCCAGTAAAGCAGGTTGCTCAGGGCCTCATCCAACCTAGCCTTAAACACCTCCAGGGAGGAAGCAGCCACAACCTCCCTGGGCAACCTGTGCCAGTGTCTCACCACCCTCACTGTAAAGAGCTTCCTCTTAACATGTAGTCTAAATCTCCCCTCTGCCAGTTTAAACCCATTACCCCTCATCCTGTCATTGCAAGACCCTGTAAATAGTCCCTCCCCAGCCTTCCTGTAGGCCCTCTTCAGGTCTCCTCGAATCCTTCTCTTCTCCAGATTGAAAAGCCCAAATTCTCTCAGTCTGTCCTCATAGCAGAGCTGCTGCAGCCCTCTGAGCATCTTCGTGGCCCTCCTCGGGACTTGCTCCAACATTTCTGTGTCCCTCTTGTGTTGGAGGCTCCAAAACTGTACACAGCACTCTCTGAACAGTTAAAATTTAGTCTGCCACAGAGCCACAACAGAACTACTACTAATCGTGGCCATCCACACCACCTCTAGAAGAGCCACGCAGTCTCTCACTCAAGCACAAGCACCCTGAGAGTGATCGTTTTCCTGAGTGCCTCAGAGCACTCGCTTCCCTTGATTAGCAATATCAGAAGGAACACTGAAGGGTTTGAGAAGTGCAGACAAGGGAGATGATGATAACTCATGGCTCAGGAACAAAGGGAGGAGACAGAAGGCATGGCAGCAGCATGGACAAACAAATCAGTCAAGGCTGTGCAGCCTAAAAAACACTTTCAGTCAGAGATCTAGTTCTTCCACTGTCCTTGTGGAGGCAGAGAGAAAAATAATCACCTAGTCCACTAGAATCACCTTGAAAAACAAGTTTTGTAATGTATTAAAAAGTCTCTGCTTACCTGCTTTCCTTTTGTATCTTGTGATTATGAAGTAGGAAACTATGTAGAGAACAGCAAATAGGAGAAAGCAGATCTGGAAACAAACAAACAGAAAAGAAACTTGGACTTAACAGGTTGTGAAGAAATGCCTGGGCTGAAATAAGGAAATTCAGTATCAAGAATTTAAATTTTAATTCAGATCAACAAAAATACATTCTATGTAACACTTATGTCTTGTATCTTCTTCACAGAATGTTTGGGGTTGGAAGGGACCTCAAAAAATTATCTACTGCATGCCCTCTGCCACAGCAGAGATCACAGTGGAATGCATCCAGGCAGGTTCTGAATATCTCCAGAGAAGATGACTCCACAACCCCCCTGGGCAGCCTGTTCCAGTGTTCTGACTGGATAGGGCTGGGTGCTAGGTTGGACTGGATGATCTTGGAGGTTTCTTCCAACCTGGCTGATTCTATGATTCAGTGAAAACGTTCTTCTTCATCTTCACATGGAACCGTCTATGCCTCAATTTCCACCCACTGCCCTTTAGCCTTTCACTGAGTATCACCATAGACAGCTTGTCCTGTCAGCATAAGAAACTACAATGGCAATGCTGAAAGAGTCCTTCTCTAAGTTTCTATTTCCTCTGAAAACTAGACCAAGGCTACAGAAAGAGACATCTAATTTTAGGCAGCCAATCTGAAAATCAGATCTATGGGGTCAGTAAAATTCTTTTTAAACAATCTGTTAGACCCAAATACCACTGCCCTTGTGTAAAATGTAGAGTGAAGCCAAATTTTGGCTTATTTTCTCAGACAGTAAATAAAACTTACTGCAGTGTTGTTTGTATCTTGAAATTAGATGACCTTCATTCTGTGATAGCAAAGCTACAACAGAAACGTGGGGTCTGTACTCAAGGAACTACTGAGATAAACAAGGTATTTTGAGGACACAGCAAGCAAAAGCTGTCTCAACACAAACAGGCCAATGTTGTATTTCTAGTTTTAGTTGACAGCTACTTTGCAACTCAGCAATAAGGTGTAACTATATATCTTGGTGTAATTATTCCTCTACTTCTGCCAGAATTGAAAGCAACTTCATCAAATATTTACAAAGTTGTTTACTACTGAAAATTCAGAGAGCTCTAAAATGATCAGCAAGAAGATAAATAAAATTTAATCAATTAAAGTTTAGGATCTGAACGGAAGAGAATCATAAATTGGAGGCCCTTCATACTGACTAAAGTCAGTAAGTTAACTCAAAAAAGCATTACTTCAGTCTCAATTTATACTTAGTGAAACCTATGAACTCAAAGTGCTTTTTAGCTCTGCATTCTAAATAGCTTTCTAAAGGGAGTGCAAACTCCAGCATTCTAACTATTTTTAAAGTGGAACCCTGTTAAGATGGGGAAAAGGAATGTGTTGCTCTCAATAGCAAAATAATAGATTCTACTGCTCCATCATGCTGCAATTCTGAGTTCTTATTCCTCATACAGGTCTTTGTTTCAGGATATTCTTGAACTGCAAAAAAATTCCAGCCCTTGTTTGTACTTGTTCCAGCATCAGTTCATGTTTGTCAATCACGAATGGCTGAGCACATCTGCAGTACCCCAGGTAAGGTCCTATGGCTATATATAGCAGCACTAAGCCTTTGTTTCTGTACTGACAATACTGCAAATACTCACCTGAGAATCACACCCTACTAACTCCGCATTATCCTCCAGCCACTGAATCCATCTACTCTGTCCTCCACACCTGTTTCTAGCAGAGCCACTCTCAAGCTACAGCTTGGATCTTTTTTCCTTTTAAAAAATTCACTTTAATTTCATACTACATCTACTACTTTGAGGCAATCTAATCCTTTCTGCACCAGGTTTTAACCCTGCGTTGTACTGACTACATACCAGACACATCAAGAGAGGCTACATCTGGACATGCACTGCACTACATTCTTAGTATCTTGTATTCAGCTCTTCCACAGAGTCCTGCTTTTGGATCTGTCATGCAAAGTCACCCAAGCATGATCCAAGTCATACCTCTAGATCTGTACCAGGCAGCTCTCTGCTCCTGTGATAACAGAGCCAGAGACAAACCAGAGGCATTCCAGTTTGTGTGTGTGTGTGCATCTAAGGGCTGGCACTGAAGAGTTTAGCATTACACACAAGCAATAAATGTCTGAAGTCAAATTACATTGTACTCATCCCACTGAGTTAAAGATCAGCTGACACTTGTGTCCATGTTGACTTTGGCACTGAAATTCATGCCTTGGACTGATAAAGCACCATCTTCTGTTGCTATACTTTAATGCTAAGAGAGAACACGCTCAAAATTCATGGTGCTCTTTTTTTCCATATACACAAGATATGAACATCTTTCACAATTAATTTGTGCAATGAAATCTGCATTTTTGCAGAAACAAAGACTAAGCTTCTATCTATATAGGATATTATTCTTCCCAACCACTGTGCACAAGACACAGATGTAGCTCATACCAGGAAAAGAGCACATGGCTGTGTTGCACAGTAATTGCTCAGTGCCTGGTAAACAATGTGCCCTGGCAACAAACTGCATCTTGGGCTGTATCACCAGGAGCAAGTGGTTCAGAGGCTGGGTGCCTACACTTGCTCATCTAAGAGAAAAATCCAGGATCTACCAAGGTATGAACCACTCAGAAATATATTCATGCACTCAGCTGAAGATAAAAATTAGCCTCTGTAGCCCTTCAGAAGGATAGCTTCTATACCTTCTATCTTCACATAAGATTTGCTAGCAACAGAGAGCCATTTAAAACTAATCTAAGAATTCAAATCAATATGAGTTAGTCAGCATTTACATTCCCTTGTAGATAGTTAATGGAAAGCACTTATGTTGCTGGGTAGCAGGAAAAAAAAGCTAGGCCATCTCTACAATTCCTAGTGATAGGGCCAAGACACTTTTGTCCAGGGTATTGCATTCTGTATGCAGTACTATACCCACAGTATCTCAAAAAAAAAAAGACTCCAAGTATTTTAATTTGACCACTATTGGCTTTAGCAATGCTATTAAAATCAGATTCAAGAATATTTGCCAGACTTAAAAACATCCTCTAGAATTAACATCCATAGCATCAACCTAGATCATGCTAACATTCTGCCACTGAATGATTATTCCATGTTTCACAGCCAGGCTATAATAGGTTATATTAAAACTTCAGACTCATTCTATTAAATACTCCTTTCTGAAAAACCAACCACCTCAAAAAAACTCATTAATGCTAACTTAGCAAAATAAATTTATTTGTATTAAGACATCTTCTTTGGGTAATATTAATGTCCAGGGTGAGATGCTTAACTACCTTAGAAGTCAGAGCTAATGAATTTTCTGTTCCTAATTCATAAAAATCCTCTTTCTTATCCTCTCATGCATACATGCTGTAGAAATTTTAAGTAGCACATATTTATTTATCACCACCACTCCTAAAACACAAACTTATTTGAACTGAAGTGCTCATGTTTTCATAGTTCTTGCCAATTGCATAGATTCTCTACTGGGCGTAAGTTATATCACAGGTCTCCAATTCAGCAAAATATTTTAAGACATGCTGCTATTGTCAAATTTAACACAAAGTCATTAACACCAATTCTTCTCATCAGCTAGCTGGGATAAAAACAGAAAGTATAGGTAGGTAATGGGGGAAATGGTCTACTCCAGGCACTTAAAAATCAACAATAAAAGTGTAAAGCATCACATCTAGATCACAGATGTAGAGCCTAATAGTAGAAACCACATCATTATAAGCAAGCAGGTAAGGAAGGGATTTGACACAGATACACTGCTTCTATCCTTTTTACATTGCAATGCCAAAATTATTTGCTGTGGAGAGCACACATGATATAGAAACAGAGGTACCAAAACAAAGTTCCACAGAATAGCATTGCTCCAGTTAATCAAAAGTGTCAAAGGCCAAATTATCAAAGCTGTTAAGTATTAAAACAGTACAAAGTATTGGCCTCTTTCGTGGAGCCATGTTGATGGTAGTAAGAAACAACTTTTCATTTACTCAGTTGATCATGAAACTACAAACCTCTGCAGGAAGCAGCTCAGCAACACGATACATATACAACAGCAAGCCAATGAAACATCAACATAAGCTCCGTCACCATCTTCATGAGAATAAATCAGGCCACAAAGAGCAACGGATCAAAGCCTCTGGCAGCATGAAGCAATTCCCCTTGCCTCGTGACTAACAAGGGGGTTACAGCAGTAACTTCTTTCAGGTCATCTCTACTTAGCTGTATGTTTACCTTCTAGAGTGATGCAACAATCAAGACTGTTAATTACTAGATGCACAAAAGCATAAGCTACAATCACAGCTTTCAAAGTCTCATATAAATTCTGGCACATTAATGTTACCAAAAGTCAGTGTCCCTAGCCATATGACAGTACATGTTTACAGGAAAGCTTCAGATGTTTTCAAGGTAAGGGGTGAAGGGTGTGAGAAGAGTAGAAAGCAGCACAGAAGTTAAGATTCAACAAGACTTAGCACTGTCCCCATAAATGAGGAGAAATACCAAATGAAATAGGGAGGGGTGAAAAACAATAGAATGCACTGCAGTTAGATAAACAAAGACTTACATAACCTTCAAAGCAGTAAGACTACTCTGAATTGAATGTTTTCTTTGGATAGTTGTCCTTAACCTGTATTTCTGTTGCAGTGCTCTCTGCTTCACCCATCCCTCAAATCTCTTCAATATCTCTGAAAACACTTCTTTCCAGAGGGTCTTATGCCTATAATTCAATCCCACTCAGCATCTCTACATCAGAACAAAGACCAAGACATTCACTACAACCACAAGATCTAACAGTTACATTGGGCCATCTTATCCAGTCTCTCCACTACATGACCAACTATCCAGACAAAACCCAGGCTGGATATGCCTGTCTGTGGTCTTACAACAGCTGGCTTTGTCTGCTGTCAGTTTTGTCTCTTTTGATTAGATTTTCTCAAATCTCATTTACACCTGAAATTTTCTTAATCAGATAGCTGTACCTTCCATGAAGCCTGTCACCCTTTTGGTCAATTGCTACCACAGAGAAACACATCAGTACCCAAAAGGGATTATTTTGAACCGTATCTAACAACAACTTCTAAGGCTTCAGTTTTTCATGCTCATTTTATGTGAACGGAAAAAATGGAACTCTCCAAAAGCTGTTCCTGTTTTGGGAATAAACATCTCTCTATCCACTCATCTATGCCAAGTATGTGGAGATGCCTATTGATTCCAGATGGATCCACTAGTGCTGATCCTCAGGATCAGCAGCCAGAAAATGACTCATCACTGCTAAAAGTTCAATACAGCACCCATGTTTACAAGAAAGGGTATTTTTGAGATGACATAATGAAACATTTTATGTATGCAGTTAGGTTAAATGTGCACCAATTCTGTCATTCTTACATCTTATTACTACCACCACAACTGCACCTTCATTGTTACTATTATTTTCCAAAACGTTAAAAAAAAAATAAAGGCAAAACTGAGAAACCTAAGTGAAGTTATTCATAGAATCAAGCAGGTTGGAAGAGACCTCCAAGATCATCCAGGCCAAACTAGCACACAGCCCTAGTCAATCAACCAGACCATGGCACTAAGTGCCCCAGCCAGGCTTGGCTTCAACACCTCCAGGGACAGCGACTCCACCACCTCCCTGGGCAGCTCATTCCAATGCCAATCACTCTCTCTGACAACAGCTTCCTCCTAACATCCAGCCTATACTTCCCCCAGCACAACTTGAAACTGTTGCTGCTTGCCTGGGAGAAGAGACCAACCCCACCTGGCTACGGCCTCCCTTCAGGTAGTTGTAGACAGCAATGAGCTCTGCCCTGAGCCTCCTCTTCTGCAGGCTGCACACCCCCAGCCTCTCCTCACAGGGCTGTGCTCCAAGCCTCTCACCAGCTTCATCGACCTTCTCTGGACACGCTCCAGTATCTCAGCATCTCTCTTGAATTGATCCCAGAACTGTACTCAAGGTGTGGCCTGAGCAGTGCTGAGTACAGGGGCAGAATAACCTCCCTTGTCCTGTTTTTAACTTGCAAGAAGCCATTTAAGATACAAATTACTCCTGAACACCTCTCTACACCAAAATAGAGTGAGAATGTTCAAGAAACATGTGGATGTGACACTTTGGGACACAGTTCAATAGCCATGGTAGTGCTGGGTTGATGAGTGGACTCAGTGAGGGCTTTTCCAACCCAAACACTTCTACAACAAAAGGTACAGAGAGAAACCAGAGAAGAAAACAAATCCAGCAACATTTGTGTAAAGCAGCAGACAAAAATCAAAGACATGACAGCTGCATTACCTAAAAAGTCCTTTCTAAACTACTGGAAATTGATTTTAGATTCAGATTTACACAGAAAATATCATCCACATAACCTGTAACAAAAAAATACCCATACAAAGCCTAATATTTTTAAGAGGTTTGGGGAAAATGTATCTTCTTGTAGAGGGAACTGCATTAAGAAGTAGCAAAACTAAATTTCTGAAACCTACACCCCAAAATCATAGTCCTTCAAATGGAAGCATCTGACACTAATCATAAAACTACATATTACTCCAGTTCATCATCTGCCTGGACTTGCACAAAGCAATTAGAGTTATAAGAGCACTTCTGTACTTAAACTTATTCTGTCAGGATTGCTTTGTTTGTTGGGTTTTTTTTCTTTCACAATATACTTAATATAATTAAGTCATCTGCAAATATATTTAAGCTTTCTCACTAGTAATCCTGTGGTCACCAAATTCTTTTCTTCCACAGCTTTCCCCATAGCACAAATGCAAATCCTGTGTATTTATTTTGCCAAGAAAATCTCATAACCAAGTGTATGTGTTTCTTTTTACATACTCTAAATCCTATATTATGCAAATGGAAAAATAGCATCAGTAAGTAGAACATTTAAAAACACAAACTATTATTGCAGAATAGACGACTGAAACTGGGGGGAAAAAAAATTAAAAACCTACACACCACAAAAAAAAGGACTAAGAATATCCTAAGAAGTAAACCCAGGGGAACAAAGAGCCACAGCACTTACTTGATTTGCATTTGAAATAAACAGTTCGAAACAAGAGTAATGGAAAATGGAACACTTTACATAGTGTATAAAGAGGCATAATAACAGGACACAGGGGAAAAACAGTTCCCCAAAAGCTTAAATATCTTCCGTGGATGTGAAAGATCTCAGCGAACTATAAATGACGCCAAAGAAAGGCAAACTATTGAGTGTTCAAAAGTAAGAGATATTATCAGACCAGCACTGAACACTGCCTGGCCTTTACAACTCTTTCAAGCAATGCTGATGAAGCACAGAACACAGATGTCCTTTAACACTTTGTAACCAGCTAAAGCTGTTTTTCAGAAAGATGACTTTTTCAGTTCAAACCAAGTATGACTCTGGCTTTACTGAAGTCAAGGCTCTCATTGACTTAGAGCAAACTCATGGCTGAGCCAGGCTCCTTACACTGAGTCATCAGTTCTCAGTACTCATGTTTACTTTACTGAATCTGAATTTTAAAGTTCATATGTGTCTGAAAGAGTCAGGATGTTTTCAGTAACTGTTCCAAACAGATCCTCAGCACAGTAGTTTCACATTTGAAGACCCATGCTGAAACTAGATCAGGGAGTTACCACCTATTAGTAAAAGATCACCCTTGTGAAGCAACAAAATACAAGGCAGAGCTCTCATAAACAGGCATTCTCTTTAAAAAAACAACCAAATACCACCACAAGCAGCACACAGGCACTCCAAAAAAAGGTCAGGTCTGACTTAAATTGATCGTTAAACCAGAGACAGGCACCTGAAAAGCCAAGGAAGATTTCTAAAATAATCTTTTCCTACCCTTGCTCAATCTATAAACATGTCAGAAACGTTTGTTTTTTCAAGGGAGAATTAGCACAAGCTGACACCTAGAGAAAGGCACAGGCACCACCAGCAGGATAACATGTGTTTATGGAAAACTCTGTAGCTTGCCAACAGAGAGGAGAGACAAAATAGAAATTAAGCACCACACTAAAGTTTGGCTTTGTGTGCCCTTACTACTCCATCAGAAAGCACAACCCAGAAATTGCCTATTCAAAGAAAATTAAGAAACTTCGTGAAATGAAAACAAAAAGAAGGGCTTTTTCAACTACAACTTGGTTTCTGTTCTCTCATGAATGTATCATTTCAGCTTTCGGTAAAGACTCTGAGACATAACACCACCAGATTCCATGAATCTCACTTTTCCTAGAGGCCTATAGAGGTTTCCACCACTAACACTACACAACATACATCAGATCCTTCTATTAACTGCTCCACGGCCTCCAGCCCACCTGCAGCTGGAATTAAAGTCTTATACACACGTCAGAGAGTAGAGTATGTTCCTTCCTCCAGCTAAGGGGCTGATGATTACACCCACTACCCACACAACAAGTGTCTCTAGGCATATTTTAAGAAATTATACACACTGTGTGACTTCATAACCAGCAAGACCAGGAACTGCTAGGAGGGGATGTTAACATAATGTTCACGTAAGCAACATATTCTGTGCACTTCATCATGTCTAAACTAACTACAGGTGTAATGATGCTTCCAATTTGCATCTCCAGCTATGTGAAAGTCACAAGGAGGTTGTACACTCAGCTGTGGATGGCAGCAGATTATGCACTCAAAATCTGTGGTCTCCCAACATAAAGACAAGATCATATCTGTACCAATGCATGGTTTAACAGGCAAAATCATTATTATTATCCCCACCGATTAACATAAAAGCTAGTCATCAATATTAAAGATCAAAGCACAGTTTCCAGAGCAAGAATATTCTGTCTCTGCTGTCCAAATAAAGCAACAGTAAACCTCTAAAATGTGTTATTGATGTCTTACCTAATTTCTTACATGACTATAACAATATATAAAGAGTTACCAATTGCTCCAGTGGGGCTAAAAATGCTTTAGAGAAGCAACTGCAGTAGAGATGTGCTAGTTTTTTAAGTATTTAATCGACCTTCACTATTTGTGACAGTACCCAGAGAGGCTGCACACAGACATGCTCAAGTTCTCTGCACCCTGCTTAGTACAAAAACAGTATCAGAACATGACTGTGGTGGATATAAGGAGGGGATAATTAGCAAACTAAGATATACAAATGGAAAAATGAACACTAAGGGGAAAGATGGATGTTAACATCCAGAAGAGACACATGATTTGTGTGTGTGCATACACCTTTCTTTTTGCAGCACAGAGATTAAGATAATGCATAAAGACTTCCTTACAAATAAGTTATCTCTCTTTCCATGCATCTTCACCAGTCACAGTTCTCATGACATACACTACATCTACTCACAGAAGAGAGAAGTCCATAAAATCTCCTAAAATAACATTTCTCTTTACATAAACTTTTCTTCCCACTCTTCAGGAAACAAAAAAGTCACAGAAATAAAGACTTCACCAGAAGAAAGGAGGTCTTGAGGTAAGGATTTAAAAAATGTTGAAAATTAACACACTAGGGATCCAAGCAAGTAGCTGTTATCAAATAACCTAGCCACAGGTCTACATAAATCATTTAAGAGTGGTTTTTAATATTGTCTCCCAAGAGAGTTGGAAAAAAATATTTCAAGTTAAATTATCAACTCATATTTTAACTCAAGAAATCCCTTCTTTCTCAGCAGAAACTGAAAGACAATGCAACTAAACAGCATGTGCATCGAAGACAACAGTGCATGTCTTCTACGTGCAGCGTACGTTTTCTTCTGGAACTGAAGCAGGTGTCGCCTTCTATGACCTCTGAGTAGCCCTCAAAACAAATAGTAAGCAATGAGCGAGAAAACCCCACAGGTTCTCTCCATCTGTAGCGTTGCACTTAACTAAGATAAGGCTGAGGAAGATGGGACAGCACAGGCACGCCTTATGCGCTCCGTATTGCTCCTCTCGGGAGCGCACGGGGCATGCAGCAGCAGCACTGAGCGGCGTGACGGGTTAGGGAAAACACGAAGGTGACACACATCCGCTGTAAACAGCGCAGCAAAACGCAGGAGGATCTTGGTATCGTTAAGCGTCAGCCCCACATCCATGCACGCCTTACAGTAACGAGGCTACACTTGCAGGTTGACGTGTTGAAGACATAACGCAAATAACTACATTCAGAAGCGCACCTAGGCTCAGCGTGTACACAGGGTATCTCCCCTTTTCAGTGAAGGCGTACGAAAAGAGGAAAAGTCGTAACAGAGTAGGAGTTGAGACCCTCACCAGCCGGCCCTCATGCCCCTTCACACCCAGCCCGGCGGGAGAGATGTGGGCACAGCTATATCCACAGCGAACACGACACCTCAGCCGACCTGGACACGAGAGCTTGGGCGAGGAGTAAAGCAGCAAATGGCTCGCAGTAGAAGAAAGAAAGGGACTACCCCACGACTGCCCAGCAACAGGAACTGGGGAATGAAGAGAACAGCAAGGTGGGGGAGGGCAGGGGGTCCCGCGACAGCGCAGCCTCCGGGACACCGCAATGACAGGTCAGGGAGGAGGGCGGGAGGGGACATCGCGTAGACGGGGAGCTCCGAGGGGGGCTGATGAAGGTGACTGCCGAGCGCTGCGAGAGCGGTGTTGCTTACCGTGTACTCCCGCACTTGGCTGTGGAAGTTCTGCTCGCGGATCGTAACCTCGTCCGCTTCCATCCTTCATAGTCCCGCGGCCCCCGCGCGCAATGGCGGCCGCCGCCGCCGCGCCTGCTCCTGCTCCTGCCCCCCCGGCGGCAGGCGGCCCACCATGGCCAGCGGCAGCGCCAACTGCTCCCCTGGGCCCCGGCGGCGGTGGAGGGACCCTGGCGGCGGCGCTGGCGGCTGGCTCCGCCGCTCTGTCACCGTCCGGCGGGGCGCGCAGGAGGAGGAAGGGCCGACAGCACCGCCTAACAAATCCTGTGCGTCACCACGCAGCGTCCCGCCGCACACACGGCCCCCCCGCCGCCCGCCCCGGGCAGAGGAGGGGCTAGCGGGGGCGGGGCCAGTCGCCGGAGGGGAGGGGGAAAGGGGTGGGACCTGGCTCCGAGCGGGTGAGGGGGCGTGGTTACCGGGGGGCGGAGCCAGAGTGGGCTGGGTGCGAAAGTGGCGGGCTTCGGGGAGCGGGCTTCGGGTCATTGCATTAACCGGCAGTGGGGGCCTCGGTGTCCATTGAGAGACCGGCGGAGGACAGGGGGAGCCCCGGTGTGGTGGGAGCAAGGAAGGGCAGTGGTACCACAAAAGAGGAAGGGTCAGGAGGCTCCTCTCCTTCCAGCGGAGGGGGGGATGGAGGACAGCGGCGAGGCAGGGCCCAGCCCATCAGGAACCCTCTTTCCCAGCTAGAGAAAGTCACCAGCTCCTGATCCTGGGGACCGTCTACCACATTTGCCTGGTCCCACTCATGAAGGTCCCTCAGGAGCTGAGTACATGATAGGGGAATAGTAGTGCCCTGGGCAGTCACTGAACTCTCCAACAGGACAGAGTCTGGGAGTGCTGACGTCTAGTTATCACAGTATCACAGTATCATCAGGGTTGGAAGAGACCTCACAGATCATCAAGTCCAACCCTTTACCACAGAGCTCAAGGCTAGACCATGGCACCAAGTGCCACATCCAACCTTGCCTTGAACAGCCCCAGGGACGGCGACTCCACCACCTCCCCTGGGGCTGTTGACCCTCCCTGAACTAAGTCTTCCCTGTGAATGCATCAAATTCCAGATTTGAAAGATTATGCCTAAAACTTAAAACATGTGTTTCACTTGTCTGGAGCAACATTTCGTCTTTGAGCAATTTCTGCTGACCAATTGCTGGTTCATGTTTTGGCCAAGCTCTGAAGCACAATGGCAGCCTCCCAGTTGTTCCCTATTCCCTCTATGCACGTAGGCAACTTTCTTTGTTTCTGAGTCTGCAAGTGGATTAATTGCCTGAACACACACAAAAACTAGGGCACGTTATAAATAATAGATGGTGGTTTAGCAAATAAAAAACATTATTCCAAACATGTTTCAGAAAATAAGGATCACTACAGATTTGCCATTGGAATGGGCAGCCCAGGGAGGTGGTGGAGCCACCATCCCTGGAGGTGTTGAAGCAAAGCCTGGATGAGGCACTTAGTGCCATGGTCTAGTTGACTGGCTAGGGCTAGGTGCTAGGTTGGCCTGGATGGTCTTGGAGGTCTCTTCCAACCTGCTTGATTCTACGATTCTACTTTCTACCTATTTACTTCTATTAATACATTATACATGATACTCATGCCAATTATAATCAGATTGTATTCCTCCATTCTCAAAAGCAGATGGTGAATTATTTATTAAACTTTAGAATTAGTAGAGGTAGTCTTTGAATATCTAATGCCTTTCTTGTAGTTCTGAATGGATGTAAAACTGCAGGTTAATTATGGCTGCAGTCTTTTGATACTTACGGAGAAGGTATTTGCAGGCAGAATCACAGCAAGGTATGAGGTTAGAAATGTTGTCCCCTGAATCCACTGCTTGAGGAGGAAGACTTTCTAGGTATTCACTGAGGCTATAGGAACAGGAAAAGACATTGAGATAGAAAACAGTGTCTATCTCTGAACTTTGCCTATATCAACCAGCAGCAATTCAAGGTTTCTATTCTGAATCATTGCTCTCCAAATACAGCCCTGGTTCTACAGGCAGGACCTTGACTCCTTGTTCCTGGTGCACTTAACTGAATTCAAGCCTCTTTTTGTTTTCTGCTTCCCAAACATTTCAGATTCCTCTGTGTCATTAGCTCATTTTTGTAACTTACCACTGCAGATGACACACTATTTTGTGTCATCTGCCAGTAGTATGACCAGTGATTTGTTGACCAGAATAAATAGATCCTTTCCCAAAAAAAGTCATTTCCATATATGTGAGGGTTTTACCCAAAGTAATTTTCCCTATAATTTCTCTCATCTTTTGGAGCTTCCTGATGCACTAAGCACATCTAATACTTATTTTACTGGTTGTGAGTGTTGTGTTTGCCCATATGGACTATGACCTTGCCAATATCATGAGTTGGTTCCATGGCAACATAATAGGATCCAAATGAGTTATTGGAAATGAAGCCAATATTTTTTGTTAGCAAATACTCATCAGAAGCTTGTTGTTTTACCACTAGTTGAATAATAGCACCAGCATGTCTCTGAAACTAGTATCACAAATCATTTTCCTGTTCTTGGAGAACAGATGTTTTCAGTCCTGTGCTTTCTCTTCAGTCTAGTTTAGTTCCCA
The DNA here is from genome assembly GCF_015220805.1 of Pogoniulus pusillus. Taxonomy (NCBI): domain Eukaryota; kingdom Metazoa; phylum Chordata; class Aves; order Piciformes; family Lybiidae; genus Pogoniulus; species Pogoniulus pusillus. Next base: position 18,646,487 of record NC_087286.1, on the reverse strand, counting down.
CTCTCACATATTACCACTTAAAGGGACTCCAGCTTCTGCTTGACTTTTGAATGTGCTGCACATTGCACAGGCTGTACAGCCTCAGGATGTACATCCATCCATGTCTGTGCTTTTACTCTGAGTTTCGTTGATTGCTTAGCACTCATTGTTTCTCTGTCCTTTTTGAGTAGTCTCCTTTTATTTGTGAGCCATTAGACCTCTTAGCCTGCCAGTTTACTATGGACTGTAAAGCATGTGGCTATGCATTCACTGTGTTCTAAATGATGAAAATGCAAATACCTACCCATATTACCAGTTCCTGGCTATGTAACATGCCTGTACTCACTGTCTTTTAAAGAAGAAACCATTAATCTGCTGGGCCATCTGTGCTCATTCTGAACTATCCTCAAGTTATTCTTCTGTTAGTTACACAGCCTTGAGAATCACAGAATCATAGAACCAACCAGGTTGGAAGAGACCTCCAACATCATCCAGTCCAATCCATCACCCAGCCCTATCCGATCAAGCAGACCATGGCACTAAGTGCCTCATCCAGTCTTTGCTTGACCACCTCCCTGGGCAGCCCATTCCAATGCCAATCACTCTCTCTGCCAACAACTTCCTCCTAACATCCAGCCTAGACCTCCCCCAGAACAACTTGAGACTCTGTCCCCTTGTTCTATTGCTGGTTGCCTGAGAGAAGAGACTTAACCCCCACCTGGCTACAGCCTCCCTTCAGGTAGTTGTAGACAGCAATGAGGTCACCCCTGAGCCTCCTCTTCTCTAGGCTAAACGACCCCAGCTCCCTCAGCCTCTCCTCATGGGGTTTGTGTTCCAGGCCCCTCACCAGCTTTGTCACCCTTCTCTGGACACCTTCCAGCACCTCAACATCTCTCTTGAATTGAGGGGCCCAGAACTGGACACAGCACTCAAGGTGTGGCCTGAGCAGTGCTGAGTACAGGGACAGAATAACCTCCCTTGTCCTGCTGCCCACACTGTTCCTGATACAGGCCAGGATGCCATTGGCTCTCTTGGCCACCTGGGCACACTTTTGGCTCATCTTCAGTCTACTATCTATCAGTACCCCCAGGTCCCTTTCTTCCTGGCTGCTTTCCAGCCACTCTGTCCCCAGCCTGTAGCGCTGCTTGGGGTTGTTGTGGCCAAAGTGCAGAACCCTGTTTACAGTTTTTTTGAGAGGATAGGTTGCACTGCCAAATCTTTAAGCAATAAACCCCCATTTTTGGATCAATCATTCTATTTTTCTCTCTGAAATTCAGTATGTGACTCATGATGACTAAGATGACTGTGCTGTTAAATACCACACATGAGGCATTTCAAATATCTATCCAGTAATACAACCATTTTTCAGTCTGGTTGACAAGAATCACATTGTATAAACTTAGTCTTTGAAAGTAAGCCATAGAAATTTTATGAAGGACTTTTATCCAAAACGCTGGAAATTTTAAAGGAAATAAATCATCTTAATTTCTAAAATTAATAGGTGCAAGATTTATTCTTAAATCATGGATACTCCTTTCTAATTAAATTCAAATGTGTTTAATGCATCTCAGGAGTGTTAAGATAATAAGTAGTCCTTTTCTGGAACTTAAGATCCTCGATCCCTGTCAATAATTATATTGGGTGACTAATAAAATATGATGCCAGGCATTTTAAAAATCTTTATCTTCCTCCTCTGTCTCATTAGCCAAATGAATAGGTTTGCTTCACAGGCACCACATAACCTGGAGAATTCAACGTTGTTCAAGGACATTGCAAATAAATTTCAGAGCGTGTTCCTTCATGCAACAGTCATATATAAAATGCACTTTTACTGTATCTGCTAGTTCCCATTCTGACATTTCACTTCACTGTCTAAGCATATTGCTAGCATCAAAGGCTGGGTGGCTAAAAAGAGCCACTACAACTGTCAAGTCTGATCCACTGACCAGGAGAAATTTATGCATTTGCCATTGGAATGGGTTTCCCATGGAGGTGGTGGAGTCACAGTCCCTGGAGGTGTTCAAGAAGAGACTGGATGAGGCATTTAGTGTCATGGTTTAGTAGACTGGATAGGGCTGGGTGCTAGGTTGGACTGGATGAGCTTGGAGGTCTCTTCCAACCTGGTTGATTCCATGATCACTGAGTCAAATAGAGTGGGTTCATAAGCATCCATCAAGGTAGTCCCTGTTCCTCACAGGACTACCTAAAAATCATATGACCAACCTGGTTGATTCTGTTCTATTCTATGCCATTCTATTCTATGCAGTTATCCCATCAAAGGCTACACTGTAGGTAGAGCTCAAATGATCAGTATTTCACCCACAGAACATACAGCACTCATCAATTTCACCAGTGGTCTAGCAGAAAATCCTGACATCATGAGAACTGATCATTTTCTAACATAAGATAATGCTTATTTTCAGAATTGGACTCAGATCTAGGCCTTTTGACAAAAATCAGGCTATTAACATGAAATTAGCTGATTTGCTCTTGAGAATTGAAATTCCATGCTCAAGTAGATACTACGTTAGAGTAATTACACTTCCAAGTTAAAAAAGAAAGTATGGCAGGATCCTCAAACCCTGGGATGATATATAGTCCTCATATAAAAAAGCAAAGGCCATCTCTAGACTCAAACATTTGCCTATATCTAAGTATTTGAATGGAAGACTCCAGAGACTTGATATTGCCTTGAAGGTGGGAGGGTAGAATGAGCAATAGATTGTGATTCATCCAACTTCTTAAAATATTTTCATCTTCATCACTTTAAGTCCTGTGTCATATGTTAAATTCAAATGCTGCCCATATACTGTAGAGATAAGCCATGATGAATGTTCCTTGCATGTCTATGCTACAAAGAATATGAGATGTGTGAGCATGTTTGACAGTGTGTGTCACATAGAATCATAGAATGTCTTGAAGAGGAAGGCATGCTTAAGATCAGGAGGTGGTGGAGCCATCATCCCTGGAGGTGTTCAAGAAAAGCCTGGATGAGGCACTTAGTGCCATGGTCTAGTTGACTGGATAGGGCTGGGTGCTAGGTTGGACTGGATGAGCTTGGAGGTCTCTTCCAACCTGATTGATTCTATGATCACTGAGTCAAATAGAATGGGCTCATAAGGATCCATCAAGGTAGTCCCTGTTCCTCACAGGACTACCTAAAACTTAATCATATGACCAATCATTGTCCAGATATTCCTTGAAGTCTAATAGGCATTAATGGTGTGACCCCTTCCCTGGGGAGCCTCTTCCCATGACCAGCCACACTCTCACTCTCAGTGATGAACCGTTTCCTAATGTCCAACCTAAATTTATCCTGACACAGCTTCACAGGACACCCCTTTGAAAGTCACTATCACACTGTGCTTGCTTAGTTTTCTTTAAATGTTACTGAGCATAGCCCTTGTACCGGGAAAGAGAAAAGGTCAAGTTACACAACATATAGTAGAGCATGCATGGATTTATAAATGGCAGAGGAGAGATTCAAACTAGATGTTAGGAAAGGTTTTTTTCCAGTGAGGGTGGTGAGACACTGGCACAGATCACCCAAGGAGGTTGTGGCTGCTCCCTCCCTGGAGGTATTCAAGGCCAGGTCGGATGAGACCTTGAGCAACCTGTTCTAGTGGGAACCCTACGGCAGGGAGTTAGAACTGGATGATCCTTGAAGTCCCTTCCAACCTAAACAGTTCTATGATTCTATGCATCCTGAGCTCTCCACATTGGTCTAAGTCATGTCATTCTGTGAGCACTTACTTAAATGGTGGAGATGGTTCGAAGTTAACAAGGTTTCATAGGATACATTCTTATTGTTTTGTATATTTTGTGTTGATACCTCAAAACTTATTTGCTTTTGTCCCCGTAGGGCATAAATCCTGCCGGGCAGATTTAACCCTGGCTCTCCTCTTTGGGTCTTGCAGGGGTCTGGGAGCGAGTAGAAGAGCAAACAACAAGGGTTTCACCCCAGTAAAGCCTTGAGGGCTAGGGGACTTAGCATCTGTCTCAGGTGGCTTGTGTTGCCCTCAACGCACCAGCGTAGTTAAAGGAGGCTTTGAATTCATTGGCCAGAACAATGGTGCTAGTGCGTATTGGCCAGTTTGATTTCAAAATCGAGTATATAAAGGGGGATGACTTAGAAACCGTGTCTTTCTACAGCTGCTTTTCTTCCTTCTGCCTTTGCACTGTAGCCTTTCTGCCCCGCGCCTTTGCCTGCAGGGAGCATCTCCTCGTTTGCGGCTCGTTAACAGGCGGCCACGTGTCTGCGGCTCACACTAGAGGCTTAGCAGCATCTCCTTCCTCCTCTGCCTCAAACATTTGTATTTCACCCCAGGAGCAGCACGAGTGTGAAAGCATCTTTCATGCAGGAGACTTACTCGAGGACCAAAGGCGTCGTAAGTATATGCTGGAGTGAATGCCAAGGTTCCATTAAGTATAGTTAGAATTTTTGCTGGTTTTGTGTTACCTTCTCCGAGTTCTGATTGTTTTAACTGTTTAATTCTGTGCAATTGGCTTCTTGTCGACTGAAAATTTAAAGAACTGCAGGTGTTTTTCCTTTTTTAACAATATTCTTAATAAAAATCAATAGTCATAACTCATAACTGACTATTAATTTCTGATACAGCTTTTACAGGAACAGTGTTGTTTTTTATTAGTTAATTTGACAAAAGCTAAACATATGATAGAAGCCAACCTAAGGCACATCGGGAAACCTGGATAAAAAGGGGCCACTTCATCCTGCAGAGTAAAAACAAACCCCAGGAAATGACCCTGCAGTTTGCGGTCACTGGTAAAACAATGCATAGGATGTTGTGTTCTTTCAAGTGCTGGTAATGCTGCCCAGCATATGACAGTGTTGCTGTTTGTGTAGTCACGTCCACACTGAACACTGCTGCTGCAGTCTGACAGTTCACCTCCCTGCCCTCTGGCCTGTTATCATTGAGGCACCCAAGTGCCATTACTCTGATCCTTTTATAAACCCTAACCCATAGCATGCTTTAGTCCATTTATAGTTTAATGGTTCCAGAATTAGCATAATTAGAATGTAATTTCAGACCTGTTTGTTGTCTCTTTGTGGTTTAACACCTGGATATCATCAACAAAGTAAGTAAACAATCAACCTTTTTCAGATGGGTCTTCTCCACACTTCAGCTTTGTTACCAAAGTGCCATTTAGTCTCAAATGCATTCGGACTGCCAGCAAACCAGTGAGGAGAATCATTGGGATGGGCTGCCCAGGGAGGTGGTGGAGTTGCCGTCTCTGGAGGTGTTCAAAAGAAGACTGAATGAGGCACTTAGTGCCATGGTCTGGTTGATTGCATAGGGCTGGGTGCTAGGTTGGGCTGGATGAGCTTGGAGGTCTCTTCCAACATGGTTGATTCTATGATTCTTAACCATTGGTGTTGTCCTAAATAAGACTATCTGCTATGGCATTATGTTTAGATTTTCTGTTGCAGTGTTAGCAGTAGCACAGCACTGAGCTCATTACCTTTCCAGTTCTCTTCATGCAACACACCACAGTAAAACTCTGGCAGCAGCTTAGTGAGATAAAGTGTTTTAAATAGCTGAAACGTCAGCCATACTCCTTCCCTTCCTCTGTCTTACACCTCCACTACTGCCTCCCATCTTACAGATCTGCTGGCACATCCTGATGCCCTTTATATTTTCTGGTCATACCTTGAGTCATGACAGGTCTGAGGGAATACCAGCTTTCCTCTAAAACAGCTCATAAGCAAAGAAGGCTCAGATCTCTTCTCCATGGCTTAAAGGACCTTGCAGAACAACTGAATGTATTTTGTCTGCTCATGTTAAAAAATCTATCACATAATTTGGCACTCATGAAGCAATCCTGCAGTAGACACTGTACCACTCCAAATTCCTTACATCTAATTGATTTTTATATTACTGCAGGCTAGTAATCCTCATGGAGCTTATGAAAACCCCAAGTGAGGATTTCTTTTTAGCACTTCAAGTACTCAAGCAAGTACCTTTTGGGCTCTAGTGCTGATTCCATCCAGCTTTGCTGTTGTTCAATTTGTTCCCACCATTTCTTCAGCAATATTGACACAGCTATACTTGCCCAGACAGACCAGGGGACAATAACCTAGCAAAGATAAAAGCATGAATTGGAGCGAATGCTCTGAACCAGTTCATTCCATGTTCACACAGAAGGAATAATACAACTTAGGGAGCTGCACCAGCCACCACTGTTGTAGAGAGAAGTGCCTCTGAGCAACACTGTATGCTCAAAGCAAACACAAAGAGCTTCTGTCTGGCCAGTGCCATTTTTAGTACTGAGAGTAACAGAGAAGGTGAGAAACTCTATTGTCCTCTTGCACTGCACTCACAGCATCCTTATAAAGGGTTCATGAGCTTAGAATCATAGCCTGGGGGGTTGGTATCTCTCTCCAGGCAACCAGCAACAGAACAAGGGCGCACAGCCTCAAGTTATACCAGGGCATGTCTAGGCTGGATGCTAGGAGGAAGTTGTTGGCAGAGAGTGATTGCCATTGGAATGGGCTGCCCAGGGAGGTGGTGGAGTTGCTGTCCCTGGAGGTGTTTAAGAAAGGCCTGTGTGAGGCACTTAGTACCATGGTCTAGTTGATTGGCTAAGGCTGGGTGCTAGGTTGGACTGGCTGAGCTTGGAGGTCTCTTCTGACCTGGTTGATTCTATGATGGTATCTACTGATTTCTGGAAATGGTATTTTTGCCTTTATAAGAAAGCAGCAGGTTATAGTATTCTTTCATATGAGCTTGTGTGAATATGTATATGAAGGAAAGACAAGTATCATTTAATTACTGTTGGAGTCTCTCTTCAGGTTACCATTTTATTATGCAGGTTTTCTTCTATTTCCTCAAGGAAATAGCATTGAATCCTGTGCCCCAAATAAACCATTTCATTTAAAAGAGAGGAAATATTTAAATGGCTGCTTGAATTCAATACAAGAACTAACAGGTTTCATTATTACAAACTGAACAGAAATTAAGCATTGTTTTAGTTACCTTCCTCTGTCACAAAGCCATGTACTCCAAATTAATATCCTCACTGAAGCTACATTGGGGGAAAAAATGAGTTTTGACTACATGGGGGGGAAAAAAAGAACTTCACAATGTGACCTATAGTATTTTTCTGAAATATATTAATGGATGGCATGACGATGCCAAGATTAAAGAGAGTAGTAACAAAACATTAGTAAGCACTTCTAATGTAATTAATTTTTTGATGTATTACAATTTTTAGCATGTAATTATTTTTGAAGGAACTGGGAAGCAATATTGGTTCATACCCTTATTCAACTTTAGTTACTGAAGAACAAAAGGTGACAATGTTTTTCAATGCTGCTGCAGAATAATAGTGAGTTGTCCATCACAGAAAATGATGGCAAGAATTTTCTCCTCTGGTAATCACTCACAGTGATTACCTAATAAAAGGACAATCCTTGGTACTATAAGACCCTATGGTCAGTCCAGAATGTAAGCAAGTGTTGGAATGTGCTATATAAAGCATCTCAGCTTGCAAGTGACCTTGAATCTCTGTTTCCTTATTACTGGAGGCTGAGATTGTTCCATGGCTACATTCCCAGTCTGCATCAAGGGGCTGCTGGTAACATCAATCTTAAACACTGGTCTTTAAAACAATTTTTGATGTTAGTCTTGAGCAGGTCTAATAATTTTGCTTAATCACCTCTATTTCTACACAAAAACTGGGCTCTAGGCTGACTTCTAATTTTTCATTCTTGTGAAATTCAGCCACAGGCTTTCTGTCTGCCATCAAATATCTGGAATTACAGTTAGATAAAATATGTCAGATGCCCTGTGACACCCAATCATCTTTATTGTATAGAAGTTCACTTTCAGCTTAGAGTAGAATAAATTCCACTTGACTCAGAGGTCAGTACTTGGGAAGAAAAATGAGAACTGGATCATTTGCATGTTCTGATATGCAAAATGGATGCATCTAATCTGCATTATTTGTCTCCTAATGAGAATGACCTTTTCTGCTGATGGGAAAAGCAATTGAACTTGGGCATGTGAAAGTTATGGAAGAGTAGGGAATTCCAAATCTCTAATGAATCAGGTTGAATTCTTTTGTGAATTAAAAAAAATCAAGGTCATATTCAAGCCTAAATCACAGTGCTCTTTCCTCTTTAAGGACACCCAGGGTAAGCTTGGTATCAGAACTCTGCTACTCAGATGTATCTCTAATAACACTTCTTGCCTAGGACCTTTACTCCTTCACCATCCTTTACAAAGAACATAGAATCAGCCAGGCTGGAAGAGACCTCCAAGCTCATCCAGTCCAACCTAGCACCCAGCCCTGTCCAATCAACTAGACCGTGGCACTAAATGCCCCATCCACATCTAACATTTCTCCCACCACTAATGTGGCTCAAGTTAACACTGTAACTTCTTTATCATTATTTTACATAACAAAGTTTAAAGCTTCAAAATTTAGAGATGGATTTGGCCAAGGCTGCCAAGAGGATGATACTGTTAGAACTGGAACTCAGCTGCATTTGGTCTTTGGTCCTATGTTGAAACACTTCAGATCAAGTTTCTTTCAATATTGAAACTGAAATGGAAAGAAGCTGTGATCAGTTTCCAAAGCAGCATTAGGATTACAGAGCCTATGGTGTTCTATTTCTGTGAATGCTGGAGAAGGAAATGAGGCAGCTCACCTGTAGACAGGTAATAGCAACATTATTGCCTTGTAATACTAAACATTTAATATTGGGGGGGAATATATAATCATAGAATCAACCAGGTTGGAAGAGACCTCCAAGATCGTCCAGTCCAACCTAGCACCCAGCCCTGGCCAATCAACCAGACCATGGCACTAAGTGTCTCATCCAGTGTGGCCAGTAGGTCAAGGGAGGTTATTCTGCCCCTGTACTCAGCATTAGTCAAGCCACACCTTGAGTGCTGTGTCCAGTTCTGGGCCACTCAATTCAAGAGATGTTGAGATACTGGAAGGTGTCCAGAGAAGGGCTGTGAAGCTGGTGAGGGGCCTGGAGCACAGCCCTGTGAGGAGAGGCTGAGGATGTTTAGCTTTGAGAAGAGGAGGCTCAGGGGTGACCTCATTGCTGTCTGCAACTACCTGAGGGGAGGTTGTAGCCAGGTGGGGGTTGGTCTCTTCTGCCAGGCAACCAGCAACAACATAGTCAAATTGCCAGTATACTTCTCTTCCTTTCAAGTTTACTCTCATCTCCAGACCTCAAAACCAGGCAGTAATATTACATAGGTCATAGAACTAGAAACACTCAGGATTAATTAAAGGGCTAGGAATCCAAACAAATATCTTGGCATAGCTTATAAGCAAGGGCATAGTTGGTTATTCTTCTTTTTGTTTCTTTATCATTACAATGCTGCAGAAGTTCCCCACAAGGGATCAGGGCTCCATACTGTGAGGATTTATTTAAACACTTAATGAATATATGGCACCTGCAGTTAAGAATTTACAACTGCAATTACAACAAGAAGAATAAAACTGTCTCTTCAGATGATTTCTGTAATCATAATGTTCTAAATGATATAACATATACCTCATTTTAAGTGTGGGGTTTCACCTGGGTACTGCAATGGGCTGCTGTAAGCCTGACACTGTTGCTCTGAAATCCATCCAGACAAATGTGAGTTGTCCTAAAAACAGGCATCTTACCTTTGCCACTAGTAAGCAAGGAGGACATTTCTACCAAGGAAAGGAATATTGAAGCTGTACAGAACCAGCCAGCTCACTGGGCATACACATCCATACCCAGTCATTTAGAGCTTTGTTTTTAATGTTAGCTTGTTGGTATGCTGCCTGTCACAAAACTATTCGTGGGAGCAAAATACCAAACCTTTTCATGAGCAAGAATGTAATTGCACAGAGCTTTTGTAATTGTTCCTGTTTTCACCTCTGTTGCAAAACATATTTCCTTTTTGGCACCAGTGCCAAGTGTTCACAGACTGAACAGGACCTGTTAGAGTTGTTAGAGTAATGAATTCTCCTTTAAAGCAGCATAGGAAATAACTGCCCTACCAGCAGGTTACCCTAACAATAACTTTTGTAGTCCCCTAATGGAGTATATTTCATAATTGATTTAGTATAATCTTGGGGACATAGTCTCAAGTTGTGCAGGGGGAGGTGATAGGTTGGGCTGGATGATCTTGGAGGTCAGTTCCAACCTGGTTGATTCTATGATACTTCTGTGATATTTCCTTCCTATCAGCCAGCCCTATCCAATCAACCAGACCATGGCACTAAGTGCCCCAAACAGGCTTTGCTTCAGCACCTCCAGGGATGGTGATTCTACCACCTCCCTGGGCAGCCCATTCCAATGCCAATCACTCTCTCTGACAACAACTTCCTCCTAACATCCAGCCTAGACCTCCCCTGCCACAACTTGAGACTGTGTCCCCTTCTTCTATTGCTTCTTGCCTGGCAGATAAAAGCAACCCCACCTGGCTACAGCCTCCCTTCAGGTAGTTGTAGACAGCAATGAGGTCTGCCCTGAGCCTCCTCTTCTCCAGGCTGCACACCCCTAACTCCCTCAGCCTCTCCTCTCTAGCCTTGATGCCTTTCTCTGGACATGTTTCAGTATCTCATCATCTCTCTTGAATTGAGGAGCCCAGAACTGGACACAGCACTCAAGGTGTGTCCTGACCAGTGTTGAGTACAGGGGCAGAATAACCTCCCTGATCCTGCTGGCCACACTGTTCCTGATCCAGGCTAGCATGGCATTGGTGCTCCTGCCCACCTGGGCAGCCTTTTTGCTTATGTTCAGCTCTTCTCTCCCAGCACCCCCAGGTCCCTCTCTGCCTGGCTGCTCTCAGCCACTCTGGCCCCAGCCTGTAGTGCTGCTTAGGGTTATTGTGGCCAAAGTGTAGAGCCCTGCATTTGGCCTTGTTAAATCTCATCCCATTGGCCTCTGCCCATCCAGCCTGGCCAGCTCACTCTGCAGGGCTCTCCTACCCTCCAACAGATCCACACCTGCTCCTAGCTTGGTGTCATCTGCAAATTTACTGATGCTGGACTCATTCCTCTGGTCCAGATCAGCAATAAAGATATTGAACATATCTTACAATAGAATGATAGTTGGTATGTTGGTATGTTAAAGCTAAGCAATTAGCAACAAAGGAAAAAGAGGGGAAAGAAAATGTCCCTTGTTAAATATTTGCAGGGGGTTGATGAAATCTGCCTTATAAATGACAACATAATAAAAGTGTTCCTTAGATAAGGTCAGTGTTCAGCATTGAGTTGTCTTCCACAGGGATGTATGCTTCTTGGCACAGAAACTTTTGATTATATAAATTTCATATAGGAAATGCAAAGTGCCAAAATGGGAGACTTTGATCAATGATGCCATCCTGATTTATAATTGTGGTGGAGTTTTTTTTAACTGTGGTGTGCACAAAGCACTAATTTAAAAGCTCATTTTAGTTGCAACCTACCCCTTCCTTTTAATAACAAGCAAGTCATCTGATTACATTTTTTTCCAGTCATCTTTGTGTCACATATTGGATAATCTCCTTATAGTTTAAAACTAAAACTGCTAATGGATTGGGGAAATGGGTTCTGCTGTCACCCAGCATATCTGTCTTTTTTATGCTTGTCTTTTGGGTCATTTATCTAAATAATAACCTTTAGTACCCACTCCTTCCTTCCAATGAACTAAAAGATGATACTAATGATTAAAATCAGGGAATACACATCTTCTCCCCACTCTAGTTTTGCCAACTGAGGTTACCACTTTTAGCTGCTGCTTTTTTGAGGGGGGAGAGGGGGAGCTACAGACATTCCCTTGTGTTTCCTTGCAGAGCTACTCATGGTTACTTCCTAAATTGTCTTAAAACAGACTGTCTTAAACTAAATGTAGGTTTCTTAACATCACCAGTCAGCATGGACTGAAAGGACATAGAATCATAAAACCTTTTCAGTTGGAAAAGACCTTCAAGATGTTAGAGACCAATCATTATCTAACAGAACAAGAGGACACAGCCTTAAGCTGTGCCAGGGCAGGTTCAGGCTGGATGTTAGGAAGAAGTTCCTCACAGAAAGAGAGATTGGCATTGGGATGGGCTGCCTGGGGAGGTGGTGGAGTTCCCATCCCTGGAGGTGTTTAAAAGGAGCCTGGATGAGGCACATAGTGCCAGGGTCTAGTTCATTAGAAGGGTTAGGTGATGAGTTGGACTCGATCTCGGAGGTCTCTTCTGAACTGGTTCATTCTGTGTGAACTCTCCCAAGTTTGGTGCTAAGCCATGTACTTTAGCACCACATCTCTGCATCTTTTAAATGCCCCCAGGGTTAGTGATTCAACTAGCTCCTTGTCCAGCCCATTCTAGTGCTTGAAAACCCTTTCAGAGAAGTTTGTTCAACTGCCCAATCTAACCCTCTTCTGGTGCAGAGGCCAATTCCTTTCATCCTATCATTTGTTTCTAGGAAGAAGAGACAAACACCCACCTTGCTACAGCCTCTTTTCAGGTAAAGTGCAAGGAAGTCTCCCCTGAGCCTCCTTTTCTCCAGGCTGAAGAATCTCAGCTCCCTCAGCTGTTCTCCACTGATCTTGCCCTGACACTGATCTCAGTCACCAAAAGAAGGCAAATGGATGAACAAATCAGCATACAGCTTTCAGACAGCATATCTGTTGTGACAGCCCTAGAAAAGCAGGGAAGGTGCTGTGGGGTAGCAACTTCTTTAGCAGGCAAAACTGGAGATACAGGAGGATACATTTGCATTGCTTTAGTCTCCAGAATGATAGGAGATAACTAATTTTTGTTCCAAAACAGCACAGAGAAGATAAATGACCAGGTCCAAGGTCAGGAACTGAGATTGTGGAAATGGTGGGAGTAGGTGCCAGGACAGCTATTTTTGTAGGGTTATTTGTTCAGTTTTTATCTTGCCTGGCTTAAACTGCATGAGGACTGAGCTTTCAGAAGTTGCTTAGCACACACCCTCTGGAAAAATCAGGAAGACTGTGAGCAACAGGGATATGATTCTAAAACACTAAGGAAATTACTTTCCTCACCTACTGACACACTGTGAATAGATGGGACTGAAGCACATTTGAAGGGCCCACAACATCATACTTCATACTGCCTTCAGACTTTGGAAAGTGCTTCCTGGAGAAGTGCCCTTCCACAACCAATCTCTTCCAGCACATCAAACTTCAGCTCTGCCGATCACAGTGATAACAGTATGACACGGTGGGAAAACAATACTTCAAATACATGCATCTGGGGACAGATAGATGCAAATAGGGGACACAGTCTCAAGTTGTGCCAGGGAAGATCCAGCCTGGATGTTAGGAGGAAGGTCTTCACAGAGAGAGTGATTGGCATTGGAATAGGCTGCCCAGGGAGGTGAGGCTGTCATCCTTGGAGGTGTTTGAGAAAAGCCTGGATGAGGCACTTAGTGCCATGGTCTGGTTGATTGGCTAGGGCTGGGTGCTAGGTTGGACTGAATGAGCTTGGAGGTCTCTTCCAACCTAGTTGATTCTATGATTCTGTGCCATTCTAGAGACTCACAACAGAATCTTCAAGTAACTTGCACTGTTCTGAGGCTCTGATTGCTTAGAATAAGCTCATTCTGGCACAGTCTGCGTAGTCAAGAAAGGCTATGGAGCTAAAGCAATGTTCTTACACGAATCAAGCTGTTTTCTTCATTGATAAGAACAAAGAATGACATCATAATCTCAGTCTAAAAGTGTTTCTGGTGCTGCTTTGATGTTTCCTGTGGTGATAAATAGTATGATATTCTCAATATCTGCGAATTACAAGAGCCAGAATCTACCTATGTTTTATGTAGTCACTAAATGACATATTCATAGCTTGTGGGAGGTGTCCAGGAGACAATAGAAAACAGGCAGCTCATTCTGCTGAGGGGTGAAATAGGAAAGGAAATCTGTTAACAAAGATTGTCTCAGCAGGAAGCAAAAATGCACTGAAGCAACAATTCTATATGAACTTTTGTTTCCAGTGAATCATGCCATTATGTTCAGCTCCTTTTTAAATGTGAAACCTGCCCTTGTGGCTTGTTCTCTGCTGTGGGATCACTGTCAAAACAAGGAACAATTACAAAATGTTCCCTGGGTGCAGAAGTCTTATTTGGTGACACCCAAATGACGCAGAGACCTAAATGTGGCATTTGTGAAATGGGAACAACACAGGAAAGTTGGGAGAGTAGCTGACAGGATTTTCTAATTACTCACATTTTAGGTTTTAAGAAAACCCTATTTACCAAGTACTTGAAGTCAGATTCTTTACTGTAGAATGACAGAACATGATATTCTAGAGTACTGCCTGAAATACTTGTTGTGATGTGTTTACTTAGATATGACATCACTGGAATTGAATCATAGAATCAGCCAGCTTGGAAGAGACCTCCAAGCTCACCCAGCCCTAGCCAGTCAACCAGACTACAGCACTAAGTGCCCCAGCCAGGCTTGGCTTCACCATCCCCAGGGATGGTGACTCCACCTCCCTGGGCAGCCCATTCCAATGCCAATCACTCTCTCTGCCAACAACTTCCTCCTAATATCCAGCCTAGACCTCCCCTGGCACAACTTGAGACTCTGTCCCCTTGTTCTATTGCTGGTTGTCTGGGACAAGAGACCAACCCCACCTGGCTACAGCCTCCCTTCAGGTAGTTGTAGACAGCAGTGAGCTCTGCCCTGAGCCTCCTCTTCTGCAGGCTGCACACCCCCAGCTCCCTCAGCCTCTCCTCACAGGGCTGTGCTCCAGGCCCCTCACCAGCCTTGCTGCCTTTCTCTGGACACCTTCCAGCACCTCAACATCTCTCTTAAATTAAGTGGCCCAGAACTGGACTCAAGGTGCAGCCTGACCAGTGCTGAGTACAGGGGAAGAATGTCGAAGTAGTCTATTAAATGGGTTGATACTTCTTCCAGCATTACACTTCCTTTGCTGATTCTGTTTTGTCTGAATCACTGTTTTCATTTTTAGAAAGTATTTTTTACTTTCCCAACAGCTGGTAATAATACTACTTGCATATTTTTTGCATATTTTCTCCCAAATTTGGGATCATGGAGTTCACCAAAATACATGCCTGCCACATTTTGCTTTGTGGCATGAAGTACTGAAGAAGGCAAATGCTGGTATTTCCTCTGCTTGTAGATAGGTAAAATTTCCCACTAGTGGAAAGCTCTGAATGACAAATGAATGACATGATGAAACAGAAGGAAGATGCAAATCTTGGAAGTTGTATTTATCTGCCATCCTGGCATGCTGCTGGATTGCTGTTATCAATAAATCCATAAAGAGGATGCAAAATGCACATGGGCTGCCTGTGCATAAATCAAGAGTGGCCCAGCAATAAATTACAGCATAATATATAGTTCAAAGTGTAGCAGAAGGGATGCTTTGACAAATCCATGCAACGTACTTTGTCACAGAGGGTGAAAGATTGATGGTGCATCAGCCTTGAGAAAACTGGATTCCTGAAGCATGGGTCATCTAGGACATATGATGTAATGAAAGAACATGGAAAAGTGCATGCAAAGACAAAAATCATCTTCTAAAGAATAAAGCTGTGTTAAATACTCAGGTAAAACATGAGTATAACATGGTAGCTCATTGCTAAAGAGGGGTTGCAAGTGCAAGGCCAGAGAACAAAATAATGAAGCCTGACTTCCTTCTTATCAATGAAGAAAACAGCTTGATTCATGTAAGAACATTGCTTTACCTCCAAAGCCTTTCTTGACTATGCAAACTGTGCCAGAATGAGATTATTCTAAGCAATCAGAGCCTCCGAACAGTGCAAGTTACTTGAAGATTCTGTTGTGAGTCTCTAGAATGGCACAGAATCATAGAATCAACTAGGTTGGAAGAGACCTCCAAGCTCATCCAGCCCAACCTAGCACCCAGCCCTGGCCAATCAACCAGACCATGGCACTAAGTGCCTCATCCAGTGTCTCCTTGAACATCTCCAGGGACGGCGTCTCCACCACCTCCCTGGGCAGCACAGGTTTGGTTCACACAGGCAATTCAAGACTGACCCTTTTTCTGAAACTGGGTCACCTGCAGTGGCTTTTATATGGTTGGTTTGGGTTTTTTTTCTGGTGCCTGCTAAGGTCTGAGCTCATCTTGTGGCACTTTGTTCAGACAATAAATTTGGTCCTCTCTCCAGCCACCTGTTATGATGGAACTGGAGGAAATTCAGTGCTTCAGGGAACTCCAGGCAAACATGACTGAAACTGGCACTAGAGTTCACAGTTGGTGGAAGGACAGGATGCAGACAGCAGGTCACATAAGCCTCCAGTACAGCAAAGAGACCAAAATTAAGATTAACAAATTGGTTTTTCCAGCTGACAACAGCAAACTGCTATAGGACATTTAATTCCCTCAGACCACATCAGTGACATAGGAGCTGTCACCTGCTGTGCACAAAGGGCCAGACAGAGCAAAGCGGATCCCATGCAGCTGCATCACTTTGTCCTGTGCTCTCAGAAACTCGGCAAGGTCAGAAAGGGTCTCAAATTGGGAACTGGGCAGACAGGAGAGCCCAGGGACACTAACACCCCCCAGCTCCTGCGGCCTCGAATAGTGAGAGCCTAGTGCCCAGTGAGTGGCAAACTGTGACTGCAGCCGAAGCTATAAGGGATGAGCTGTCCCAGTCGCTTCTGTAAGGAAAGGGACAAGCTTCATATTTTCTTCAATATTGGTATATTTAAAAGAGGAGGCCTTTGCGGATTCAGCGGCTTTGGGCCGGGTTTGAAGAGAGGCCGCCCCCCGTGAAGACCCTTTCAGCGCCTCCATCGCCTAATGGGCCGCCCAGCGGCCAGCGCCCGCTAGGGGGCGCCGCTGCTCGCTAGGGGGCGCCGCTGCTCGCTAGGGGGCGCCGCTGTCCGCTAGGGGGCGCTGCTGCCCGAGCTGGCGGCCCGCGGCGGAAGCGGCAGGCTGCCCCTTCCCCAGCATGGCGGCGTCCAGGCGCGGCGTGGCTCCGGGCAGGACGAAGCGGCCGGCGGCTGCTCGCCCTCGGCGCGGCGGGAAGCTGGACAGGTTGCGGCACGCCGTGCAGGAGTTCGTGCAGGCGGCCGGCGACCAACCACAGCTGAACCTGTTGAAAGGGTCGGAGAGGCAGAACCACAGGAACCGCCGAGAGGCGAAGAAGGAGAAGCGCAGACTCAAGCGGAGCCGCCGCCGCCGCCTCCAACGCGGGGAGCTGGTGGAGGCCCCAGCCGCTCCGACCAAGCCGTCTGCGACCAAGCTGGCCACGGCGAAGCCAGCTGCAGCCGCCCGTCCCAGAACCCCAGCCTCGCTTGCTGCCCCCGTGGGAAAGCAGCGGCCGGGGCCGCCGCGGCAGCGAGAGGCGGCGCGGCCGGCGGTGCCAGCACCGACACTCCGCACGGCCCCCGCGGCCGCGGCCGCCTCGGTACGGAAGCGGGCCCTGCTGGAGGCCAACGAGGAAGAGGAGCAGGAGATCCGGCGCCTGGAGCGGCTGTTGGGGCTCAACAAGCGCCGCAAGAAGCAGGAAGGGGCCGCGGTGGAGAGAGTGCCTCAGAGCTTCCTGCGGGACGGGCTGGGCTACGTGCTGGGCGCTCTGGGCTCCCGGGCCGGCCTCAGCACCTTGTGCGAGAGCAGCGACGAGGAGGAGGCCGCGGAGAGCCAGCTGGGGCCGCAGAAGAGCCAGCCGGGACCGCGGGAGGAGGACGAGGACGAAGATGATTCGGAGGACGCCTCGAACCCTTCCGAGGGGGATGATGTGGAAGGGCAGTGGGAGAGCGAGAGCTCGTCCCCCGAGGACGGCGGAGTGCCTGAGGCCAGCGAGACCTCGAGTGAGCAGGAGGAGGAGGAAGAGGTAGGGTGATCGTCTTCGATAATGCAGACTTGCTTCTTAAGGTGTAATGCCGCAACCTGAGCGTAAAGCAGAGGTTGGATCCCCTTGACAAGCCCAGGAGGTTGCTGTCTAATCAGGCTGTACGGAATATGAGGCAGCAGCGTGCCCAGGTGGGCAGCAGAGCCAATGGCATCCTGGGCTGGCTCAGGAGCAGTGTGGGCAGCAGGACAAGGGAGGTTATTCTGCCCCTGTGCTCAGCACTGCTCAGGGCACACCTTGAGTGCCCAGTTCTGGGCTCCTCAACTTAAGAAAGATGTCGAGGTGTTTGAACATGCCCAGAGAAGGGCAGCAAGGCTGGGGAGGGGCCTGGAGCACAGCCCTGTGAGGAGAGGCTGAGGGAGCTGGGGGTGTGCAGCCTGCAGCAGAGGAGGCTCAGGGCAGAGCTCATTGCTGTCTACAGCTACCTGAAGGGAGGCTGCAGCCAGGTGGGGTTCAGGGCAGGTTTTGGCTGCACATTAGTAAGAAATCCCTCACGGAAAGAGTGATTGGCATTGGAACGGGCTGCCCGGGGAGGTGGTGGAGTCACCACCCCTGGAGATGTTTAAGAGGAGGCTGGATGAAGCACTTAGTGCCATGGTTTAGTTACTTAGAAGGGTTAGGTGATAGTTTGGACGATCCTAAAGATCTCTTCCAGCCTGGTTAATTCTGTGATTGCCGTGGTTCAGAACAGCACCGAGTCCAGCTAGTAATGACTGCGCAGACCTACCAAGTGCTTGGGACAACTGTTGGGCGTCAGGGTAGGGTTTCCCCGGGTCAGGATGCTAGCAGATAACAGCTTAAAGCACGGGGCCTGTGGCCTTGTCTCTGTATAAAGAGCACCAAATACACGGAGCTAGCCTGGCTTCAGAGTTTAAGAACGTGATTAAGCACTGATGCCCAGAAGAACCAAGAGACTGATGTTAGAAGTATTACCTGTTGCAAGCTGGATGAGCCCAGAGGTTCAGCCTGTGTTAGGTCTTGTAGCACGAGTGGAACAGAGGAGACCAAATAGCTCGTTTAGACTGCACGGTACTAACTTAACTAACTCTTAGTATGTCTGCAGCTAATAAAACCTGGAGAAAGCCAAGGTGTAAGTTGTTTAATTACAACAGCTCACAGAAAATGGCACGTAAGGAAGGCAGGGGGTAGGCTGCTGCCATCAAGTTGGTCCTAAGCAGTAACTTGTTGCATGCTGCTGTTTTGTATGAGTTTGTTCCTTTGACCCTGGTTATCATGTCAAAATATATACCGAACTGAAAGCTTGCTATATTTTAAATAAGAATGTATGTTTGTGTTCAAATATTTCAGCTACTATTTTCATTTGGTGTTTCATTTTATTGTTTTCCTTGTAAGAGTCATAACCACAGTGCTACAAAGTATGTTCCCCCTCAAGTAAGGAAAGCTCAGGAGACACTAGATGACAAGAAAAGAGAAGAATTGGGAAGGCTGAAAAAAATGGTGAATGGCCTCATTAATAGGTAATGTAATAAGGAGAGTCATTAATCTTTCTGCTGTGATGTGATTGTGATCGTTATTCAAAGAAAAGAGGCAAGGATGTGACTTCTCTCTTCAGAAACTGATTTTAAGTTGGCAATCATGCCTGCTATTCTTAATAATAATTATCTTTGTTGATATAAATTCTTCAAAGGTGCTTATTAGAGATGTTGAAAAACCTAGAATATAAATTTAAGGTTGGGCTGAATTCCACGCATCAGTTGCCTGCAACTGCTAGGTGTAATTCACTGCCAGTTGAAATATGTAGTGTGAGTTATAAGTCTTCCCCTAAAAAAAGCATGAATTTCTGTTTTTTAATTAATTGAACTCAAATTTCTCTGATGCTACTGCTGAGACAGAACAACAGTTCATAGCTTACAGTGCTGAAGAGAAGAAAAAGCAGTTACAGTGCTGAAGAGAAGAAAAAGCAGTTAACACTTGCACACATTTTTAGAGGTTGGTCTCTTCTGCCAGGCAAGCAGCAACAGAACAAGGGGACACAGTTTCAAGTTGTGCCAGGGGAGGTCTAGGCTGGATGTTAGGAGGAAGTTCCTGCCAGAGAGAGTGATTGGCATTGGAATGGGCTGCCCAGGGAGGTGGTGGAGTCGCCGTGCCTGGAGGTGTTGAAGAAAAGCCTGGATGAGGCACTTAGTGCCATGGTCTCGTTGATTGGCTAGGGCTGGGTGATAGTTTGGACTGGATGACCTTGAAAGTCTTTTCCAACCTGGTTGATTGTATGATTCTATAACTATTTTTAATGTAAGAAACATGTTGGCATTGTTTTATATATGTTATCTGTACAAATGCAGACTACAGTGTGTAGTTTGTTCAGTCACTTAGAATTTGAGACATATGTTAGGAAATTATGAGGTGTTTTCATACTTAATTTCTCTGGAGATTGATGTACCACACTTAGAACTGCTAAGAGCAAATTTTGTTTTGTTAATAACTCTGTTCAGTGTGACAGTAAGCACGTTGACAGTGCTTTGCAAATACTGCACTAATCTGTTCTTACATGGAAATAATAGCAGAGACAAACAAACAAACCCACAGCAATACAAAAAAACAACTCCACCCAGAATTTTACCTTCTTTTTTGTTTGGTTTCGTGGACACAGCAAAATACAAAAGGTCTTTTCCAGTCAGCTTTCCAGTCTGTCTTCTTAAGCCAAGCTAATTTCTCTAAAAAGAATAGATAGACTGGTTGGTACATTGAAAATTATGTAGTCATCTAAAGAAGAAAACCCAATTAACTCTGGATTTGTTTCTCAATAGGCTGAGTGAACCGAATTTGTCCTCTATTAGTGGACAGATGGAAGAGCTCTACATGACCAACAGCAGAAAGGACATGAATGAGACTCTGACAGATATTCTGATGAATGCTTGTGTTGCTGCAGTTGCCATGCCTCCAAGACTGATGATGGAGCATGTTCTTCTGGTCAGCATTCTTCATCATAATGTAGGAATTGAGGTAATTCTTGTGGTTTGGACTAATTTTGTTGAATAACACTTATTGTAGAGTAGTTTTTCTGGTGTCTTGTTTAAATTGATTTTGATTTTTTTCAGTTGTGTCACTGAACAGTGTTCTCTGGTTGAATGTCTTGAGTATTTGTAGATTATTTGCTAGATGGACACAAGTGAGTTGAGTCTGTTGCTTGATTTATTTCCTTTATGAGTCATATAGGTCAATTTATAAAAATACCAAAGTTTTAATCAGAATCTTTTGGCATCTCTAAAACTGAATTTTCTATGCTTCAAGTCTCCCCCTCTTTTTATACATTTGTGCAGTGTGATCATGGGATAGACAAATACGAAGCTGCTCACGGTTTGTAATGCAGATCAGTACTGAAGCCAGGACTGCTGATTTTCATAAGAACCATCAACAAATATTAGCACTATATTAGTGAAGGGGGTCTTGTTTAGTGTACTGTGTTCATTACCCACCTGTGTTTTAGTATGCTTTCTGATTGGGGTGACCTCATTGCTATCTACAACTACCTGAAGGGAGGCTGTAGCCAGGTAGGGTTGGTCTCTTCTCCCAGACAACCAGCAACAGAACAAGGGGACGCAGTCTCAAGTTGTGCCGGGGGAAGTATAGGCTGGATGTTAGGAGGAAGTTAGTTCCTGATAGAGAGAGTGATTGACATTGGAATGGGCTGCCCAGGGAGGTGGTGGAGTTGCTGTCCCTGGAGGTGTTCAAGAAAAGACTGGATGAGGCACTTAGTGCCATGGTCTAGTTGACTGGCTAGGGCTGGGTGCTAGGTTGGCCTGGATGATCTTGGAGAGAACTCTGACACTTACAATGGCTATACTTTATCCTCACTGCAAAATCAGCCTAAGCTTATGCTGAGCACCTGTGAAAGCCTGGTGCATTGGGAGTTGTTTTGCATATATACATCAAGAAAATACCACACCACTTAGATATTTGTGTATGTAAATCATCCATATTGGTTGAGAGGAGCAAGAGTTTATTTCTTTAAAATTAGTAGTGGCAGTACCCCAAAAATAAATGTTTTACAGATGTCTGTAAAATCTACTTAGAGTTAACTGCTGCTTTTCCTTTTTTCTCCCTTAATGGAACCATTGCCAGGTCGGTGCTCACTTTTTGGAAGCTGTTGTGAAGAAATTTGATGAACTCTGTAAAAGTGATGCTGAAGGGAAAGAATGTGAAAATCTGCTTGCCTTGATTGCTCATCTCTATAACTTTCATGTGGTTCATTCCCTGCTGATCTTTGATATTCTGAAAAAGCTCATTAGCACTTTCACTGAGAAAGAGATTGAGTTGATTTTGTTTCTTCTGAAAAATGTGGGCTTTTCCTTACGAAAAGATGATGCCTTGGCTTTGAAGGAACTGATCACTGAAGCCCAGAGAAAAGCAAACACAGCAGAGAAGAAATTCCAAGACCAGGCTAGGGTATGTATTAAAGCTCAATAGATTTCAATCTGTCCTTGGATATGTCTGTTAATTTAGCAAAATGTTTTCTGCTTCACTCTATTTGGATCCAAAGTTACCAGCAACGTTCATTTGTTGTGTTCACTTATTTGTATTCTTCTTGTCTGTCTTCACTGATTGTTTTTTAGGACACAGGCACTGAAATGTTTGTAATAGGTGAGACTAGGACCGTTTTTGTATCTTACACATCAAGCATTGCTTCTATTTCATGATGCTTTGTGCACTGCAAAAAATGATGATTGGAGCATGACTTCTAGCAGATTAAGCTTTGAACCAAAGCCCAAACATGAATGTAACATAGAATCATAGAATGGTTTGGAAGTCACCTCCGAAGGTCATCCTGTCCAAACTCCCCAGCAGTCAGCAGGGGCATCCTCAGCTAGATTAGGTTGCCCAAAGCCCTCTTGGGTCTTACTTTGAATGTCTCCAGGGATGGGGCCCCAGCCACCTCCTGCATAGTAAAGAACTTGTTCCTAACATCCAGTCTAAATCTGTTCTTTAGTTTGAAGCTGTTGGCTCACATCCTGTCACCACAGCCCTTTGTAAATAGTTCCTTTCTAGCCTTCTTGTAGGTCCCCTTTAGGTACTTGAAGGCTGCTATTAGGTCTCTGTGGAGCATCCTCTTCTCCATACTGAACAACCCCAGTTCCCTCAGCCTGTCTTCGTAGTAGAGGTGCTCCAACGCCCCTGTCATTTCCATGGCCCTCCTCTGAACCCACTACATCAGGTCCATGTCCTTCCTATATTGAGGGCTTCAGACCTGGACACAGTACTCCAGATGAGGTTGTGGCTGCTCCCTCCCTGGAGGTGTTCAAGGCCAGGTTGGATGAGGCCTTGAGTGACCTGTTCCAGTGGGAGGTGTCCCTGCCTATGGCAGGGGTTTGGAACTGGCTGAGCTTTGAGGTCACTTCCAACCCAAACCATTCTGTGATTCTGTGAAATGTTTCTTTCCTCACTAGGTTCGTTTCATGCTGGAGACTATGTTGGCACTGAGGAACAACGACATGCGCAAGATTCCTGGGTATGATCCTGAACCAATTGAAAAGCTTCGCAAGTTGCAACGGTCACTGGTGAGAACTGCCTTGGCAGTACAGTACAACTCATCTTAAACCAGGAGTAATTCTTTGTATTGTGTGATGGTTTGGGAGTTACGTGCCCCCTCTTATGAAATCACCCAGACTAGACTCTGCTGGCTGCAAGTTAAGGAAAGAAACTTTATGTTCACAGCTTAGCACAGTAGACAAGCAGACAGGTGAAATATACACAGCTACAGACAGAAATAGACAAGTTAAAAGTAATACAGAAACACAACTCTCCTGCCAGAAATCAGTGTCCCCAGGAGGGGCTCCCAACCACCCTTCCACCTTCTTTCCATCCCTCTGCCTTACTTGCAAGGTGAGTTTGAAGGATTGGCAAGGGGGATTTAGAAGCAGAATTAGTTGGGTTACACAGGGAGAAAAAGCACAGGCATCCACTGAGACAGACACACACACTGTGACTCCCACTGTCTTATCTATATTTTCTGTTCTTGTCTTTATATATCTCAGCAAGCCTATGAGTGCAGCAGACCTCACCGTTGTTTCCTTTTCACAGCCTATAATCTGGTTTCTCTACTAAAATATTCCAGATAGCCTCCAACTAGCACATATTGTGTGTTGGATTGATGAGCTTGTAGCATTTTTAAATTCATTTAACAGTCTGAAACTATTGTGGGCAAAAATCACTTCTTGGATCATTAAGTATTATCTCCAGTGTCCAAGTTAAGTCAGCCTTCTGCAGAACAGTTTGAGAAAGGACCAAGCACTTAGCCAAAGACTTTACCTCAGAGTCCTATATTAGAAAAGAGGTTGTGGGTTATTTAATAATTGTGCAGGAGAAATGAGTCATTATGACAAGTTATTTTTTCCATAGATTTTGATTGCAGGCACCCACTCCTGACTTCACCAGAACTGTTTTGGAAGTCTTAACACTTCTGAAAACCTGAATGGTTTTGGCTTCTTGTGAGTTGTTTTTTTTTATTTTTGATGGAGAGAAGGCAGTTTGCTTCTCTGAAACAACCCACTATAAAATGCATGTAAGTAATTGTCTCTGAAATGAGAACAAAGCCATTTTCACAGCAGTCTGATTTTACAAGTCTGTGTATCTCCAACCTCAAAAATAACACTACTTGTTTACAAGACTTAGAGCATCTTATTTTGCAGATTTATAGGTGCAGGATGAGCATGTTGGTCATAACAGGTCAGGCAAAAATAAGCTAGGTAACTAATTCCTTAGTCCTCTTCTTAGGCTTTTAAGCACTTTTGTTGACAGTTCTTTATTCAAAGAGTTTAAACTTTCTGTTGATAGAATTGTATGAAACACAAAGCAGTTCATCATGTATCTTCCTCTGAGTGTTCAGAAAGGAAATTATGGCCAGATCATAAGCTGCTGCATCTGATTGTCTGAATTCTAGTCAAGTTTTATGGGTGGAAGGTGGCTACTTTTTAATTGATTATCTCTCTTCTGAAATTAACAAATCAAGATCTTTTAAATGCAGTTTTAAGCAACTTCTTTCAGAGATTAGAGCATGTGGGAGACTTCTAAATTCTTCTCGTATTGTTGACTTGAAACTAAGAACTGGGGAAGGAACTTGTGAACATCTTTATGAAGATGAAGTTCTTTGTTTAAAAGTAATTTCAAGTAATTAAAGTATTTGTTTTCTTTAAAAACAATCCTTCAGATATAAGCTTTGGGCTTTTATTTTGTTGTTCAAGGTTCACAGCAGTGGTTCTGGAAAAGACACTCAGCTTCGAGTCTCCCTGGAATCTCTCCTCAGTGCTGATCAGATTGGTCGCTGGTGGATCATAGGGTCGTCCTGGAGTGGAGCACCAATGATTGATGATAAAACCAGCAAGAGTCAGCAAAAACTACGTGTAGGAAAGGTAAATCCAAGCAGTTTTAAGTCTGAGTATTTGTGATCTTTGGAATAGTCTTTATACAGGTGAATAAGTTCATTTTCGAGCTCGCTTTCAGGGATTTGTGAGTCTTAAGCTTTTGGACTGCAGATTCTGCTCTGATGCTTATGTTCTTGTGCTTAGTAAAAGCACATTATTGCTTGTTTTTCTTACCCTGTGGGCTTGCAGAAGTGACTTGGGTAAGCAGAATAAGAGACCTGATTTAGTGGGTTTGCTAGCATGAACTCTGACAGGTAGAGCTGTCTATCTGTGGGCAGCCTCTATCTAAGCCTCCCCTAAAAGCCTGGCAAGATGGCCATGGTGGCTTATATTAAAGAAGTATAGAATCAGTCAGGGTTGGAGGGGACCACACGGATCATCTAGTTCCAACCCACCTGCCATGCCCAGGGACACTCCACCCTAGATCAGCCTGGCCTTAAACACCTCCAGGCATGGGGCCTCAACCACCTCCCTGGGCAACCCATTCCAGGCTCTCATCACTCTCATGCTGAGCAGCTTCCTACTTATCTCCAGCTTCACTCCATTCCCCCTAGGCCTGTCACTACCTGAGAGCCTAAAAAGTCTCTCCCCAGCTTTTTTGTAGGCCCACTTCAGATCCTGGAAGGCCACAAGAAGGTCACCTTCTCTTCTCCAGATTGAACAGCCCCAACTCTTTCAGTCTGTCCTCACAGCAGAGCTGCTGCAGCCCTCTGACCATCCCCATGGCCCTTCTCTGGACGCGCTCCAGCATCTCCACATCCTCTTGTGATGGGGGCTCCAGAACTGGATGCAATACTCCAGGTGGGGTCTCATCAGAGCGGGGTAGAGGGGGAGAATCAGCTCCAGGGCCCTGCTGGCCACACTTCTCCTGCTGCAGCCCAGGCTCTGGTGGACGCTCTGGGCTGCAAGTGCACACTGCTGGCTCACGTTGAGCTTCTTGTGTGCCAGCACCCCCAAGTCCCTCTCCTCAGGTTTGCTTTCCAGCCAGTAAAGAAACATATCTTAAAATAATTGGCACAATTAAATTACATTAAAAGGTGTTTCTCTGATTCAAAAAGCTCCTGATGATGCCTGTGCCTCTGGACAAAAGCTCAGGACCCCTGGATTGCTGCTTCACAGTTTAGTGGAGGTCTTCATTAATGATCTGATTTGAGGCTGCACAGAAATAGCTTTCTTAAAGCAGGTATAAATAGAACACCATTTAATTTGTCAGTTGCTTTTTTCAGGTCAGTTCAAAGATACTGGAGCTTGCTCGTAAGCTGAGAATGAACACTGATATCAGGAGAAGTATTTTTTGTGTCTTGATGACAAGTGAAGACTTCTTGGATGCCTTTGAAAAGCTTCTCAAGTAAGTAGAGAGTAGGCCAGAACAAAAATAACATTACTTGAGTTGGAAAAACACCCACTGCTGTTGTAGGCTTAAAAACATTCATTTGATAATGTAATTGAAGAAGTCCAGAGCTAAGGATCCATGTAGGGTGAAATGATTGAAGCCTGGTGTAAAGGAAAAGAGTAGCCCCTGTTGTTGTTGCTGATGTTCATAACTTGTGATGTAGAGTGTCTTTTTGACATCAGGAGTCTTGGGGTTGAAGACGTCTCCCAGTCTAGTGGATGGAAGCTGTTGCAGGCTTGCTTCCTCTGTAGGCAGACCAGAAGCACCTTCAGAACATCCCTTCCTTTTGTTGCTGGATTTTCATAGTACTGCCACTTCCTTCTCACTGCTTTGTTTAACTGTCGTGTAGGTCTCTGTCCATACTTGCATGTCCTAGCAGTGTCTTAGCACCTCCACTTTCCTTTTCCAGAATGTATTAGCTTTGGATTTGCTCCAGGGTCACATTTTACCTTAAGGCCAGTTTCCTTACCACTTGGCAAACAGCTCTTTAGAGGAAGATCAGGGAGAACTCAAACGAAGCTATTTTTTTGTGTTTGTCAGAATATTAATTGTAAGTCAGTAGTAACTGGGAGGGGAGAGATCAGGTCTGAACTTTCCTATTGCAGCCTTGTAATTCAAGGGAATTGTCTTGCCAGGATGGCATTCAATTATTCAATTTGCTAACCAAACCAAAACAGACTTTGTAATAAAGTCAACTAATGTTTGATTAAATGCCACTTCTGCAAAACACAGCCTGGATTTAAGACTCTGATGGAATCATTCCAATAGCTTAATATGGCCTGTTCAATTAAAAGAAATTAGCTGCTGCTGCTGCAGTTTTTGCCAAGACCTGGCAGCTCAATTTGCAAATTGATCCTCAACTCTCATCCATGCTGTTGAAACTAGCATACAAATCTGGACACACGGAGGCTTGGCAGAAAAACTGTCTGCAGATTGCCTGATGCGTGTTGCCAATGATTTTTAGACAGCAAACTCTTTGAGAGGAATTCTCAAAGCTGCCCACATCTGGCAGACTGTAATGGAAAGTACACAGAATTGTCAGTGAGGAAGCTAACCTCAATGTGAACATCTGCTCCAGAGCGTGGAGGAGTTGATAGTCACATGTTTAATGTCAGTCTCGTGAGGAAGAGCATGAGACATACATAAAGAAACATTTTCACTGCACTTGTTGATTAATCCACTGCTGGAGTGAGGGTGCGGTTAAAAGATCATTTCAAGCATTTTAAATCCAGGCTGCTACAGTTCTGCTTGTCTTTCTCCTCCTTACAGCAAAGTAATCAGTTTGGAGCAAGAACAGCTCTCTGAAGTGGCTCAGCACAAGGGAGGGTTGGGAACATCACTGGAGGCAGAAAAGAGTAAGACTTGATCTATTTCACGAGAGAAAAGGCCACATCTTGGCAAACCACAGATTCACACAGGATGGGGAACAAATGCTTCCTAAGCTTGATGGAGAGGGAATTTTTAAAGCTATTTTATAGAGATGAGGGATTTGAGAAACTTAGCATTCACCAAAAATAGGAAATTTGTACAAGTTCTCAATATCCTGCTGAAATGGGATGTGTAATTCAGGACAGCAAGTATGTGATTGTACCTACTGAAGTGATTTGAAGCTGAGATTGCTTTGAGTGTTACTCTTTTTGATCTAAAGGCAGTAATAATCTTGGCCTTCAGCTGATAGCTTACCTGTTCAGAGGCAAGCTTCTGCTGGTGGTGAATAACCTGCTTCTGAGGCAGTTATCCCATATACACCAGGAAGTTTTTAAAGTGATCAAGGCATGCGAGTCCCTGGGAATGCTCTTGACTCGTGAGTGATTCAGTAGGTCAGGTGGTTTCATATTCTTTTATCAAAGTTTATCAGGCTTATGAAATCTGTGCAGATTTATGGTGAAACTCATCAGTAAAAGACAATCTGAACTCTTCAGTCTCAGATGGTCAGGAATGCTAGGTCTGAAAAGATTAAATACTGCTAGCTCTGTGAAAATGTGAAGATAAGAGCAAAACTAAACATCAAATTGCTGTTTTCCTTGCTTACAAGTGTCTGGCAACCTGAATAATCAAGGCATGATAGAATTGATGATGACCAAGGGAAAGGAGAGTGTGCCAAATGAGTGATGGCTGTGTTAACTTCACAAGTCATCTCTTAAATATGTGTCTGTTGGCTGAAAAAGTCTGTATTAAAAAACAATGTGTTGCTCTTCTATAAAATCAGTTAGAACTTGGCTGATGGGAGAGCAGCTGAATTACGTCACACACAGAGCACTTACAGCACTGCTCATTTAGAGAAGCAAATCTTCAAGTTTTCACCACTCATTAGCAATCAGCCTAGAAATCATCCCAGGTTTTCCTATTGTAAAACCTTACATTCTGAGAAGTTTTGGCTAAAAGACAGTATTTTCTCTGTTAATCTGTTTTGTGTCTGTGATCAAAGGCAGTGGCAGATGTTTGGAGGTGTATGCAAGCAAGTGATGTTAAAATCAAGAAATGACAAATTGCTCTGCAAACAGTAGAGCAAATTTCAGTGGAATCAAACTTGGTTACAAAATATGCTTGAGTTATCCTACCATATGTAACTTGAGCTTGAAGCCATGAGAAGAATTTTGTTTGACATTTTTCAGTTTCTAATATGAAACGTTTTTCATTTTAATTGATTTTAATGCTGCCAAGCATTTGGCAATCCTGGAAGCTAAATCATATTATTCACGGAACAGGTGCATTGTGAGGTAGTTACCATTCCCTGCCAAAGTGCCTCAGTCCTCTTTTAGGCTGGTCAGCTGCTCAAGTGGGAGGGCTGTTCAGTCCTTGGCCTCTGTGCTGAGGTAGCCAGCAGTGGTACTCATTAATAATGGTTTATTCAGGCTTTGTTTTTTTAAGATGCTTTGAAGGCACTGACTGCATCCTCTTATGACATTTCAATTATTCTGCAGCATGGATTTGAGAGATTAAAAGATTCATATTACTAGCTAAGTAGGAAAAACATCTTAAAATGTTTTCTTGGCCCTAGCACATACCACAGAAGTAAAGGGCCCTGGGCATGTTTCTCAGAACAGACTTCCACTGATCCAAAGGCTGTTTGTCCATCTGTGAGATACAAGTGTGAGGCAACCGAGTCCTGCAGTTCTTGTTTCTTTAGCCTTTGCACACCATTCAGCACTGCTTGTTGCACCACTGCTGGGACATTATACTCCATGTTAATAGTGTTCTCTCTGTTTTTCTTCGTGGAGCATGGAATGGGCTACCTTTCCTTCCCTAGGGGGTCACTCTACTTGTAGTATTCCAGTTCTGCCTGTTCAGGCCTTGCTTTTGCAGCCACTCCTTTAACACCAATAATAACCATAGCATTTTCATATTGCCATATTAGGATACTGATGCAGGCCCCAGGCTTAAGGTTTGGGTCCATTCAGTGTTTGAAACATTGCAGGAGCTTCCTTACAAGCTGAATTTAATGTGGTGTTTGGGGATTTTTTTTTTTAAGTGTTGCTCTTGACTGTAACTCCTATTTTGTGGCAGTAACTCTTTCCTTACTAAAGATTCTCTTTTTCTTGCTATATTTTAGGCTTGGACTGAAAGATCAGCAGGAGAGAGAAATTGTTCATGTTGTGATTTTCTGCTGCCTGCAGGAGAAAACATATAACCCCTTCTACGCATTCCTGGCTAACAAGTTTTGTGAATATGAAAGACGATTCCAGGTGAAGAAAAATCTGATTCCACTTTGTTTTTAGTGTAACAACTGTGGTTAAGAAAACAGTTGTTGAATACCCAAAAATAGGTTTGTGCCTGTTAAAATCTTAATCCTGACCAAAAATGCTTCTGGTGTGACTGTGCGTTTGAGCAAGGTATACTCACAGTCAGACGTGAGTGGGAAATAAAATCGCTACAGCAGAGCATTTGCTTTCCTCTGTTCTTTGTATTTTAAGAGTTGAGCAGTCTGATGTTGATGAAGAGGCATAATGATTAGAAGGTCAAAAGAGTTTGTTGCCAGTCACTAAACAGTCCCTTGATTTATAGGATTCTACTTTTTTTCCTTTGACACCTAGGTGACATTTCAGTTTAGCATCTGGGACAAAATCAAAGACTTGGAAAACCTGTCAGCCACTGCTAGCTCCAACTTGGTTTCGCTGTTGGCTCACTTATTAAGGACAAAATCCTTGCCACTTTCAGTTCTCAAGGTTGGTGTGGTTTTCTTTTCAAAACACTTCTGTGCTTTCTTTACATTTACTAGTTCTACACAAAATGTATTTTCTCTGCTACCTAGCTGGTATTTCACCTGTTTGTGGTCAGTCAAAACTTCTTCTGATGTTACCAGATAAATGATTGTGGTAATGCCCCCATTTGAGGAAAAGGGAGCTTGTGGTTGCCCAGGCATACAGAAAGTCTTCAGCTCTATAAACCACTTCTGGGACTGTTTTCTTTAGAGTATCAAAAGTTGGAACTGAGGCCTCTTTATTAGCAGACTTTGTCAATGGATTTTGTGCTCTTCTTATTAGCTGATGCTGATTTTATTAGACCAGAAGGAAATCTACTGAGCACTTAAGATTTCAGAATGGAGAGTTCACTGAATTTTATTATAATAATTGAATTGCATTAAATGGGCAATTAAATAAATTGTCTTAGGTACTTCTGAAGGACTTATTTAATTGATAAATTATATCTGGTATTTTGGTGCTAGCAGACAGGTTATTCCTTTGAAAGTTCTCTGCTTTCCTTGCTGGTTGACTTCTGGAGGCAGCATTCTCAGCTAGTTTTTCTAAGACTTAAATCTCAGTATATGCAGGAGGCCAATTTGTTTCCTAAAAGCTATTTCAAACAGCTGATTTCTAAGTACTCTGATTCATGTAATTTTCCCTTTCTCTCTACTAGGTAATTGAGTTCAGTGAACTAGATAAACCCAAGGTCCGCTTCTTGCGACAAGTGCTAAGCACATTGTTAATCAAAACAGATGCTGAGGAACTTAATGACATTTTTCTGAGGTAAGTGATCAGAGTTCTCCAGGGAGCTCTCGCTGAGTAGTCACTAGGAGGATAAGAAGCTCACTTATTTTGTTTAGAATTACACAGTGCCTTTTCCAAAGATCCATCCCTTAAAAAGTAAGCACTCCAGGGGTGAGTGGAGGGAAGCACTCACTCGTATATTAGTGCAGGCTCTGATATAGATGCAACTGTGACAAATGTAGAGCTTTCAGCTGCTCAGTGTATTGGTTTAGTCACAGGATTTTCTTGAGCAGAGCTCTATACTTACCTGCTTTGCTCATTGCTGCACTGTCTCTCTGCAGTGGGGCTCACCCTACAGACACTCTGCTAAAAGGTTATCTTTAGAGTAATAAGGGAAAATAAAGAAATACCGAGGGAAAGGTTTGGGGGATTGGTTGTTTTGTGGGGTTTTTTAATTGCTGTGATCTGGAAAATATTACTGTTGTACATGGAACAGGATTTCTTGGGGATTCTGGGAGATCATCTTCCTTGGAGATGTTAGGACTTGAATGGATAACACTGAACAACCTGACCACAGCTAAATGTTAGTCTGGCTATAAACAGGATGCTGGACAAGATGACCTGCAGACATCCTGTATGACTTAAATCCTTCCACAATTCTGTCGTGTTAGACTTTCAATGTCATGTCACTTCACAGGAAAAAATGGGTAGTGGTGCCTCAAGCATTAAGACTGCAACACAAGGAAGCTCCAACATGGTGTTTACCTCCTTTTTTGCTGTATTGTGTTTACAGAAAGCAAGTACAAGGCTCAAACATTCCATTTTATTTTTAAGGATTAATTTTATGTTGAATGTGTTTGGGCTGTTTACCAAACCACTGTAAACTTGTTGATAATTCAAAAGCCTCTTCAGAAAAGCTCCTTTTATAGGGTGGGAGGTTGTGGTGTTGTCGTCGTTGTTTTTTGCAACGTGTCTTATTTAAACAAGATTAAAAGCAGAAATAAAACCCTAAATACTATCTTTATCTTTTTTTTTCCCTTTATCTTAACAGAGTATCTGACAACCCCAAACTGGGAATACTACGGGAAAGCTTGAAGCTCTTCCTTAACCACTTCCTACTGAAAAATGTACAAACACAAGAGAGTCCTGAAGAAGCTAGCTTATTACAAGAAAGAATTGA
This sequence comes from Pogoniulus pusillus, assembly GCF_015220805.1. Lineage (NCBI taxonomy): Eukaryota > Metazoa > Chordata > Aves > Piciformes > Lybiidae > Pogoniulus > Pogoniulus pusillus. Next base: position 18,613,823 of record NC_087286.1, on the reverse strand, counting down.
GATAGCAACCAAGGCTTTGCAAGCAAAGGAATCCAAATTGAAGCTATAGCTCTGATTTTCCAGTAAAACATACAGAAAAAACTTGAGTCTGCAGAAGATGCAAAGCTTTCAGATCCAAGCCATTGAGGATGAGGAGAGCCTTGTTACTCTAAAGGATTCGGTTTTGATGTGAACGTTTTCTGTGTCCTGCATACAAAATCACAGAACGTTATACGTTGGAAGGGACCTCCAGAGACCATAGAGTCCAACCCCCCCTACCCCGCCAAAGCAAGATCACACTGATGACAGGCTTTATTGTAGGTGATAAAAGGGCCTTTCTGAAGAAAGGGATAGATGTCGTTTATTGTCAGTGTCCCTTTTTAGTCTGTGTGCTTCATGCTCATGGTTAGTATCCGGAGAAGAGAGTGAGTTTCTTTACTGTGATACTGCCTGTCAGGAGCAACGTTCTGCGTTGTGTATTCTACCCTTTCATTTTAGGTAATAGCATGATACTGACCACTGTGTGTTGAAGCAGCAGCCTTAACCAAAGGCTTTCAGTAGCTAAGCGTTGCAGTTGCCACTAGATGGCAGAATACTGGTGAGTCACTTCTGAAAGCGACCAACTCTTCTCTGGAAGCGTGGAGGTTATCTGCTAATTCTGTGAATTGTTTACCTGACTGAGTCAGGAAAAGATCTTCAGTTGCATTCAGAGCTGTAGTAGAAGAACCTGAAGATCTGACTTTGCCCACTTATATTGGGTTTAGAGGTGACAGCATGTTTTTATTGCTCTTTTTACTTGTTTATCACAGCTGTGAAAGTAGAGTTGCCTAATCAATCCAAACTTATATAAGCATAAAGAGTCATATCACTATGAATATTTTAATAAGAGAATACCTTCCTTAAAAGTTCACCTGTATTTTCTATTCAGATGTTTAAAAGTAATCATGTACATTTATTTCTGTAACACTGGGTGTTAGTGCTTTGTTACTTCTGTCACCTTGCTACTACACATTAAACTTTAATGTTGCTAAAGACTTTTCTGGTTGTATTAGCTTTCTTTTCACTGGCTTGCCAGGAAGGGAATGACTTTAAACTGAGGGGGGTAGAGGGAGCACTTTCTCACCTGCAATGTGCCCTGTGTCTGCATGATCTACCTATGCTAGACCTGCCAGTTCTACGTCTATAACCAGGCTTGCACAGTGGTGTTCAGCAGTCCACTCAGGGTGTCTTGTAGTCTTGTTTCATGCCAATTATCTTTTCAGCTGGTCTGGATTTGTCCCTGTTGGGAAAACTTGTTCCTGGTAGGTACCCTCCAGAAAATTTTCAGTTCTGCAGCCAGAGAGAGCTGGACAAGATTTTTGTATGTTTTAACCAACGAGTTGAATGTAGTACTCTGCTTACTCACACAATCACAGAATTGCTTAGGTTGGAAAAGCCCTTCAAGCTCATCGAGTCAAATCATTAGTTTCACACTAGCAAGTCCTTGACTAAACCAAATCCCTCAGCACAACATCTAATCACTATGAGTTGCTGTGGCTGGAAAGGACCACCAGGATCAGCCAGTCCCACCTTCATCCCAGCATCCTTCATCACTAGACCATAGCCTCCAGTGCCACATCCACTCTTTTTGAGCACCTCCAGGGATGGTGATTCCACCAACTCCCTGGGCAGCCTGTTCCAGTGCCTGACCACCCGTGCAGTGAAGAACTTCCTCCAACCTAAACCTCTCCTGATGCAACTTGTGGCCATTTCCTCTTGTCCTATCACTAGTAATTTGGGAGAAGAGACCAGCTTCAGCCTCACTACACCCTCCTGTTAGGTATTACTTTAATAAGTAATATTTTCAGGTGGAGTGTTTCCCCTCAGCAGCCAGGGGAGCTGTTCTTCTCACCTCTCCGAACAAGGAGTCCTGGGAGAAGAAAGTTTCAAAACCCCAAGTTACACCAGCAAAGTAACAACACAGAAGATACTGCCATCAAAAGAACGAATGAGATATTTTCTTCAGTCTCTTTTGTACCATTGGCAGCTTTTGAGCAAACTAAACTGGCCGTTCCCTCTCAGCTGTATCTTAAATGCAAGGGGCAGAAAAGGAAAATAGTTCATTTCTGTTCTTTGGTTTATGCTAATTGGAAAAAAAAAATATGGGCAAAAGGAAAATGTACACCATTTTGAGGGATACAGAAGTCACAGCTTCAGGGAGCTTGTGTAAACAGCTCTGTTACAGACATCCATGCCAAAACTTGTATTTTAATTTTGGAGGCTGAGCTTGGGAGAAAAGCTCTGTGAGCCCCCTAGAAACTGGCTGCTGTGCAATGCATGGGCCCTTGGTGAGTGAAAATTACTCCCCCTAGACTGCAGCAGCCACCCAATGAATCGGTGGTTTTGCAGGAGTTTGGGTAGGCTCAGCATTTCAATGTGTCTGTGATTGGATAATGCATAAACAGAGCCACATTGCTCTAGCTGGGAGGTTGAGACAACTTTGCTCCTCGAGATAAATCTTGAAACCTCTTCCTTAAATGTGACAGCCTGCCAGTTCCTCATGCATCTGCTTTGCTTGGTGATCAGAAGTGAGCACCCTGTGCTGCTTGGGGAGAGATTGCCTTGTGTTTTATGGGTCTGAACCTATTCACCTGCTGCAGCTGCCTGAGGCAATGTGATGCAGGTGTTGCTATGCAATTAGAGGAGATGGTTTTACCCTTACAGTCTGAAATTACACTTGCTCTTTTTCCTGAGCAAGACTTGCCTTAGTTAGTTTGCATCCCAAGCCTCTAGTCGGTGTTGTTCAAGCTTACAGAGACATCGCTTTGCTCCTGAAGAAAACAGATTTTACCTGCCTGAGGGTTTTACATTTGTCACATCTACATTTAAACACAAATTCATTAATTGGGTTTAATGTGTTTTTAGGGAAAGCAGCCAAAATACACTGCCAGGCCCTAGCACTGGAGTCAGGCACAAGGACGGATTCCATGTGAGTCCTGTCCTTGCTACCATGCAGTGAGGGAATCACTGCCAGAAACAAAACAGGTTGGCACTTCTAAGATAAATGTCAACTCCTCATCTTGCTGTGTTTAGCAATTTGTTTTGTGGTCCTACTGACCAAATGGCCATAGCTTCATGGAAGTGGAAAGCCTGTCAGGGTGTGCTGACAATGTGTGTCTATGTCTGCAAGCTGTCACTCCTGGGGTCCAGTCTCCTTCCAGGTATATGAGACACAGGTGAAGAGGAAAGCTGAGGTGATTTATCTTTGTTTATTATATATTTATATGAAAATACTTCTACATTGTATATTTTATAGATATTATACCTGACAAAGTGTCCATGTTAGTATATATAGAATCAGAGAATGGTTTAGGCTGGAAGGGACCTCAAAGCTTAGGCAGTTCCAAGCCCCTGCCATAGGCAGGGACACCTCCCACTAGAACAGGTTGCTCAAGGACTCATCCAACCTGGCCTTGAACACCTCCAGGGAGGTTGTGGAGCACAGAAGCACCCAGTGTGATTGAAGATCAAAGATCACATTGGGTGCTTCTGTGCTCCACAACCTCCCTGAGCAACCTGTGCCAGTGTCTCACCACCCTCACTGCAAACAACCCTTTCCTAACAGCTACTTTCAATCTCCCCTCTGCCAGTTTAAACCATTACCCCTCGTCCTGTCATTACAAGGCCTTGTCCGTAGTCCCTCCCCAGCCTTCCTGTAGTCCCCTTCAGACACTGGAAGGCCACTCTAAGGTCTCCTCAAAGCCTTCTCTTCTCCAGGCTGCAGAGCCCCAACTCTTGTAGCCTGTCACAGGCTCACAGTATGTTAGGGGTCAGAAAGGACCCAAGGAGATCATCAAGTCCATTCCCCCCTGCCAGAGCAGGACCACACAACCTAGCACAGATCACAGAGGAGCACATCCAGACAGGCCTTCTCCAGAGAAGGAGACTCCACAACCTCTCTGGGCAGCCTGTTCCAGTGCTGTGTGACCCTTACAGCAAAGAAGTTCCCTCTTGTGTTGAGGTGGAACCTCAAGTGCTGCAACTTACACCCACTGCTCCTTGTCCTGTCGCAGGGAGCAGTGAGCAGAGCCTGTCTCCCATTTCCTGACCAGCCCTCAGCTGTTTAGAAACATATATATTAAATCCCCTCTCAGTCTTCTCTTCTCCAGACTGTAAAGTCCCAGGTTCCTCATAGCAGAGCTGGTGCAGATCTCTGAGGATCTTCGTGGCCCTCCTCTGGTCTCGCTCCAACAGTTCCATGTCCTTCTTGTGTTGGGGCCTCCAGAACTGCACCCAGAACTCCAGGTGGGGTCTGAGGAGAGCGTAGTAAAGGGGATGAATCACCTCCTATCATAAGTAAAAGCTTGTCACCAGCAACTCCAGCCCCACCGAAGTGTCTCCTTACAGTGGGGCTCTCAGTGCTCAAAGATCTTTCTGTAGCAACAGCAATTCCCCACACTGGGAAGTGGCTTCCTGCAAAACAGCGCAGTAAGCACTGACAGACTGCCAGCAGAGGCTGCTGCAGAAGTTACGCTGGGCTTGGAAATGTTTTGCTTTTTCCACTGCAGAATAAATGCTTGATAACACATCTACACCAAACAGAGCACGCAGAGATTTCTTCCAGCTGAGTCTATCAGCCACCATCAAACCTCCATGAGAAATATTCCCTCTGCTCCAGTAGCTGAAGGGGCCGGGGAGGGATGATTTACAAGGCCTTGCAATGACAGGATGAGGGGTTTGAACCAGTTTAAACTGGCAGAGGGGAGATTCAAAGTAGATGTTAGGAAGGGGTTCTTTGCAGTGAGGGTGATGAGACACTGGCACAGGCTGCCCAGGGAGGTTGTGGCTGCTCCCTCCCTGGAGGTGTTCAAGGCCAGGTTGGATGAGGCTTTGAGCGACCTGGGGGTGCTGATCAATACCTGCCTGAACATGAGCCAGCAGTGTGCCCAGGTGGCCAAGAGAGCCAATGGCATCCTGGCCTGCATCAGGAATGGTGTGGCCAGCAGGAGCAGGGAGGTCATTCTGCCCCTGTACTCTGCACTGGTTAGACCACACCTTGAGTACTGTGTTCAGTTCTGGGCCCCCCAGTTTAGGAGGGACATTGAGATGCTTGAGCGTGTCCAGAGAAGGGCGACGAGGCTGGGGAGAGGCCTTGAGCACAGCCCTATGAGGAGAGGCTGAGGGAGCTGGGATTGGTTAGCCTGGAGAAGAGGAGGCTCAGGGGTGACCTTATTGCTGTCTACAACTACCTGAGGGGTGGTTGTGGCCAGGAGGAGGTTGCTCTCTTCTCTCAGGTGGCCAGCACCAGAACAAGAGGACACAGCCTCAGGCCGCACCAGGGGAGATTTAGGCTTGAGGTGAGGAGAAAGTTCTTCCCTGAGAGAGTCATTGGACACTGGAATGGGCTGCCCGGGGAGGTGGTGGAGTCGCCGTCCCTGGGGCTGTTCAAGGCAGGATTGGACGTGGCACTTGGTGCCATGGTCTGGCCTTGAGCTCTGTGGTAAAGGGTTGGACTTGATGATCTGTGAGGTCTCTTCCAACCTTGGTGATACTGTGATACTGTGATACTGTGACCTGTTCTAGTGGGAGGTGTCCCTGCCTATGGCAGGGGATTGCAAGTAGATGATCCTTGAGGTCCCTTTCCAACCTAACCCATGATTTACATTTACCCATGTAAAACATGATTCTATGTTTTACAATAAGAGAGATGCCACTTAAAATGTTCCAAATTCTTCCACAAAGGAGGTTTGAAGGAGTTACTACTTCATTAGCAGAAAAGGGCTTGGAATTGGTTAAAATCCACTACAGTGGGAGACCAAGCAGCTATGGTTGCAAAACTGATTCTTCTCCCTGATGAGCCAGTGGAAAATAGAGCACGGTTGGCTTTAGCTGCACTTCACCAAAGGCCGGATGCTTGGGTTTTTAGCTATATAGCAGAAGCCTTCAGTTCCCTTTTCAAACAGCACTCTCCACTCACAGCTATTGTCACGCTTTCAATTTTTGTTGTCTTTTTAAGCTGGACAGCAACGTTCTAAACCTCTGTTTTCTGTATCAAAATGAACGGTGCAGGGAAGTCTGGTTTTTAGCTTTGGCCAGAGCCTTACGCTGATAAATCATACACAAGTCCTTTTTGGCAGGGTTTTAGCACCACACCTGAATGGGCCAAGTATCTGCAGGGCTTTTTCAACTTGAAGTTTTTCCATTGTCCTGCACACCGGGGATGAGGGGTTGATATCAGCCCTGCTCCGGAGGCACAGGCGCAAGTGGGTCTGCCCTGCTTAGTGCTAGCCGAAGGTGTGCAACTCAATACTGCGCTTAAAGCACATCTGGCATCGCTTGATCTGCATTGTTCTAGGGGTGAACTTTGCACGTGAGAAGTTAGAGCCCAGGAGCAGTGTGGTGCCAAACATGCATGACAGCACTTTCAGCTTAATAAATGCACGAGTGGCAACTCTCATGCTCACATGCCTGTTGCACTGAGTGTTACAACAGCTTTGTGCCTGACCGTGTCCCTTGTGTGGGACAATCGAGATGTGGTTCTTCCCTGCAGTAGATGAAGCAACTTTGTTTTCAGGAGACAATTTGATCCATAGGTGAGGTATAAGTTTTACCCAAGATTTTTTCAGTTGGACTGATTTCAGGAATTGTAGGTAGAGATATGACTCCTTTACCATATGCCACTTTTTTTTTGTGATTTCATCTCCTGGGGGAACTTTTCCTTTGCCCTCCAGTAAGGCTTGGTTTACCATGAGGCTCACAGGGATGAAGATCACAGCTGCCTGTGTAAAACAGCTGTGCTACTCTTAAGTTCTGGTGGAACCTGCAGCCTTGCTTCAAAACTAATTACAGGAGCCTTCCACTAATTTAAATGTGTCCACAATTCAGAACCAGATATGCATTTCCCTCATAACACCTCAAGGAAATTAAGTGCACATCTATCAAGAATAAGCTAAGGAAGAGCTATGTGGCACTAAAAAATCATGAAAACTTGTGGTTTTGGACACAAGAGTTTGCACACCAAAATCAGCTCACCTCATGTGAGTGGAGAATTTCAAAGTGAATATGTTAAAAGGGGATTAAGTGATGGAACTTGAGTGAGAGGTACAGAGTAAAATTACAAACAGAGATCTTTTTTGAACACTTCCTTCAAAGCCTTTCACCAGTAACAGTGAAGTGGTTGTTTCACAGTATCACAGTATCACCAAGGTTGGAAGAGACCTCACAGATCACCAAGTCCAACCCTTTACCACAGGGCTCAAGGCTAGACCATGGAACCAAGTGCCACGTCCAATCCTGCCTTGAACAGCTCCAGGGATGGCGACTCCACCACCTCCCCGGGCAGCCCATTCCAGTGTCCAATGACTCTCTCAGTAAAGAACTTTCTCCTCACCTCCAGCCTAAATTTCCCCTGGTGTAGCTTGAGGCTGTCCTTTTGTTCTGGTGCTGGCCACCTGAGAGAAGAGAGCATTCGTTTTTACAAGTGAAAGATTTCCCAACACAACACACTTTTCATTAAGAACTCAATTATGGACCTCTTGTTGTTCAAATGATAAGACACCCCTCAAGTCTCCCTTGGGCATGCACAGCTCCAGTGTGAAGTAAAAAGGAATGGAGCCAGTGGAGCCCACTGTGGGAACAGCCTTCAGTTACAGTCAAGAGATGGAGCAATGCCTTTTTTCCAGTACAGAGACAGTAAGGTGAAATATCCTCAGTGCACCTTAGGGAAAATAAGTTGTCTTGGTTGGGCTTTCCTAGGCTTGTATCTTATTCACGGAGCCATCTCTCCTCCTCATCCGAGGAACAGATTCTGAATATCAGGGTTTTTTCCTTACCCTGTTATTCAATTCACCCTTGAAATGTTGACTAGACAGTGTTTAGGCTCAAAATGTCCCTAACTAATTGGTTTTAAACCAAGACTGTTGGCCTCTTGAAGATTTGTACTACACAAAGGACTATGCAGGTACCATGCAGCAGAGGCTGGGAAGCAGTGCAGAGAGGCAGGGGTAGCAACTGTGAATCATAAATGTTTCCTACAACTAATAAAAGCTGTTGAGGAAGGCTCCAGAGAGCTCTACACTGGCACTTCAGAGCTTAAGCATCAGGTTGTCTCAGAAGCTGCTGTGATTTTTGAATCATTTGTTTTTCTTATCTGTGATCTAAAAGCAATGTGAGAAGCAGATCTAGAGAGACACTCGACTCATTGAATGTTTCTTGGACTGCCCTATTCTTGTGAAACTCTACAGAAGATCTGAGAGTTTAAAAGAGCCTTCAGAATGCTAAAGACTGGAGAAGCAAATCTTAATTTCCAGTCAGGTTTTTGACACTCTCATGGATGCTGAGTAATACTTCCTCTGAAATGGATTCCTCCTCGTCCAGGGGGGAGCCAGGGCTGCCCAAGGCTGATATGAAGATGTTGGAGGCACAGGATTAACAAATTTTGCAGAAGAGCATGTTAAGCTAAAACTGGCCCTTGTATCTAACCCCTAGATGAAACTATCAGTCCTAAAGATGAAGATCTAGAAGAATAACGCAGTGGGGGTTTCAGGTATCTTTCCACCTGTAGCTGATGAAAGAGCTTTCTTCCTCCCACCCCTAAAGCAAAAACCACTTGTAAGGATCTGTAGTAATAAAAGAGGAGCCCTCATTTGACATCTTTTCCATGGTGCAAGCTGCTAGGAGCTCCTGCTCCCCAGCAGTAGTACAACTTTAGACACCTAGGGTGGCCTTCCCATCTCGAACATGACTCTATGGTCCTTGCAGGTGATCACTCATCTTCTTGCTGTCCTACAGCCACAGAACTGGCATGCAGGCAGTTCAGCTCCTTTACCTGGGAAAGCTGCAGGAGAAGCACTAAATGAACTCCCACACCAACCTGCCCACCCCCAGATTTCAGTGGTATGTCTCGGCTATCTGTCCTCCACTAAAACCTCCATCATGAGCATTCCATCACTTGAAACCTGCATTACACTGAACAGCATCTGATCATGGGCTGCAGAATGAAAATGTGGATTAAACTGGTGAATTTCATCATGGCAAACCATATCCCTACAGCTGTTATTCCAACTCCTCTATAGTCATTAATACCAGCCATGATCTTTTCATCAGAGGTTTCCAAGGCAATAAAGATGAGAAGATGTGCTATTACATGAGGTGGAGGCAGAATGAGGGTGAAGTAACTCATGCACAGTCTAAGCAAATCATCTGCAGAATAGAAATGAGTACTCTGATGCTCTGAGCAAAAGCGCAGAAGCAGCAGATCACTGCTTTGCATCACCTGGAGCTGCCTCCCCCATCACCCTCAGCTCATCCTCAACAAGACTGTGTGAAATGCTTACATACAGGTTAAAAATCCTCAGGCCACAGTCAGTCAAGCCCTTCAGAAAAGATGGGGAGCTAAAAGCATGGGAAGAATGAAGGTAGTGAAGAAGATCCCTGAAGTACTGTGAGAGCCATGGCAGGAGCTGGGAGAGAAAAAGGCGACAGCAGAGACAGCAGCAACCACTGGCTGATGCTTCTGAAGTGTCATCTTAATTATCCCTGGCAAAAGAACAGTGATTAACATCAATGACTGTGGACAACCTTTATGTAATTACTCATTAACATTTCTAAAATTGCACCTAGCTGCTACAGCAATACATGCTTTATAGATTCATCATGCTGAAGTCCAGAAAGAATCATTAGATTGTCTATGCAGACCTCTGCGCCTTGCCAGCCGCTATTACGCTGCAGAATTAGCACCGGAGGTGGCTTGGCTACTTCTGCTTGGCTTTCACATACTTTCCAGAAAGGGCATGTGGGGATACTAAGCCATGGACAATCTGCCCTGTTCCTTCAGAAGTTGTTCTAAATTGTGATCATTCCCCTGCCCCATTCCCACGTTAAGATCCTTGCTGGCTGCCTTTACTTTTTATTTATGGACACAGTATCCACAGCCCATCAGGGCTGGATGGGGACAGGAATTGTCCATCCCCATCTCCACTGTGTGGGAGGAGAGAAGGGAGCTGAATTAAAGTCTTCTGCATTGTCCATCCGTGCTCCTGATTCAGACACAAGTCCAACCTGCCAAAGGCTGCCATCGGTCAAGAACATTAACAGAAGTCCTGTGAATAATAATTTCAAATAATGGATTCATTAGAGGAAATTGTGTCCTGCTTGCAAATGTCCTGCAAGCAGTAAAATGGAGCTAAGCTTCCAGCTACACAGTACATGGCAAGCCACTGCCTCTGCTAGATTTTACAAGAGGGAAAGGATGTCATTCTTCTCACCTACTGATTTTAGAGACTAGTTCCAGTTGGATTTAGCCTAGGAAAGCCTGCTTCTTCTCCAAACAGAACCCAAAATTTTCATGCTAGTCTTCAGAATAGGGAGACCACAACAGTCAACACCCTCTCTGGTTCTGCCTTTGCAGGGAACCCTTTAGAGAAGGCACTACAAAAAATCCTCAGTCCTTAAGGCAAAAAAAAAATAAAGCAAAAAGTCTCACGAAAGACAAATCCACCTCGTCTAATCAAAGGCAACCCCAAGCTACCAGAGATGTGATCCTGATGGCATGAGTGTTAGTGAGACATAAAAAAGCCTGTATCACAGCTGCTGAGTAACTCCCAGTTACAGTTGCAGTTGATATTAACTCTGGCCAGACCTGAGCCAACATCTGGGGGGCAGAAGGCCCATGATTTAGCTACTACACACAACACCCAAGGGAGACTAAGGTCCCTGGGAGCTTCATCACTTCCACTATTTGTCCTGTGATGCTGTCCATGGGATTCAAAGGCATAACCAAAACGCAGCCTGCACAGCATAGGAGAGATGTGGGCTCAGAAATTGTAACATAATGTTTCTTTTTTCACAGCTGAAGCACCAAGCAGTTATCCCACTACTCACAGCATACAAGGGAAAGTCAGAAAAGAGAGAAGAGTACCTATGCTGAGATTGACTGCCTTGGGCAATCCTCTTGTACCTGAGGTGCCACTTGGGGAACCATTTCTTAACGTAGTGCCCCAGCAGGAAATGAGAGCCGGGAACAGAAATCAGAGCCTGGAAGGATTCACAGAACCTTGCAATCTTATCGGGAGCAACAGTCACACAGCACTCCCACTCCTGGCCCTTCCGCTGCCAACCTGGTGAGCATAAAGAAAGAGATCTCAAAGGAGGAGGGAGCATGACGTAGAATTTTACCGAGAACTAGAGAAAAGGCTGACATTAATGCCTTCATTTTGGATGAGCATGACAGTTTTGGACCTCAGAAATAACCAATAGTCTTTCTGCTAGTGAAGAATTTCATTCCCAGCAGTTTCACTGGGAGACTGAGGGGGGATTAGATATTTACTGTTTCCCATTTGAAAGACTTTTAGCAGGTTTACCTCAAACATATGGAACCTATTTTGATTCTTTTGTTTTAGCACTTAATGCTTATGAAATTGCCAGTTAATGACATCCATGCCTAAACCATGTTGCTTTTTAAAGCAAAATGCCCACTAAAGGTCCATGTTCATACTTACCACTTCTCAAGTAGAGCAATGAAAGTTTTAAGAGGCTCGTTACCTACTGTGTCTGGGGGAGGGAACCGATAGAATAACGAAATTCGACAAACAGGGAATTAGATTAAAGCTTTGCTAGCCCAGCCCTAAGGCAAAGCAACCTCACCAGAACCAATGGGGCACCCCATGGTTAGGTGTGGGGGCACCCCGGAGTTGGGTGAGGAGGGGGGACCCCAGGGCGATGCTCAGCCGGAGAACGCGGCCACTCCCTCCGCAGCCTCTTGCTAACCTGCGGGTGCAGGAGATAAGGAGGTCTCTGGCGCAGCCCGGAGGGGCGAGCCCCGAGGCACCCACTGCCCGGGGTCTGGCCGGGCCGCTCCGGGAGCGGGCGGCAGGGCGCGCACGTTACCGGCTTCCCCTAATCCCCCTGAGCCTTTGATTGCCCTGCACGGGAGACGAGCCTCCTCACTTCAAAAGAGCGTGGGAAATCCTGATTAAAAGGCTTTTCTCCCCCGTTGGGATCGACACCTTCTTTGAAGCCCTTCCAAACGACAATGCAAACGCACCCACCGGCAAAGGACCGTATCTATATTTTAAGTGACTTTAATTTCTCTTTCCCTCCTTCTTGCTCTCTTTCCCCCTCCTCTCCTTTCAATTTTGGAAACACCTGGCAAGTTGTAAAATGATTTACGAAGTGAAAGTGTTAAATGAGGCCACCAGCTGTAAGACTGACAGAGCTTTATGAGTTTTATTAGGTGCCCTATTATGGAAAATAAACTTTAATCCATCCATAAAAACAGAATCTGAAAAACATATTTGCCCTTGTAGTCTGGAACACTGAAGGTATTCTTGTGAGACGCTGGGCTTAAAAGAGATTAATTTTATTGAGACAGACACAATACACCGGTAGGACTTTGATACAGAGCCCGTGAATAGCTGCCTGTGCACCCAGGGCTATTTTTCATCGGGCTGAGACACGTTTAGGCACACACCTCTTGGGCATACAGTAAATTTCTGGCTTGGTGGCAGAGGCCTGCCAATTTCATTAACGGGTGTTTAATTGGCATTTTTGTAGATGAGAGAGGGTCTTTTGGGGAGGGAGAAGTGATCTCAAGTAGGGCTTCTTTTTTATGTTTCTGTTTGGTTGGTTGGTTTACTCTGTTTTAATGTAACAATAAGGGTATGGCCTCCAGACTGATGTCTTGTAGATGTTTTAAGGTGTAAGCAAGAGGTAAATGCTACTAGAGGCGAGTAACTCGGGCACATTGCCGGATTTAGGGCGGAAAAGTCAGCGGCCCTTCCAGGCTGTTGCGCGGCCCTACGCAGCCCTTCGCCCACGAAGATAGAGCTGCGTCCAGAGACCTCGAGAACTGCGGAGCGACCAGAGCCTTGAGCTTTCTGTCGCCTTGAATCCCCTGCAACCTGCCGCTCAATATTTTGAGTTAGACATGGTTGTTTCCATGCAAGGGCGGGGGAGATATCGATCAAACCCAAATCAAGTTCATCCCCATCAAGTTTTTTGTCTTGTGGGATCCGTCCAGATCTGTAATTTACGTGTGTGATTTGCGGTGTGACCCCCCAGTGCGCCGAGTGTGCGGGGCCGGCAAACCAGTATCTGACCGCCTTGTCTCTAAATACCATCTTCAACCGGCACTACCTGAAGCTCTCCTTGATAGGCAACGCTTTTCCTCATGCCGTGAACTCGTGTATCCGCCAGCCTGTGCTTCACAAGATGGGGTTTTAGACCCCGCTTAGAGGGGCCATGCTGCTCCCATGTGAAAGGTGCTCGCGGGTTTGTGAAAAATCGCTTTCGGAGAAAAATAAAACCCAAAAGGTGTATGGGAGTGGGAATGCTCCGTATTTCGGAGCTCGTCACCCTCCGGGGATCTGCGGGGCACTGGCGGCACCCAGGATTCAGGAGGATGCCGAAGACCGGACACCACGCCTGGCAGCGTGAACCTTAGGTTCCAGCAGGTCCTCCTCCCCGCTGCGCAGCCTTACGCAGGAGCGGGAGCTGAGCCACACGGTAATTCATTAGCGGGGATGAATTGCCAGCCGTGGCCCCGAGCTGGTGGGGATGAGCCAGTGATTATATTTAAATTCTCTATAATTGATTCGGGGAAGAGCTGCAGTGACAAGGATTAATTGATCAGCAAATTTATTGGAGAGATAAATCTCACCCTTATCGAAAAGCCGGCGCTTCGCTACCTGGGCGGCCATCGTGGGGGGATGTGGTCAGTCCTCGGAACCGAGAAGAGCTCGGGGGCTCCTTCCCGCCTTCCACCCACCGCAGCGCTTCGCTCTTTTGCTCCATTCCTCCCCGGTACCGAGGCTCTTCTCTCAGAAAGCCCCACGCTGATGCCGGATATTGCGCCATGGCTTCAGCTCCGAATCAAAGTCGGGTTGGAAACTGGCTCCTTGCTGCCTTCCAGGATCTTCCGCTTCATCAAGAGCGCTGGGATCTCCCGACCCGGGGGAGTCCAGCATCACCCCACCCCAGCATAAAGCGCTCATCCAGCTGAAGTACAAAACGTCGTTTATTTTCCACCCCATCGCACAGGTGGGAGTGTCTGGGGAATAATTTAGCATGCATAAGTAGAGGCTTTTTTTTTTAATATAAATACAATATATAAAAATAAAGACAGTATTCAGATTCCCAGCAGTCTTAACATTCATCACATAAACAGTTTTCCCGATATATAGCAAGAACAAAACATTTTCAATACTCAGTAAAAGGAACACGTTTTTTGTGGGAGGCAGGGATGGGGAGGCTCAAGTTTTGTCTGATCTGCAGTCAACAATAACACTGTATGCACCGCAAATCCTCTTCCCTGCCTGGCCTGCGGAGCATCCTTTTCTTCATCTCCCTCCAAGCAGGGAGAAATCGGAAATAGGGCGGAGGAGCCGGGCTGGTGCCTACCGGGAGCGGTGGGGCTGGCCCCGGGGCGGGACGGGCAGAGCCCGCGTCTGGAGGAAGCAGGGCTTGCGGGGAAGGCTCACTGGGGCTGCGCCGGGGTTCCGTGCCGGCCTCGGGGTTTCGTGTCCTCCTCGTCAGCCTCGGAGCAGTCGGAGGAATGGTAGGGACAGCACCTCCCAGCAGCTGACACTGTTGCCTCCTCTTCTTCCTCCTCATCTTCATCGTCCTCTGGGTCGCTGTCGGCCAGCTCCCGCATCCTCCTCCCACCGCTCTTCTCCGGAACGGGCAGAAGAAGGTCCTCATCCCCTTTATCCTCTCCGCAGCTCCCCTTCTGTTTCTCGGCCTCCTGTGCCGCCTGCTCCTTCGCCTTCTTGCTGCGCTTCCACTTCATGCGCCGATTCTGGAACCAAATCTTCACCTGCAGGAGACGGGGGACACACAAATCCCCCACACTTCATTCACTGCTCCTCCCTCATCTGTCCCGCGGAGCCGGAGGTGGGGGAACTTACCTGAGTCTCGGTGAGCATTAGCGACGTGGCCACCTCGAAGCGCTTTGGCCGGGAGAGGTACTTGTTGAGCTTGAACTGATGCTCCAGCTCCAGCAGCTGCTGGCTGGTGAAGGCCGTGCGCGGCCGGCGGCATTTCCCCAGCAGGTTGGACTGTGCCTGGGCTGGGAAAAGAGAGAAGGGAGAAGAGCAGAGGTGAGCACGAGGAGCCATCCAGCCGCAACCAGGCATCGCTAGGTTCGGTGTGAGAAGTCAGGAAAAACTGTCATTTAATCAAGAACGGATAGTTATGCACCAGAGCACGAATGGAGGAAGGGATCTCCTCCAGCCTCCGAGTCCTCCGGCTCCGGGGTTTCTCGGCTTGCAGTGTCAGGGGATCCCCCACAGGGACCAAAAAATAAATTAAATTAAATCTTTTAAATAAAGAAAAATACGTCTCTTAATTTCCCAAGAGCCTAACAAATGCGAGACAATAAAATGGAGTCAGGAATCACGGCGAAGGGGTACCGGGCTCTCCAGGGAGCAGCAATTTGCTCCATTTAATGCTTTAGTTGAACGTGCCGCACTCCCAGCACGCCCATCCCCGTTTAATTAGCGGGATTGCAGGAGGGCACTCCTCCACAGGCTGGGAACGCTAGGCACCAGCCACTCGTTTCACTGTAAATCAACAGCGCGGCCTAAGAACTTGTCTTTGAACAGAAATATCTGCGTTCAGGAACAATAATTTAAATACAGGATTGTATGGGGGGGGGAAGCAAAGCTGGAGACACTGCGAAAGGGACTTGAGCCCCTTTGCGGAGTCTAAATATGCCCAGGGATGATGTGATGCATAGGCACTCATTTGTCCAAGTATTTGGGCACTTGAGTTTATTTGATTTAGAGAAAAAAAAAAAAACCACCACCACAAAAACAACTCCACAAAACCCAACAACCCAACTCCGAAGGGGTGGCTCTCGCTGCCTGGCTGCGTTTGGAGGCAGCTCGCTAAAGCGGGCAGCAAGAGAAAAGGCCAGTGTCCCCTTCCCGGCAGCAGCGCCGGCGAGATTTTCTCACTGCGGTGCGATTTTCCAAGGCTCCATTCTCGTTTCTCTCTGGTTCTTTATTCCCCCTCTACATCTTGTTTGAGAGGCAAGGCTCTAACAGCTCTTCTAATTATTTTTCTCTCTCTCTCTGAATGTTTCAGTCTAAACAACCCCAATTCGAGAGAAAACAATGGGCTTTTTTGTCTGCGAATGTGTGTGCAGAGTATGAGAGGTGAAAAGGGGAAAAAGGGGGAAAAAAAAACAGCAGCAATCCTTTTCCTCGCACGATTTTCGTAAAACTACACCTCCGGTACTGTTAAATGGGCCATTCCCACAGAGAGCTCACACCTCTGAAAACGATTTCTGCCCAAACCAGATGCACACAAGGTCCTCATCGCCGCGAGGCCTAGCGCTCGGCACCACCTTAGCAAGGACTTCGGGATCGCCTGGCTTCACGCAGCGTTTCAGCCTGCCCTACTCCCAAACCTAACCCCTTCTCGCCGTGTTTATTTCATGGCTATGCATTATCCCCAGGGAACGCGCAATCACAATTTTTTTTGGCTAATCTGAGATCCTACCTACGACCGCTTGGCCAGAGAAACCTGCCGTAATTATCCTAAGCCCATTGCCAGGAGAAGAGAGAATTCAGAATGGGGGCTGAGTGATGGTGATCTGCGATCCCGCTTTTGGGGGACACATCAAAACCAAGTTTTGGGGGAACATTATGAAGCGACTGCCTGCTCCCCACAGCCCCCCATACATTCTCCACGGCGGCTGCTGCATCCCGTGGATGGTGAGCAAAGGCTTTTGCAACGGCAGGCAGCAATTTGCTACTTTCTTATTTAACCTGCCCCGAAAACCCGAGCCCACAGGAGCCGCGACCCACAGCCCTTTTCCCCCGCCCGCCACCTTCCCATCGTGGAAAGCTATTTCCTTCTTCTAATAAAACGAAACAAACAAACAAACAAATAACAAATAATAAAATTGTCCAGTCCAAATTAAATGTGCAGCTTTATTTAGGCGAGGCAAATGAGGGATTTTCTTTCCTCTAGAAAATGGGCATCTACCGGTCGGTCCCCGCACCGGGACAGGGGAGAGAATAGATGCAGCTACGGTCAGAGAGCGGTAAATACTCACAGTTGAAGTCGGGCATTTTGGGCAGGATCATGCCGGCGGTGGAGGCCCGCAGCCACTGGTCCAGCTGGAAAGTGCCGGCACTGAGCTTGATGGGGTCGGCGGCTGGGTGCGATGGGTGCGCTCCTTGGACTTGCGAGTAGGAGTAGGAGAGGGCCGGGTGCTGCCCGCCCAGCGCCGAGTACCCGTACACGGGATGCCCGTAGAGGGCTGCCTGCGCCGGCATGCCCGCCCCGCCAGGAGCGGCGGGGTGCAGTCCCAAGGCCATGCCGGCTGCCGAGGCGTGGTGATGCGGATGAGAGCCGGCGCCAGTACCGGGCAGAAAGCCGGGTTTGGGGACTAGGGTGCAGTGAGCGGCCAGGATGCGAGGCGGAGAGGGGCTGTCAGTGCGCAGGCAGTCGGCGGGGCCACCAGCAGGATGCTCCGAGGAAGATGAAGAGGACGAGGAAGAGGAGGAGGATGGCGGGCTGCCGCTCCCGCTGCTACTGCTGCCGCTCAGTGAGGTGACCAGAGCAAGCGGCGCGCTCTGCCCGGCTGCCGCCGCCGCCGCCTTCGGGGGATCGACAGCCAGCAGAGCGTCGATGCGGAAATTTTTGGATTTTTCCATGGGAACGCCGGTGGGCTGAGATGGGAGGCGGCCGGCAGCACGGAAGAACCACGGCTCGTAGGGCGGCCCTGGGCCGGCCGCGTCTCCCGGCGGCGGGCGGCAGTGCGGTCCTGCTCCGCGGCGCGCCCCTTCAAGGGCCGCAGGCGGTTCCCATTGGGCCGGCGCCTCTGCGGCCTCGCCTGCCATTGGTTCCACCGCCCACCTGTCACGGCGGTCCGCCCCCTCCCACCCCTCCGCCTCTAGACTCACCCCGGGGACTCCGGCCAGCGTGTGGGGGTTACTGGGAGGGGAAGCTCCGGTGTGCGGACGGCTGACCGGCTCCCCTGCTCCCCTCCGCAAGGGGAGCCCTCCCAGCCACAGCACCGACCTGGCTTTGCAGATCCAGATACCTTCTACCGTGTATTCACTGACAGTTTTCCACCATGCCCGCACAGGGCAAATATTTGTTACAAACGCGGCGCTGACCGCTTTTTAACGAGACGGAAAGAATAAACACCTGTGGGTCAGGGAGTCAAGCTTGCCACCAACTCCTGGGTCTGTCAATAGTGTTATTAGACCTGCTTATCTAACGCAAACAACTCCGAACAGAAAAAGGAAAGAGCGAGGCTCGGGGTCCTTCACCAGGGTCTCATTTTCCCGGGGGGCCTGCGCAGACCCCCGCAAAGGCGATGTGAGGGGAAGGTCAGGCTGCAGCACCAAGTGCTGCCACGGTAGTTTTTGCCAGCTCCGCGGAGAAGGCATAGACTGCGGGGAATGCCCATGCCCACGTCGAGGGCTCGTCTCCCTGAGGCCTCCTCAGAAGGAGCTGCTTCGCGCCCTGGGGGCAATGGGGCTGTACTCCCAGGCCTTCCCGTGCTACCGCGGCAAGGATACACTGCCCGTGACCCTGGGGTGTAAAAACTAAAAGCAGTGAAAAGGGAAGAGGGGAAAGAAAGGAAGAGGGTGGGGGAAAATATGAAGAGAGGCAGAGTCTGACACAACCAACAAAATATGATATAACTTTGCTTCTGGTCTGCCTTCTCACCACTGCTCGATGAGCAGAAGGCTCAGAGCAGCTCCGCGGGGTGCACGGAGGCACAAGGCACCCTTTATCCTGTGCCCCGGTATTCACCGATTTTCCTGCACGATTTTTTCCCTTGGCATTCCTGATTGGAGTCTGTGGACACGTCCAGAAACAGCAGACACACGAGCACGCTACGGCAGACACAGCGAGACCCACAGACAGAAGCAGGACAAACATTCAGGCGCACCTGTACAGGCCAGGCACAGCGGCAAAGGCTCCCGCGCGTCACTTTGGAGCCCTGTGCAGGTGGAAAACACTTGCACACAAGTGTCCCCTGTGCCCGCACACAGGGACAGGCAGAGCGGAAGCACACAGACCCTCACAACGGTTGCTCCAGCACAGGGACCCCCGACACGCACATACTGCAGGGGAGCCTGGGGACAAGCCCCGTGGACGCATCCCTGCACCCCGCTCTCCCGGGAAGAGGAGTGGGCCACCGAGTCGCAGAATCAGTTTCATGAATCACTTGGAGGTTTTTGCCGGGCCACCGGCGGGCTCCGAGGGGCTGGGGAGACCCCAAGGAAAGGGCCCAGGCTCACGGTCTGCTGCTGCAGCTCCCGAGCTGGCCTCCTATTTCCATCTGAACGGCAGTCTAAGCCCCACGTGCGGGGCATTCCCACGGCAGCGAGTGTCATCGTCACCGAGACTTGTTCCCATGGCCGGCTCCAGAGGCAGGGGTAATACTGACCCTGTACTCCCTCCTTCCCTGCATCCCAGGCCCTGGCAAGGCTGAAAGTCACCTCCTTTCGGCGCATCGTAGGCAAGGGGCATGTCCAGGCCCTCCGAAACGGGGACGCGGCTGCCGCCAGACAGAGCCGCTGTCAAATCCCGATGCCCGGGGCTGTGCGGTCGCGTCCCGAACGTAGGTTGTTCGGTATGTACGGAGACCGCTTTAGAGCAGTTCTGGGGAGGAGAGAGCGGAGCTGCAGGGGAAATTATCCCGAGTTAAGTGCAGAGCCATCGGCGCAAGGCTGCACGCAGCACACCGAGGGGAAACCGTGTCCGAAGCGATGCGCGTCTCACACCAGCCGGCGGACGAGGGTGGCTGGTACCGTGAATTTTGCTTCAGACAATGATGGGCCCGAATCCCTATCACGCCCATTCCTGGGTCCATCAGCACCTCCCGAGGAGGACTCAGGCGGGTCGCGCAGTCCGGGCACCCGACGCCCACAGGCCCAGCATCGTTTGGCTGATGGACGTGCAGCAGAGCTGGCCCCGAGTGGGACTTTGCTCCTCCATCCGCTCCGCAGCCCTTTTGGAGCATCCCAGCGGGGCCAGCCTGGCCTCCGCTTCCAGGGAGCCCTCACCTGGGACCCTACTGATCGCTCCTAGGCTGTCCTCCTTCCTCGGGGGCAATATTCGGTGCTTATAGGAGGATTTCGATTTTCAGATTTATTATTTTTTAATCGAATACTTTTTTTTTTTTTTTTCCCTCCACCCCTTTTTCCCGATTATTTTTTCCCTCCTTCCCGCTCCATTTCTTGTGCTCCCTCGGACAGGTGTCGTAGGACACCCGGGACAGCTGAACTTCCCGCGGCTCCCGCACCTGTGTTGATCCAGTATATTGCCCGGGAGCCAACAATGCGCGGTTATCTCGGCGGAGATAGCGCAAGGAGCGCGCTGCCTCGACACCTCCGGGTGGTCCCTTTTCAGCAGAGCCCCCGCTCTCCCGGCCGTGGACAAACAGATGCCTATCTTGCCTTTTGAAAGGCCGGGGCGGTGCACTCAGGGGGCGGCGTGGGGCCGTGGGGTAACCCCCGTCGGCCGAGGGCTGCCCGGTGAGAACAGCGATGTATCCGGAGCCCTGCGATGGGGTCGTGGGGGAGTGGATAGTGTGTCTTAGTCCTCTGAATTACACCCCACCCCCCCCCCCAT